>NC_083401.1:107172069-107489569 GCF_020745735.1 Hemiscyllium ocellatum
GCCTAAGGGAAAGACAACGGAATGAGAATATACCACAACCCAAAGGACTAGCCATGTTACCATACATCAAGAACATTTCTGAACTGATAGCCAGACTACTACGACCGCTAGGACTCATAACAGCACACAAACCAACAGCCACTCTCAGACAACAACTCACCAGGACAAAGGACCCAATACCCAGCATGAGCAAAACCATGTCGTGTACAAACTCCCATGCAAGGACTGCACAAAACACTACATAGGACAAACAGGAAGACAGCTAACGATCCATATCCATGAACACCAACTAGCTACGAAACGACATGACCAGCTATCCTTAGTAGCCACACACGCAGATGACAAGCAACATGAATTCGACTGGGACAACACTACTATTAAAGGACAAGCCAAACGGAGAACAGCCAGGGAATTCCTAGAGGCATGGCATTCATCCACAGATTCAATCAATAAGCACATCTGGACCCAATATACCAACCACTGCAGCGGACAGCTGGAACTGACAACCGGAAGCGGCAGAGACAAACCACTATAAATGCCGGAGGAAACGACATAGAAGCGCTTCACAGGAGGCTCCCAAGCACCAAAGATGTCACCTAGACAGGGGACGAAACGCCTGCAACACAAATTCCCAGCTCGGTGAACAGAACCACAATAACACATCATGAAAACCATTTAAGTAATCTAACCAGTTATTTTACACATTCCTTAATTGTGTTAGTTTGTCTGTCTACCTTTTGTATGAACATAGAACAATACAGCGCAGAACAGGCTCTTCGGCCCTCGATGTTGTACCGACCCTGTGAATTCATCTAAACTCATTCCCCAACACTATCCCATCACCATCCATGTGCTTATTAAAGGGTTTCTTAAATCTCCCTAATGTGCCTGAATTAACTACATTGGCAGGTCGGGCATTCCATGCCCTTACCACTCTGCATAAACAACCTGCCTCTGACATCTGTCTTAAATCTATCATCCCTCAATTCGTAGTTATGCGCCCTATGTAAGCTGATGTCATCCGAGGAAACAGACTGTCTACCCTGTCTAATCCTCTGATCATCTTGTATGTCTCTATCAAATCCCCTCTTAGCCTTTGTCTTTCCAATAAGAACAGACCCAAATCTTTCAGCCTTTCCTCATAAGACCTTCCCTCCAGACCAGGCAACACCAGGCAAATCTCCTCTGCACCTTTTCCAATGCTTCCACATCCTTCCTGAAATGAGGCGACCAGAATTGTACACAATATTGCAAGAGTGGACGCACTAGCATTTTGTGTAGTTGCAGCATTACATTATGGCTCTGGAACTCAATGCCTTTATAATAAAATCTAACACACCGTAAGCCTTCTTAACAGCACAGTCAACCTGGGTGGCAACTTTCAGGGATCTATGTACATGGACTCTAAGATCCCTCAGCACATCCACACTACCAAGAATCTTTCCACTGACCCAGTATTCTGCCTTCCTGTTATCCAACCCAAAGTGAATCGTCTCACATTTATCTGTATTGAACTCCATTTGCCACCCCTCAGCTCAATCCTGCAGTTTATCCAAGTCCCCCTGCAACATTCTTCCACATTATCTACTACTCCACTGACTTTAGTGTCATCCGCAAACTTGCTAACCAATCCATCTATGCGCACGTCTCAGTCATTTATAAAAATGACAAACAGCAGTGGTCCCAAAACAGATCCTTGTGACATACTACTAGTAACCAGAGTCCAGGCTGAATATTTTCCATCAACCGCCACTCGGTGCCTTCTTTCAGAAAGCCAGTTTCTAATCCAAACTGCTAAATCACACTCAATCACTTGCCTCTGAATTTTCTCCAATAGCCTACACATGGAACCTTATCAAAGGCTTTACTGAAGTCCATGTATACCACGTCAACTGCCCTACCCTCATCCACATGCTTGGTCACCTTCTCGAAAACTCAAATGAGGTTTGAGAGACATGACTGAAGGGCAGGTCAGGTCATGTGAATGAGCCTGAAAACCATGCTTGCTGGGTTTAAAACATGGACAATTAGATTACTTTGGTGGATAATTTTGCTCTACCGAAGTTATTGTATTGTTAAGAGTTTTTTTCAAGTTACAGACCTGGAGTCTAATGTTGATGATTCACAGAGATTGGGACTGGTTATTCAAAAGTCTAGTTAGGAACCATCGGGATCAATTCAGAGGGTCTTTGAAGATTTTAATCTTACTGTCTTGTGAATAGAGGTAGAAAGGCTGATTTGGTTTGGCTGTGTTGTAACAAAGCAACTTAATAAAGCAAATCTCAGCAGGACTTATACACTTAATGTTAAAGGTCCTAGGGAGTGTTGCTGAACAAAGAGACCTTGGAGTGCAGGTTCATAGCTCCTTGAAAGTGGAGTTGCAGGTAGATAGGATAGTGAAGGCGGCGTTTGGTATGCTTTCTTTTATTGGTCAGAGTATTGAGTTACAGGGGTTGGGAGGTCATGTTGCAGCTGTACAGGACATTGGTTAGGCCTCTGTTGGAATATTGCGTGCAATTCTGGTCTCCTTCCTATTGGAAAGATGTTGTGAAACTTGAAAGGGTTCAGAAAAGATTTCCAAGGATGTTGCCAGGGCTGGAGGATTTGAGCTATAGGGAGAGGCTGAACAAGCTGGGGCTGTTTTCCCTGGAGTGTCGGAGGCTGAGGGGTGACCTTATAGAGGTTTACAAAATTATGAGGGGCCTGGATAGGGTAAATAGGCATAGTCTTTTCCCTGGGTTTGGGGAGTCCAGAACTAGAGGGCATAGGTTTAGGGTGAGAGGGGAAAGTTATAAAAGAGACCTAAGGGGCAACTTTTTCACACAGAGGGTGGTACGTGTATGGAATGAGCTGCCAGAGGATGTGGTGGAGGCTGGTACAATTGCAACATTTAAGAGGGATTTGGATGGGTATATGAATAGGAGGGGTTTAGAGCGATATGGGCCAGGCACTGGCAGGTGGGACTAGATTGGGTTGGGATATCTGGTCGGCATGGACGGATTGGACCAAAGGGTTGGTTTCTATGCTGTACATCTGTGACTCTATATCTCAGCGGATCCAGAGGAGTTTTATGAGAATGATCCCAGGAATGAAAGGCTTAACATATGAGGAATGTTTGAGGATTCTGGGACTATACTCAATGGAGTTTAGAAGAAGGATGAAAGGGGATTTGATTGAAACTCTCAGAATAGTGAATGGCCTGGACAGAGTGGATGTTGAGAAGATGTTTCCAATGGTAGGAGAGATAAGGACCCGAGGGCACAGCCTTAGACCCCATGGAAGAGCGAAGGAGAAACCTCTTCAGCTAGAGAGTGGTGCATTGCCACAGAACGCTATAGAGGCCAGGTCATTGAGTGTACTTAAAATATAGATAGACAAATTCTTGATGGCCAAAGGGATCAAAGATTACTGGGAGAAGGTGGGAAAATGGGGTTGAAAAACCTATCAGCCATGATTGAAGGCAGAGCAGACTCAATGAGCCGAATGGCCTAATTTCTGCTCCTATGTCTTATGGTCTTATATCTGTCATCACATTATGAAGGTACTTATTTCCTGTCATTTTTTAAAGAGAAGCACCAGTCATTTCACACAACCACCTTAAAGTATTAAACTGAATATCAATAGTAACTCTCAACCCTCATGTTTCCTAAGTTTGCTTTTATTTTCTTCTCTTTCCTTTCACCCAAAGCTATGCTTAACATCCTAACACTTCATACAAATCAACATTCAAACAGCATGAATACAATTTTGTTTATCATTTGTATAAATGATTTGGAGGAGGATTAGGAGGCATGACTCGTACATTTGTGGCTGACACCAAAATGGGTGGTACAATGGAAAGTGAAGAAGATTACAAAAAGATTTTGATCAACTGGGTCAATGGCTGAACAGTGGCAGATGGAGTTTAATTTGGGTAACAGTGAGGTATTGCATTGTTGTAAAACAAACATGTGCAGGACTTAAACAATTGATGATAGGGCACTGGAGAGTGTTGTAGTAGAGAGACACCAAGGTGTTCAGATCCATGATTTGTTGAAATTTGTGTCATAGGTAGATAGGCTGGTTAAGGTGTCATCGAGCACACTTGTCTTCATTGCTCAGCCCTTTGAGTACAGGAGTTGGGATGGCATGTTGAGGTTGAACAGGTTGTTGGTGAGACCTCTTCTGGAGTACTGCGTGCAGTTCTGGTAGCCCTGCTATAGGAAGGATACTATTAAATTGGAGAGGATTCAGAAAAGATTTATGGAAATGTTGCTGGAAATGGAAAGTTTGAGTTGTAAAAGTAGTTTGAATAGGCTGGGACTTCTTTCACTCGCGCATAGGAGGTGGAGAGCTGACCTTATAGAGGTTTATGAAATCATAAGCGGCATGGATAAGGTGAACTTCAAGTGTCTTTTCCCTAGGGTGGGGGAATTCAAGACAAGGGGTCATCTTTTTAAGGTGACAAAGTAAAGTTTTGCAAAGGGCACAAGAAGCAACTATTTTTTTCAACTGGAGTGGTTTGTGTGTGTGGAATGAACTGTCAGAGGAAGTGGTGAATGCAGGTACAGTTACAACATTTGGATAAAGACTGAATAGGAAAGATTTGGAGGGATACGGGCTAAACACAGGCAAGTGGGGACTAATTTGGTTTGGGAACATGATCACCATGGACTAGTTGTACAGAAGGGTCTGTTTCCATGCTGTATGACTCTGAACCTAAAAACATTTCTTTCTACCCAACAGAAGTAATCACAAAAGCTGATCCTGGCTGCTCCCAATGTCCATGAGCCTGAACCTTTCTGCAGGGCCAGAAAACAGAAAAAGCAATTTGAAATTCTGGCTGAATTTCCTGAATCTGTTCCCAATTATACTGCTTCCACAACAACCATCACCTCATGAATGCTGACTAACTTGGCACAAACCACTAGCTGTACACATAAGGGGGTTGTGGTGCGAACTGCTCATAAGATAGAGTCAGAGTCACCGACTTATACAGCATGGAAAGAGACCCTTATGCTCAACTCGTCCACGCCGACCAGATATCCTAAATAAGTCTAGCCCCATTTGCCAGCATTTAGTCCATATCCCTCTAAATCCTTCCTATTCCTACACCCATCCAGATGTTTTTTAAAATGTTGTAATTGTACCAGTCTCCAGCTTTTCTTCTGGCAGCTCATTCCATACACGCACCACCCTCCGCATGAAAACATTGTCCCTTAGTTCCTGTTCTGGCTCCACTATCTCACATTTCAATCACGGTCAACATCTTTCTCCCCAGCACTCCACAACCTCCCCCCTACCCACAGCTATTACATAAATGAAATCCACACTACTTCAGTTATGAAAATGTTAGCTTTCACCTGGGAAAAAGACCTTGGCCATTCACCCTCTGTGCCCCTCATCATTACATAAACCTCAAAAACAAAGTCACCCCTCAGCATCCGATGCTGCAGGAAAAACAGCCCTAGTCCATTCAGCCTCTCCCTATAGCTCAAATCTTCACTCCCCGGCAACATCCTTCTAAATCTTTTCTGGACCCTTTCAAGTTACACAACTTCTTTCTTACAGCAGGGAGACCAGAATTGCATGCAGTATTCCAAAAGCTGTTTGACCAATGTCCTGTATAAGCTGCAACATGACTTCCCAACTCCTATACTCAATGCACTGACCAAAATAAAGGTCAGTTACCAAAACCCAGAGAGCCCTCCTTTATGTACACATCAAAAGATCACCCAGTAGTTTTCCATCCTGCTGAAGGGCAGTGGGGAATATGATCTCTCGGTGGTTCCACAGTGAAAGCACTTTATGAGTTGTCAGAACCAAGCCCAATTCCAGCTGTGATTTATGAAGCCTCTGAACATCACTCCTTCCACCTAGCTTGCCACAAACACAATGCTGCCACCCTCAGTCTTGGGGGACAGGTGTTGGGTCACTGCCCAAAACAGATGGGAAGCTGGTCACCACATTTTTGATGCATCCTGGGATTTAAAATAACTTGTGTTTTACTTCTGCAAAAGTAGGCACATTTCTAATCAACATTTCTCCTCATGAATTGAATATTTTGACACTGTAAACCAATTCCTGACAGTTGGGATGAATACACAAAGGAAACTCAATTATCCGAATTTCGGATTATCCGTCAAGATCACAACATCCTGATGCTTGGCTAAACTATGCTATCTGGCATCTGATGAAGCGAACAAAATACCCCCTGCCCGTGTCCTTCAGACAATCAAGGTTCCTCTGTTGACAATAAAGGCAGGACTTTACTTCTACATCCTACTTATGTGACAGTGTAAACTTGGGTTTAGGGGCCCTTCATGTACACAAATATTATGGGCTGTTTCTTATCATATTTCAGCAGTGTCGGACAGCCTTGCAACAAATCGGTGAGAGGAGCAAATGAATCATAGCATGTCCTTAGCAGTCAGTATACACATCTCTTACAATGAAGGCTAGACTTCCTCCTCCATGCAGTGGGACGGGGAGCACTCCAGCAAGGAGGGTAACATAATGACTCATCCTGACACTTTCATAGTGGACCTGACTGATTAATGCGTCACCAGTTACGTGGCAGATAACAGCAGAGTGCAAGAGCACTGATCCCTTTTCCTCTCATCCCCAAATCACCTGCAAAAGGACAGCACTACACATGGCGAAATCTTTTATAACAGTTCCAGTTCAGATGGAGGGGAAAAATCAGTTCCATGCTCCTACGTACCTAAAAGGCCTTGCATTAGCCGAGAGTGTTGTGCTCCATCGGACTGTCTATCTATTTTGCTAGGACCAATGAAGTGATCAATATTGTGTGACCAGGATTTGCATTCCATAGCCTTGTACATTACAGTTCACATGCATGGTGATATCATTGAAAGTGATTTCAGGCTGCGCTCTGCAGATTCAAGACTTATACAAATACCACTTGAAGGTGTGCAAGGCCTTCCATTGTGCCTGCGGGGCCTGTGAAAGAGTGACATCATTCAGCAGTTCAAGTTGCAGGCCGAGTGGATCAGAGATGTGCCATGACAGTGCAGAGAGGCTGACACATACTACATCATGGACACAGAGCGCGTGCAGCCACTGTCCATGGACAGTACCCAAAAATTGACGCTAGGTGTCCAAGATAGATGGAAGAATAGCAAATAAAAGAAAACTCAAATTGTTAGGTACTTGCTCTGACTTGCATATTGGACATTCTTGGTGTGATGTTTCTATCCAGTAAATGAGAGAATGGGAATCAGCAAATTATTGAGGTGAAATTAGAAAGTAATAAGGGTGAGAGTGAGCAATAATCCTTGTTAGTAGGCCTCATAACATTCACTAGCAAGAGGCTTGTCTCAATGTTTTGAACTTAATTGGAAAATGCAACTCGTTGTTCCCGACATTAGGAAAGGCCTAGCTTGACATCTCTCAATTTTCCTGAACTTCTCATGACAGACCATGCCTTTCAGGGCCTGGGAAGATTCCAGCCCAAGTATTAACATTGCATCATGTATTTTATTGGCCTGGTCATATAGCACCTTTCTTGTTTCCACTCCTGGTGCAGAAATTCAGATCATGCTCAAACAAGACCTATTTTACCATCAGCTTTGTGTTTTGCATTGATTTTATCCTTAATTTTTATCAGGGTTAGTAGTAGAGATCTGTTCTTGATTAAATATGTTCTTCAAACTTCATGCCTTAAACAAAATTGATTTGGCTCCAACTCTCATGCTGAAGGTTTAGAGAATACTCAATTATCATAACCATGAGAAATCAAGTCCAGATTTAGTAAAGCCATGAGCACATGGGAACTAGTCAACACATGCTACACCCAAATATCAAGTTTTAAAATGTAGATATTGGCTGGAGACCATCTTTGATACAGTATAATCCCCCTCACACTCAGTAATTTCCCTAATCACATCTCACCAATAATCTCTACTGCACAGTGGGGAAGCGAGGGCACCAATTATCACATTGAAAGATTGATAGCTGTGCAAAAGGGAAAAAGATTTTTTCACACTTAAACTCAAACAACAAAATAAAAGGAAAAGTTGCATCATACTGTCATTTTTCCAGTAACTAGAAATTAGATTAGATTAGATCACATTACAGTGTGGAAACAGGCCCTTCGGCCCAACAAGTCCACACTGACCCACCGAAGCGCAACCCACCCATACCCCTACATTTACCCCTTACCTAACACTACGAGCAATTTAGCATGGCCAATTCACCTGACCCGCACATCTTTGGACTGTGGGAGGAAACCGGAGCACCCGGAGGAAAGCCACGCAGACACGGGGAGAACGTGCAAACTCCACACAGTCAGTCGCCTGAGGTGGGAATTGAACCCGGGTCTCTGGCACTGTGAGGCAGCAGTGCTAACCACTGTGCCACCGTGCCGCCCACTTGCCACCGTGCCGCCCACAGTCTGGTGTTCATGGCCCAAGCCAATACTGGAGCTTAAAAGGATAGATACAAACTTAAAAGAGTTACAAATCTGCTTTAAGATGGTCTCCCTTGCTATGTAATGAGGATTACTTCTTTACTCCCTATTACAGCCCTATAGCCCACCATGCCTGGAGCGAGAGTGTTCCTCCACATACCTGGATTTGTGAACTACCAGGCTTAAAATACCCCTAAAAGATACCAAACCATCACTTGAACAAGTGAAGGAAACAGCTGCATCTTAGACTAGTAGAATACACAATGTAAGATGAAGTCCCTCAAATATTAACTGTAACGGGCTAAAACCCCATATTGAAGGAAATGACTTACACTCTCGTGGTCTGAAACATGAGGAGAGTTCGCCCGGATAGAAGCTAAAGTAAAGGCGTGTTCTCAGAACTGTACACATGCTACAGTAAAGTAAAAGTGTTTTGAAGACAGTAGTCATAGAGATGTACAGCATGGAAACAGACCCTTTGGTCCAACCTGTTCATGCCGACCAGATATCCTAACCCGATCTAGTCCCACCTGCCAGCACCCGGCCCATATCCCTCCAAACCCTTCCTATTCATATACGCATCCAAATGCCTCTTAAATATTGCAATTGTACCAGCCTCCACCACTTCCTCTGGCAGCTCATTCCACAAACATACCACACTGCGTGAAAAAGTTGCCCCTTAGATCTCTTTTATATCTTTCCCCTCACCCTCAACCTATGCCCTCGAGTTCTGGACTCCCCGACCCCAGGGAAAAGATTTTGCCCACGTACCCTATCCATGCCTCTCATAATTTTGTAAACCTCTATAAGGTTACCCCTCAGCCTCCGACGCTCCAGGGAAAACAGCGCCAGCCTGTTCAGCCGCTCCCCATAGCTCAACCCTGGCAACATCCTTGTAAATCTTTTCTGAACCCTTTCAAGTTTCACAACATCTTTCCCATAGGAAGGAGACCAGAAGTGCACACAATATTCCAAACAGTGCCCTAACTAATGTCCTGTACAGCCGCAACATGACCTCCCAACTCCTGCACTCTGACCAATAAAGGAAAGCATATCAAATGCCTTCTTCACTATCCTATCCACCTGCGACTTCACTTTCAAGGAGCTATGAACCTACATTCCAAGGTCTCTTTGTTCAGCAACACTCTGTAGGACCTTACCATTAAGCGTATAAGTCCTGCTAAGATTTGCTTTCCCAAAATGCAGCACCTGGCATTTATCTGAATTAAACGCCATCTGCCACTTCTCAGCCCATTGGCCCATCTGGTCCAGATCCTGTTGTAATTTAAGGTAACCCTCTTCTCTGTCCACTACACCTCCAATTTTGGTGTCTTCTGCAAACTTACCAACTGTACCTCTTATGCTCGCATCCAAATCATTTACGTAAATGACAAACAGTAGAGGACCCAGCACTGATCCTTGTGGCACTCCACTGGTCACAGGCCTCCAATCTGAAAAACAACCCTCCACCACCACCCTCTGTCTTCTACCTTTGAGCCAGTTCTGTATCCAAATGGCTAGCTCTCCCTGTAATCCATGAGATCTAACCTTGCTAATCAGTCTCCCATGGGGAACCTTGTTGAACGCCTTACTGAAGTCCATATAGATCACATCTACTGCTCTGCCCTCACCATCTTCTTTGTAACTCCTTCAAAAAATTCAATTAAGTTTGTGAGACATGATTTCCCATGCACAAAGCCATGTTGACTATCCCTAATCAGCGCTTACCTTTCCAAATACATGTACATCCTGTCCCTCAGGATTCCCTCCAACAACTTGCCCACCACCGATGTCAGGCTCACCGGTCTATAGTTCCCTGGCTTGTCCTTACCACCCTTCTTAAACAGTGGCACCACATTTGCCAACCTCCAGGCTTTTGGCGCCTCACCTGTGACTATCGATGATACAAATATCTCAACAAAAGGCCCAGCAATCACTTCTCTAGCTTCCCACAGAGTTCTCGGGTATACCTGATCAGGTCCTGGGGATTTATCCACCTTTTACTGTTTCAAGACATCCAGAACTTCCTAGTCTCTAACCTAGACATTTTGTAAGATGTCACCATCTATTTCCCTACAGTCTATATCTTCCATATCCTTTTCCACAGTAAATACTGATGCAAAATATTCATTTAGTATCTCCCCATTTTCTGCGACTCCACACAAAGGCTGCCTTGCTGATCTTTGAGGGATCTTATTCTCTCCCAGTTACCCTTTTGACCTTAATATATTTGTAAAAACCCTTTGGATTCTCCTTAATTCTATTTGCCAAAGCTATCTCATGTTCCCTTTTTGCCCTCCTGATTTCCCTCTTAAGTATACTCCTACTGCCTTTATACTCTTCTAAGGATTCACTCGATCTATCCTGTCTATACCTGACATATGCTTCCTTCTTTTTCTTAACCAAACCCTCAATTTCGTTAGTCATCCAGCCTTCCCTTTCACCCTGACAGGAATATACTTTCTCTGGATTCTTGTTTTCTCATTTCTGAAGGCTTCCCATTTTCCAGCCGTCCCTTTACCTATGAACATCTGCCTCCAATCAGCTTTCGAAAGGTCTTGCCTAATACCATCAAAATTGGCCTTTCTCCAATTTAGAACTTCAACTTTTAGATCTGGTCTATCCTTTTCCATCACTATTTTAAAACGAATAGAATTATGGTCACTGGCCCAAAGTGCTCCCCCACTGACAGCTCAGTCACCTGCTCTGTCTTCTTGAGAATTATTGAAACTATTTCAGCCAACCAATAAAATAGTATACTGAACTTCACATTTCATCTTAACCTGTGAGGAGCTTTCTTGGTTTCATATATAGAAATTATGTATGGCTATAGATTCTAAGATAACAGAAAGTATAATCAAAGTCCCACCAACCTTGTAGTTTCTGGTTTTCTTTTTCCATTCTCAGAAGAAGTATCTGTTGAAGAATGGCCTTTCTCCATAAATCTCGCAGTTCCCTTGATGTGCGTTTCCTTTCCTCTGCAACTGCTCCTAGGTAACTATCATTACATGTCGCTGCCAAAGATGTCCTTGTGGTAGCCTCTCCAGCATCTGAATGGTCTATGGAGACACACACTCATTAGAATCACAGTACCATCTTCTGAAAACCATATACATTGCCAGGAACATTTAACCCATCTTCCCAATAGTTTAAAAGAAAACCAAAGAACTGCAGATGCTGGAACCAGAAACATAAAACAGAAATTGCTGGAGAAACTCAGCAGGTCTGGCAGCTTCTATGGAGAGAGAGCAGGTTTCAGGTCCCAAAACCCTTCTTCAGAAACATTAACTCTGTTTTCTCTGCACAGTACTGCCAGACCTGCTGAGTTTTTCCAGCAATTTCCGTTTATGTGCCCAATGGTTTAATTAGCAAACTCAGACCAGCAAGGTTTTAGGTTTGATTCTCAGTTCATCTCGTGTTAATTGACCCCAATGAGGTTGCAACAACTCATCTTCAGTTCTGATGGGACTGCACATGGAGCAAAACATTCCCAAAACAAAAATAACTTCTTTTAAGTCCAAATAAGAACCAGTACCTTGTGTGAATCTAATGACTGGATAGTGCAGAGACCTGAACCAAATTTTATGGCATTTATAACAACTATGAAATCAGCTCGTGCTTTTGAAAAAATATCAATAATTTAAAAGGTAAAAGATGGAAAGCAGCTGTACAGAACTTTAGCTCGGCCACATTTGGAATATTGTATACAGTTCTGATTATCACACTACCAGAACAATGTGGAGGCTTTGGAAAGGTTACACGAATGATTACCAGGGTGTTGCTTGGTTTGGAGGATGCTAGCTTTGAGGAGACATTGGACAAACTTAGTTTTTCTTGAGTGTTGAAGGGTGAGAGGCAAAGTTTAAATACAAAATCTGGTCATAATTACAAAATTATGACAGGCACGGATAGAATAGTAATGGACATAGGAGTAAGTTTAAAGGACACTTAAGAGGCAAGTCTTTCTTCACCTACCCCCTCTATCGCCCAGACAGTAGTAAACGCCTGAAGTGGTGGTGTAGGCAATACTATAGCAACGTTTAATAGCATCTTAACAGATATATGAATAGGCAGGGAATAGAGGGATAGACTGTGCAAAAGTGAAACGTTTTTAAGTTTAGAAAGACATTGTCTGTCAGAACCGTCTTGGTGAGCCAAGGGCCTATTCCTGCACTGTACTTTGATCTTTAAATACAATGAAAGACAAGTGTAAGGAGTATACAATCTTCTAAAAAAGTAAATACATTGAGTCAATACAAATGTGCACACAAATGTTCTCAATATTAACATTTTCTTATTCTCATCGTGTCTGCACATACACTGTACATATAGCCTTTATATCCTGCCAGCCTCTTAAATGATACACCTGCAAATTGTCACTGGTAATTGATCTGGACAAAATGCCTTTCCAGGGACGATTGATCCCATACCATTTGTTGTTGCTCTACTCGACGAAAACATGAACAAAACTAGATTTAATTCCCACTCAGTTGATCAACCAATCTCTTAATTGGCAGGTCTCAGCTCAAACAGTAGGTGGCAATTCAATTAGCTTCAATATCCCCAGAGGAAAAACTTGCTATCTTCTAAATGCTGTCAAGTGACCATGAGGTGACTCCCTACAGTGGTAACCTTTAGCATCAAATAACTGTGATCACATATTAAACTCATCAGACATTGGTGCAGACGTACACTATTCGGTCCAACGATTCTGTTGTGCCATTCGATCATGGCTGATATGTTTCTCAACTCCATTCTCCTGCCTTTTCCCCATAATCCTTGAGTGCCTTATTCATCAGGAACCTAGCTCTGTCTTCAGTACACGCAATGGCTTGGACTCCGCAGCATTCTGCAGCAGAGTTCCACAGATTCACCACCCTCTGGCTGAAATAAATCCTCATCTCAGTTCTACAGGGTTGTCCCTTCACTCTGAGGCTCTGCACTTGGGTACTAGTGGAAACTCCTTCTCCAAGTCCACTCCATCCAGGCCTCTGTGTTCTGTAAGTTTCAATCAGATATTTCATCATCCTTCTAAACTCCATCGAGTACAGACTTGGAATCTTCAACCGCTCCTCATATGACAAGTCCTTCATTCCTGGGATCATTCTTGTAAACTTCCTCTAGAGCCCGTCCAACACTTGCACATCTTTCCTTGGATACAGGATCCAAAACTGCTCACAATATTTCAAATGCAGTCTGACCAGAGCTTTTTACATCCTCATAATGTTAACATTGCATTTGCCTTCCAAATCAGTAACTAAACCTGCATGTTAACCTTAAGAGAATCCTGAACTCCAGACTCCTAAGTCTCTTTGTACTTCAGGTTTCCAAAGCCATTCTCCTTTTAGAAAATAGTGCATGCCTCTTTTCTTCCTATCAATGTGCATAATTTCATTCTTTCCCATATTGTATTCCATCTGCCATTTCTTTGCCCACTGTCCTGGCCTGTCCATGTCCTTCTGCAGCCTCCCCACATCCTCAATTCTACCTGACACAAAAGGTAAGTGGAGGGACATCTGCCACATTTGCTACAATGCCCTCAGTGCCTTTGTCAAGATTGTTAACATATAACATGAATAGTTGCATGCATAACACTGAGCCATGCCAAATTCCACTAGCCACCGGCTGCCATTCTGAAAAAGACCTGATTACCTCTGCTCTCTACCAGTCAGCCAATCTTTTATCCATGCCAGTACATTGTCCCTAACACATGGGCTTTTTATTTTGCAGCCTTCTGTGGCAGCATCTTGTCAAAGACCTTTTGGAAACCCAAATAGATGCTATTTACTGACTTGCCTTTGTCTGACTTGCATCCTACCTCCTCAAAGAAATCAAGTTGATTTGTCAGGCATTGGCTAACGACAGGGCTGCTGAGGGCAGTCAGTATCACGGGAATAAACCCAAGAAAGATTCGGCAAATTCAGGGGAAAGAGAAAATGGGAGCCCATTCAGAGAGTGATTTTGTGAGCAGAGTAAGAGCCCATTCGGCTGATTATTATTGTGCCAGTTCTTTGAAAGCTAATCAATTAGCAACTTCCCTGCTTTTTCCACAGGATACTGCAAGGTCTTCCTGTTCAAGGAATACATCGAATTCTCTTGTGAAAGTGATGACTGAATTACCTTTTGGAAACAGAAGAACGTAAGAAATAGGAGTAGGCCACCGGGCCCCTCATGCCTATTCTGCCATTCGTTAAGATCATGGCTGATCTTTTCATGGACTCAGCTTTACTTACACACCCGCCCATCATAACCCTTAATTTCTTTATTCTTTGAAAATCTGTTTGTTAAAAACATTCAACGAGGTAGCCTCGACTGCTTCACTGGGCAGGGAATTCCACAGATTTACAACCTCTTGGGTGAAGAAGTTCTTCCTCAACTCAGTCCTAAATCTGCTCCCCCTTATTTTAAAGGCTATGCTCCCTCATTCTAGTTTGACCTGCCAGAGGAAACAATCTCCCTGCTTCTATCTTACCTATTTGTTTCATAATTTTATATGCTGTAATGAGTATTGTCCCAGTCTACTCGACTCCTCCTCATAAACTAACCCTCTCAACTCTGGAATTAACTAAGTGAACCTCCTCTGCATCCCTCCAGTGCCAGTAAGGAGACTAAAACTGTCCATACTCCTCCAGGTATGGCCTATCTGGCACTTCACTTACCCCCATCCTTTAGCCAATTATCTTAAATCTCTGCCTCATATTTAAATGGCACATGTATTTATCACAATATTTACTTTTTAGCAAAATGCTGAAGTCAATTACAACATTTACTTCAATTATATTATTATTAATAATCATATGGTAGTAGCATAGAGTCAGTAGGAGAATTCAGAATGAGGGAGAGTTCTGAAGGAGAAATCACATTTTAGCAACTGGCTGGAGGTTTTTGAAGAGGTAACAACATGGGTACATGAGGGTTATGCTGTTAATGTGGCGTACGTGAACTTGAAGACATTGCCTCACAACAGACTTGTGAAGAAAGTTATAGCTCATGGCAAGAATAGAGTCGGTAAGAACATGGATATAAAACTGGCTGAGTGAGAGGAAACTGTCATAGTCAATGCATTAGTTTCAGCTTGGAGGAAGGTTTGTTGTGGAGTTCCCCAGGGGTCAGGATTGAGGGATCGGCTGATGATTTGGGTATAAGTAGTGTGCAAGTATATGGGGAAAATGCAGGAAATTGGCATTAGGTATCAGGACTGATGCATGCACAATGGGCTGTACTGGAACAGTTCTATGAATTTAGATAAGCTATTTTGCATATTATAGCTTGCATGTGAATGATTTGATAGTTAAAAAAAAATCAAAAGATTTCATTTTAAATTTTAAACAAAGGACGCCACAGTGTAAGCTTCACCCGAACACATAGTCAAAGAATGATGGGTCACGCAGCTATAAATCACTGCTTTCCACATCATCAGGTGAAACTGCAGGAGTTGCTCACAATCCATCAAGTCACTCCCTCACAGTAATAATCACCTATATTGATGTGTCATTTCAAAGAAGATAAAACAATGTACAAAGTCCAATGTGAAGAATAAAGTTACAATATACTGAAGGTATCGAGGAAGGAATTTAAAAGAAACAATATGAACAGTATTGCCTCACTGTAAAACAGTCACCCCTTTGTGAGTGGTTAGCCTTTAACATGATCTAGTCAGGGTATTTTGACATACTATACTTTGAAACCATTGTCAGACTAGTCACGCTACCTCATTATCCACATTCAGATACATCACACAATCGGTCTGCTCATTTTTGCTGATTCAATGCTGAACATTAATTTGTAGGTCAGATGCACAGAAAAATACACTAGCAATTTTTCATATCACAGAATGACAGACGCTTACAGAAAGAACGCCAGACTTGCTTCTACACAGCTGATAACAGTGCCACCTGTAGGAGACAGGACAGGCAAAATCCAAACCCAACAATATCTCATTATTGGCAAGCTGATTTACAACTGATTATATTCTGGACTTAGTGGCTCAGAATTCTCCCAATATCAGTAACACTGATAATGTTTGGCAATATATTATACTTAAAATGTAATACATTGGTGGTGTCCTGTGAACTAGGTTGTGGTAGAGCTTTAATGCAGATCCCAAAAATTTTAAAAATTCTCAGGACAAAATTTTTGGCAATGCATTCTCATTTAACTGCTTTTCGATTGTTGAAATCATAAAAAAGCATCTCAAACAGGCTCACTCAAATGACTACATTAAAAAAGTGCATGACTTATTAAAATTGTACTGGAGTTGACCAAGAATCAAGAACTAGCAAGAAGTACAATCTTGAACAAGGACTAGTTTGAAACAATTTGTCTACAGGTAAAACTTCCCTAGTTCATATATTTTGAAAAGAGTTTTGACAAAATACTGTCTTATGGAGTAGTCATTAAAATTGAAGCTCAGGAGATTAAATCAAAAGTGACAACGTGGCTAACAATGTTGGCTAATGTACAGAAAGCAGAAAGTAGTGATGAACCCTTATTCTTCAGGTTTGAGTGAAGTTCTAATGCTCCCCAGGGTTTAGTATTAGGACCGCTCTTCCTTTTGAGTTGCATAAATTACTTAGAATGATTTTTAAAGGATTCTTAGCCAAAACCACAAGTGTGAAGGTAATGCTCTTATTTTGTAAGAGAAACAGAAAGTATGTACTAATAAAATTTTGTTCCAAGTTAAACATTACAACATCAGGTTATAGTTCAACAGGTTTAATTGGAAGCACAAATCAATTTTATTCCATACATTGTAAACATTAATAAGGTGTGCTGCAAAATGACTTTCCATTGGAGAAAATGGCAAGTCACAGCACAGGCAATTAGATTATTCGAATTGCCAAACATAATAAGGGGCATACTTGCAAACTGGCAAAATTGATGAGGTGCAGTATGTGCCGCATTTAACCAAAAGGCTAGTTAAAACTGATTTATAATTGCACATTCTAAAATGTTTTCAAAAGATAGGTCAAGATAACAGGCCTATTTAAACATTTCCCGTGTGACACTGTTTAATTTGTAAAGTTTCACACCTGCTTAAAATGGTCTAAATGAAATGCGAAGGAAAACAATAATGCAAATGGTAATTTTAACAATATGCAAAGACACTAATAGCTAAAAACAAAAGAACTTCACACTATATTGGGAGGTTCTGTGAAATTGCAACTAGCAAGTGAAAGGGTTAACACCCACAGAGAACACAGCCCTTTCTGCTGCCTTGCACGCCCTTGAACCACAACCTAATGCAGCATTTGGTTTATACCTCAAGAAATATTTCAATTTTAAAACAATGGCAAGGGGAGAAAATTTCTAAATATTGTTGCATAAAAGTTTTAGGGAAACAAACAGCCAGAGTTTCTTCACTGACCATTCAGATAAACCCATTCAGACAACAGTTCTGGCAGTGGTGCATATCTGGATAACTAACTGTCGACCAATCAGAAAAATCCAAATTCTACCAACTTGTCTCTGTTCTGAACTAGTTAATATGGCTGGCAGGAGGCAACAACACAAAGAAATGAATCAACAAAAGAAATTAACAAAATTTTATCTAATTTAGTTACATGCAACCCATTTCATGTGTTATATTATTAAACCACTTAACCACTGTGGTGAATGATAAGGGTATGGTCCTGGCTTCCTTCAAGTTTCAGTGGGTGGGGTAGGACAGAAAAATAACACTTTATACAAAAATAAATTTGCACAAAAGCTTTATTTTTATTCTGAATTAACATGTTACTTTAACTATCTTTTCCCAGTTGTTAAATGATAATTTCTATGAAATGATATGCAGCAGTTGCTTTTCCATTGTGTACTGCCTTTGATACAAGATACAATTAGCCATCTGAATCAGCGAAAAGAACTTAGGTTAGATTCCCTACAGTGTGGAAACAGGCCCTTCAGCTCAACAAGGCCACACCGACCCTCCTTCTGACTAATGCACCTAACACGACGAACAATTTCCCATGGCCAATTCACCCAACCTGCACATCTTTGGACTGTGGGAGGAAACCAGAGCACCCTGAAGAAACCCATGCAGACATGGGGAGAATGTGCAAACTCCACACAGAGAGTCAACTGAGGCTGGAATCAAATCTGGGTCCCTGGCGCTGTGAGGCAGCAGTGCTAGCCACTGTGCCGGTCATTAATTTAGCAGTTTCCTAACAGAACTTGGAGAATACAGAAGGATCCCAAAATGCAAGCTGTGTGTTGTACAATAAGGCCTATCGAGAGACTGATGGAACTTGCAATGATCGAAAGCTTTTTAAACCACAAGTGTCGAAGGACCCAGACAGAAATCATTACTGAAGCTTTATTTACCAATTCCTAGGTTGACTACAGTCAAATTATTCAATTTATTCTAGCTGTCGTACGTGTATTAGACAAGCCAATAACTGTCACAATCTGATTGTAGAGTAGTAACCACATTCACGAGAATGACTACTTGAACTTACTTCGCACTTTTAACTTGAAAATTATCCCTCATCCCTTCAAATAATAAAATGATGGAAATTACGCCAAAGAATATGTTGCTTGGAAAGTCAGCCCAAAGCTTGGCTAAAAGGCTGGGTTTGAAGGAGTGGAGAAAGATGGGAGCAGAGTGAGGGGGCACAGGGAATGGTTTGAGAGCTGAGTGGCTAAAGAGCAGCTTGCTGATAGACAAGCTCCAATGAGAGCAGTAAAATGATGGGGAGCATGCTCAAGGCAGGATTGGAGATCCACCTTTCACGTGGAAGAGGTAATGGGTTGCAGGGTCTGGAGAATGTCACAGGAGAGGGAACAATCAGGGCACTGAAGCAACAATAGGAGCATTGGTGAGGGAGGATGGGGAAATATGCAAGTTATAAACAGTATTAAGTCTATAAAATCTTACAGCATAAATATCAAGGTATTCCTTTTTCATCAATTACCTTAACATTGGTGAATTGAAATAGAGCATTTCCTGATCTTCATATTTTGGACAATTCAGCTATTTGCTGAAGACGACACAAGTTAGCAACAGTAGACCACTTGGCTTCTCATGCTTGCTATAGGATTCAATAAAGATTATGGCTGATCTAATTTTTGCCTCAACCTTATAATCCTGCCTTCTTCCTGATACTCTGACTCCCTTGTCAGTCAAGAATCTATATCTGCCTAAAAAATGTTCAAGGACTTTGACTCCACTGTTCTGAGTCCAAAGTGTCACAAACCTCTGGAGAAATGAATCCCCATCTTCGACTAAAATGGAAAACTCCTTATTTCTAAACTGTGTCCCTTCATTTTAGTTTCTCTTACTAGGCAAAATATCCTTTCAGCATTTACACTTTCAAGTCTCCTTAGGATTTGGTGTGTTTCAAAAGGATCATCTCATTCTTCAACTCCCAACGCCCAGCCTGTCAAACTTTACCTTATAAAACAAACCCTTACCACAATCGAGTAAGATTTTTTCTGCTTTCAAACCAATGTTTCTTTAAAAAGGAGGCCAATGCTTCCAAAGTACTTCACAAGCACTAAGCCCTGTGTAACAGAAGCGAAACATGACGACTTGATATTCCATTTCCATTGCACTAAATTACCCTTTTTCTACTGTTTGTATCCACTTGCAATAATTGTATACTATTTTATGTGGGGACTGATTGCCTACACCAAATATAAGTTGTCCTGGGGTATGGGAGGAATGTAAATTTGACATTGTCATTCAAGAAACGGGACAAAGGATAACCCAGGAAACTACAGACCGATCAGTTTGATATCAACAGTGGGGAAAACTGACGGAGGCCATAATAAGGGATAAGGTAAATGTATACTTTGGGAAGTTAATACTAGATAGTCAACATGGCTTTGTCCAGGGCAGGTCATGTTAGTAAATTTAATTGAGTTCTTTGGCAAAGTGACATAGACAGTACGTGAGGTAGCGCTGTGGATGTTGTATATTTGGACTTTCAGAAAGCATTGATACGATGTCACACGGCATGCTGGTTAGCAAATTAGAAATGTTTGTGTTTGATGGGACCTTGGCAGCATAGATCAGATGTTAACGAAAAGATAGGAAACAAAGGCTACATATTGATAGGCAATTCTCAAACTGGAAACAAATTAGAAGTGGTGATCCCCAAGGATTGGTGTTGGGACCCTTGCTTTTTTGTTCTATATGAACAATTTGGAGATGGGTGTTGACAGAAAAATCTCTAAATTTGCAACTGATACTAAGCTAGGGAGAATAGCGAGTTGTGAAGATGATGCTAAGTGACTTAAGAGGGACATTGACAAATTGGCCAAATGGGCAGACATCTGGCAAGTGAAACTCAAGGCAGAGAAATGAGGGGCCATGCATTTTGGCAACAGAAACATGGACAGACGATACAGGATCAATGGTGTAACTTTGAGGGGGAATACTGGAACAGAGGGACCTTGGGGTTCACATACACAAGTCTTGAATGTGACCAGGCAAGTTGAAGTATTTGTTAAGGAGGATTATAGAACCCCTGGGTTTATAAATAGATGCATAGGACACAAAAGCAAGGAAGTGATAATGCACCTCTACAAACCATTGATCAGACCATATTTCAGTTCAGTCGAGGGCACCTTATTTCAGGAAAAATGGTAAAGCCTGGACAGAATCCAAAGGAGACTTACCATAATGATAGCAAGAATGAGATATTTTAGACATTAGGAAAGACTGGAGAAATTTAGCTTATTGCCCTTGGAGCGATCAAATTAAGAGAGATGACCTTATTGCAGTGTTCAAAATTGCGAACACTTCTAATATTGCAATATGAAGGAAGTCTGTTTTTTGCATGACAATCTGTGGATCCAGAAATGTCTCTGACATTTAGTCAAAGATAACATGGTTTCATTGATAATAGCAAGTTCAACTTACATTCAAGATCATCACAATAAGCTAGCTGCATCAACAGGTCTCTCAAACAAACTTTAAAAGCACTTCCTTCATAAGACAAAAAAAACATACACATGCAGATTTGCTGGCACACAGATTCATTAGATTCTGCCTACAGTACAGACATTAAATCAGTCATCTGACTGAGCAACAGATAATTTCTGATAGTAAGGTTAAGTAGGTAGATGTCTAAGAGGAGGAAAAGTGCAAACAGAGTAACTGGTAATGTAGGCAAGCCTTTACTCAACTTATATCCAACCTATTTATTTAGTCACAATTCATGAGGGTGGAGTGCACACTACAAACCACAGAACAAACTGAGCTGAATGCAAGTAAACAGGATAGAAATAGCTAGTTCAAGGAACAAGTTTTAAATTGTTTAATCTCGGCCTTTTCACCTCCACATTCCACAGCCTGCCTGTTAGACGACAATCTCCTCTTCAAACAATGATCCCAAAGTGATGCTTGAAATAACGTCAGTTGTTGTTCGGCATTTAATATGAAACAAAGATCATACAGTGCATAGCACAGCAACTATAACAAACCAACATTTGGAAAACTACAAAATGATCTTTTGATATATTTTTCTTTGCAAAGCATTTGCCGCTCAAGTACAAGAATTAGTTTTCTTATGGCCTTTTGTCAATGATCAATTCTTATTTCAACACGCATCATTTTCAAGTAAGCTAGTAAAAGAAATGTTGAAACTAACGGGAAACTGACCGATGCAAGAATATTCTCTCATGTATTTTGTGGACTGCCAGGAGACTCAAAACACAATTGAAGATAGACAAATATCTAGGTGTGAATATATTATCACAATTTTCAAAAAACCAAAGAACTGCCAATGCTAGAAATAAAAAAAAATAGAAATTGCTGGAAAAACTCAGGTCTGGCAGCATCTGCAGATGGAAAGCAGAGTTAACACTTTGAAATGTTAACGGATTTCTATCCACAGGTGTTGTGAGATCTGCTGAACTTTTTCAGCAATTTCTGTTTTTTGTTTTCGATCACAATTATCAATTTATTCATAAACCCCTTACACTAAATACTCAAAACTTAAGTAAAGGATAACAAATGATACAAGAACACTAATTGTAATTTTTTGAGTGAGGTGTGAAAATGATCTCAATGATCGCCATCCCAGCAAGACAAGTAACACCCTTTGTTGGAGCAGACAGCAGTTGTGAAAAAAAAATATTGAACTCTCATTTATTCACCAGATATTCCGGTGGGAAGAGACTCCATTAAACTGACACTTTCTAATTCCTATTTATGAAGTTTAAAAAAAGTAAACATGCGTGTCAGTTTTCTTAGAAATAAAGCAATTCGATAAATTTTATTATGGGATAGGAACACAGAGTGCACAAGACTGGCCTTTCTATGGAGGAGATGCTGGAGTAAGTAAAACAGGCAGAGAGCTAGCTTTGTAGCTTTAAATGCTTTTCCTTTCCTTCACAGACAGACAGGAGGGCTATAAGAACACAGGAAGCCAGGCAGCATCAGGAGATGGAGAAGTCAACTTTTCAGGCGGAACCCTTCTTCAGGAACCATTATTCCTTTCCTGCAAGCAGTGCGCTTTACTGTTATAAAATCTGGAGAAACTATCGGTTATCCAATTTATTTCCCCTTTCCTCCACCAAGTTTTAAGAGTTTACATTAAAAATGGTTGATCACTATTTAACTTTGGGGACATCATAGCTGCACCAAATCAGTCCAGAACTCATATCCACACAAGCGCACGTTTAAGCAAGATCAGAAAAAAATACTCATTAGCAACCACAAAATCAACTCTAAAAACCTTCTTCTCTATCTAAACCCGGAGTGCTAGGACCAACTAAAGAGCTGTTTTTGGGCTAGGAAATAATTCAGCATAGACTGGAATGGAATCAGACACAATCTTGCATAGGTTTAGGTGACACTGAATGCTGCACTTGCAGGTGATTTTCATATGCAGCTGTGAGATTTTCAAAGTAGTCAACATAATATGGTTAAAAAGAAAACATTCTCTTGTATATCTGAATCACAAGATTAAAATCATTGCAATGTGCACAAAATGTTTCTACGTCAAAACAACCAGAGATTCCGAGTTGCATGACAAAGCCTTGATAGTGGAGAGATTAGAATGGGCACGAGCGCTGTGGAATTTTTAATCTTTCACCCAGCTCAAATTTGCACGAACCCTTCCTCAGAACAACAACAAAAACAACCTCCCAGGTCCACTTTGGTTATAACCTGTAAAACGAGATCTCTGCAGATTCATTCATGGCTGAAGATTTTCTTTTTAAACTTGAATTGTAAATTCCTGCCAACACTGTAGTGACATTGTTTTACTACAAACAGAAAAACAGCTAAATCCAAGTTCCAGGAAAGCTGTCTAATACATGCCAAGTCTTCACTCAGTATATCTCACAACTTTGAATACATACAGCGTGCCAGCTTTGTTAACTCTCTAACTACCAATCCTCCTCTACCTTAATAGAGGAAAAAGGGTTGAGACAAGAAAAGTCTAACTGCTCCATGTGCCCTACAGTAGAAGCATTCCCTACCCACCTGGAGCTATGTAAACACCTGGTAAAGGCAAATAATCACATTAAAAATAAAGTCTATGAAAAGGAAAAATAAACTATGGAATTTTTTTCCCTTCAAGTCCATTAGGCAACCAAAACTAGCTCAGAAGACCAACTTGACTCTGCTTTTCTTTAGACTGTAGGTACTCAATGTACAAGATGACTTCTTCTGCAAATGGTATGAACTAAACCTCTCTCACAAAGGAATATTGTGAATTGGCATTCACTGTAGAAAGGACAAGGTTTTAATACACCTGCTTTCTGGGTAAAAAGGACTGGGGTGTCCAATTCAGTTATGCCCTTGCAAAATTTGTGCTTGTACTCCATGGAGCTCCCTAAACTATACATCCATCATTTTAAAAAAATCCCTTTGAACACACAGTTTTCAATTGCCTCTGGATGTATGGTTTTCACAAAAGTATATACACCCACATCCTAGCTTCTTACTGATGTGTTTGAACAAAATCAAATTTGTAGCCAGCATCGGTTTCTTTTCCAAATCCTCAGTATCTCCTGCTATTACAGTCCCAAAATGGTCACAGTAGGTGGACTGTTCCTGACTTACCCAAAGCTTTTAGGAAGAGCAGGCTGGGAAACCTAACTGGGTTAGGGGATAAAAACTCCATTTCCTGACGTAGGGTTAAAGCTTCACTATTAAGTTTTCAGAACCTTTCAGGACTCTGGCATACCTATTTTCTACCATGAATACTTGCTTAATATACCATGAATACTTACTAATATCCTGGCTTGCTGGACAATGATCATTATGTAATCTTGATAGCTCAAAAGCAAGAAGCACATGTGTTCACAAACTTGACAATATGTCAGTCTCAGTGTTTGTTTGTTCCCAATCCCAGAGCTAGGGAGACATTCAAAATGGCTGCTATGCTCAGAGGCATCCATTTGGCCATCATGCCAAACACAGCCCTTGATATACATTCAACATGGTTATCACACTGGTTAGCAAAAGAGAGGTAGTTTAAACTAAGAAAAATATTGCCTATCTAGCAAGAAAAGTTAAATAATAAAGTTTAGACTGTGTTGCCCATAACCTGCAATGCTGAATGCTTCTTGTGTCAAATTTTCAAATTTGTCAGTTCCCCATCAAACTTAATTTATGATTATGTGCTGATATTTCACAGACCTCTCACTCAATAGTAAATCTGTGATCCTCTGCAAGAATGGAGTTCAGAACACTCTAATTTTGAATGTGCACAAGTCAGATCCATGCTCCATTTAGTGCTGGGTTGGCCAAAAACTCAGCTACTACTGAAAAAAAGATGTGTACCTGGCAGGGTAGGCACCCCCCTCAAAGTCCCAGTGAAGCACAAACCTCTTTGGTGAATTGGTTCCTTCCTTCAGAAGCTGATGCTTCTTTGCCAAAATGCTTAGTGTTTGGGGTGAAGCCTTGCATCCATGAGAAGTTTCAAGTTAGATGCAGTCTTGATTGTAACATGTTTAACAACAACAATGTTAAGATTGAAACTTGATGGCTAACAAGTCTGCAGCCAGACTAGTGGAGAGGACATTGGCAATCTTTCTCAACAACACCCCCCCCCATCCTCACTAAAAGTCAAGAGCATTCCATCAACTCTGCTTCAGCCATTGGGGTAGCGCTGTGTACAGCATTGGGACAGGTCAAGGCACCGCATGCAGTACAGGAGGGTAAACAGTTCCGTTTGTAAGCATCATTGGCTAATGTTATATGGTAAGGTTACGTTTTATTGGTAGCTTTTATTTTGGATGTTTTTTGCAACTAGGGCATAATAAATGGATTAAACAAATTGGGATTTATACGACATGCTGGGATAAGATTCAGTGGAAACCAAGTCGGATGAGACAGTCAATCCTGAGCAAAGGAGTCATGGATAGTTTGCTCTTGGTGGTTGTAGGGCTCTCACTGTAGGTTCAGTGTCTATACATTGCCCAGTGGTGCTGGGATGTGATTGGTTAGGCACAGAATGGTCATCCCTGGTCATCTAGCTATAGGCCATGAGCTCTCCGTGGAGAGTCAAAGATGGCAGGTACATCGGCCTGGTGGAGAATGAGTGCAGCTTGTTTGCTGCCAGGAGCGTGGGCATTCACTAAGAGAATCATTTAAGCATGAACTCACACCAGTTGCAGATCAATATGAGCCCTTGTTGTTGACACAGAAGCAAGGTAGGAGCAGGAGTAGGCCATTCAGCCCCTTGAGCCTGGTCCACCATTCAATATGATTGTGGCTGATTATTTAACTCAATACCCTAATCCTGCCCTCCCCTTACAAAAAGCTATACCCACCTCCTCCTTGAAAACATTGTTTTGGCCTAACCTACTTCCTACGGTATTGAATTCCACATCCATCTGTCAATGTGTGGGACACAGGCACAGGCAGGTACCAGTTTGTGCACTGTGTCACTGTGAATCCTTCCAATCTGGAATAAAAACGATGCTTTGTTCTCCCTGAATGGTTGGAGAAGTTCCCTCCCATTCCATACGGGAGCTCTGTAACCTTCGGGATAAAACAACGATTGTGACTCTTACATTGCTAATGATGTAAAGCATCATTGATTTAGAAATACAGTGCCACAGTGATCTTGCAAGGTGCCCACACCCTGTTACGTGGCTGTCAGCTGGCTGGTACAGGATGGTAAAGGTCCAGTACCACATGCTCGGTGAAGTGCAGTCACCTCAGAATGCCACTGGCTCAGGCTGAGACAGAAGTGCTTTCTGAAGGCCCTTGGGGTGGTGGTGGTGGGGGAGAGGAGGGTTGTCCTTTTAATTGAGCATTTTCCTACTTTTCCCTCTGTGTTCTGCTTCTCCTTTCTCCCTGCTGCCCAGGATATCTTGCTGTCAGCCTGGGGGGGACATTACTGAAGTAGACTGCGCTCTGACATGCCCTGCCGGTTCCTCGGACATCCTCATCATAAATAGAGCACCACTTGCTGGTGACCCTGAATGGTTTGCAAAATTCCTCCAACCAACACAATATTATGCAGTGACTACCTCTGCAATCACAAGAACACGTCAAAAGCACCTCGCTTACAGCGTAGCACTAGTGAGGGCCACGTATGTATTTCAAGGACCAGGTGCTAAAGAACAAAGAAAAACAAAGAAAATTTACAGCCCAGGAACAGGCCCTTTGGCCCTCCAAGCCTGTGCTGACCCAAATCCACTGTCTAAACCTATTGCTCAATTCCTAAAGATCTGTATCCCTCTGCTCCTCACCTATTCATGCATCTGTCCAGACACACCTTAAATGCATCTACCGTGCCTGCCTCTACCACTTCTGCTGGCAATGCGTTCCAGGCACCTTCCACCCTCAGTGTAAAGCATTTTCCACGTGTATCCCCCTTAAACTTTTCTCCTCTCCCCATGAACGCGTGACCTCTTGTTATGGAATCCCTCACCCTGGTAAAAAGCTTATCTGTATTCAATCTGTCGTCATGATTTTGTAGACCTCAATCAGGCTCCACCTCAATCCCCTTTTTTCTAGGGTAAACAATCCTAACCTCCTCAACCTCTCTTCATAGCTAGCACCTTCCATACCAGGCAACATCCTCGTAAACCTTCTCTGCACCCTCTCCAAAGCATCCGTATCCTTTTGGTAACGTGGCGATCAGAACTGTACACAGTATTCTAAATGTGGCCGAATCAAAGTCTTGTACACTTTTAACATGACCGGCCAGCTCTTATACTCAATACCCCGCCCAATGAAGGCAAGCATACCACATGCCCTTTTGAGCACTCTACCCACCTGTGCAGCCACTTTCAGGGTACAATGGACCTAAACTCCCAGATCTCTCTGCTCATCAACTTTTCACAAGTTTCTTCCGTTTACTGTTTAGTTCGCTCTTGAATTAGACTTCCCAAAATGCATCACCTCACATTTGCCTGGATTGAACTCTAATCTGGGGTTGGAGGCAACGGAGGGAACGTATGGTGAATGGGGGTGGGGGCAGCATAGCACTGAAGACATGTTGAGCCGGCCAGTGTCTCGGGGTGGGGTGAGGATGTAGGTGGGGTGTGCTTATACAATGGTGTTTTAAAAGGAGCTGATGTGCCAAACCAGTAACCAAATGATATGTGCATGCTGTACATTTTGGATATGTGGTAGCAATAGTTACAAACACAGTACACTGTTGCAGTGCAAGAGACCATTTGACTCATCATTTATGTACCAGCAAACATTTTAAACCTAGTGCCAAATACCTGTCTTTTCCCCCATAAGCCAGAACATTTAAATAGTAACAATGTCCACTTAAATCCCTTGAAGTCTCTTTACAGTCAGGGCATACTGCACCAAAAGTGGTCCCACTAACATGTGACCATCAGGCATTTGTAGTGCCAGCATATGCCAAGTTATTCAAGATTTAAGCAAAGTGCTCACTTAGCACATAAGACCCAGGAGAAGAAGTGGGCCATTCAGCCCATCGATTCCAATCCGTCATTCAATGAAATCACAGAAATATTACAGCAGCAGAAGGCCATTCAGCCCATTGTGCCTGCACCAGTTCTATTATCCAATGCCATCTCCTGACCTTTTCTCATTTCCCTGCACCCTATTTCCATCCATACAATCATCCAGTACCCTCTATGACATTTGAGGTTGTGCATTCCGTATCCTAACTACTGGTGTGTGAAGAACAGTCTTTTCTCAAATCACCTTTGCTTCAGTTGTACATCATCCGAGTCCTCTCGTTCTTTTCTCCTTTTACGTGCAGGAACAGCTTCTCCCTATCTTCTCTATCCAGCCCTACATGCGACTTTGAAAATCTTCTCTCAGCCTTCAGGTCACCAAGGAGAATGATTCCAACTTCTTCAATCTATCTCATTCCTGGTATTATATTTTGTAAATCCCTCTGCACCCTTTTCAACACATACACAGCTTTCCTTTCATGTGACACCCACAACAATCCACGATGGTCACATGGTTGCATAATCCTTAATTCCACTTTCCTGCTTTGTTACCCATAATCCTTGATTGCCTGAATGATTGGGGGTCTGTCTACCTTAACCTTGAACACACTTCAGCATCCAACCTCCCTGGCTCTCTGCAGTGAACAAAAATTCCACACCCTCGGAGAAAAAAAAAATCTTCCACATCTGTTTCAATGGGTGATTCCGAGTTTATGCCTCTGGACCTCAACTGTCCCACAACGAGAAACAACCTATCAACGTCCCAATATCCGTACAGGTCACATTTCTTAACGAGCCCTTGAAAAGTATCACCCGTTGTGTGTCAGTCTAATCTATTAAGGGTTCCTTATTCTGACAAGGATGATGCAGCCTGATCCATCTTACTAATAATTTGCCCATTAACCAGAATTCTGCAGTTGAGCATTTATCTACAAGATGGAGGATCTTGTGCAACATACTTGTATCTCTATCATTGCCTCAAAGCCCCTTTAAATCTGTCCTGGAGAATGCTTCAGTAGCTCAATACCATTTTTATGAACCGTTGGCTCCTAATGCAGCTAGATAATGCTGCTTCCATGTTCCACTATGCTCTTCTCTAATAACATTTTTAACATTTGGAAGTTTTACGTTTCCCACAAATCCTCACATGACCAGGCTTTGACATTACTGAGAATCATTATACTTTAATCTTTCAAAATATTTTTGTTTCAGTTAGGTTTGTCTTTGCATTTGCACAATAGCAAGTATTTTAAAACCACATTATTTACCATTAACATGTCATTGCTTATCAATACAACTAGACTCCTGGAAAAATGCAATTTATGTCAGTTCTGTCAACCAAACACCAAAATCTCTCAGCCAACCAGGTAATCAAAGGGAGGGGAGCAAACACAATTGGGCAGAAGCGGGGACGAAGTGCCTGGACAATAGCTGACCAGCAAGTCTGTTGCTGAGATAGGGCAGGGTAGTCATCAAAAGGGGTGAGAATTTGAAACTTTGGGTTGGCATTCAACAGTAACCCTTCAAACAAAGGATTTTAAGGGAATGCCTTCATAAACAGTAGTGAGAATGGGGGAGTTTGCCACATGGAATGGAAGTGTTGATACACTTGAGGGGGGACTTGCGTAGGAGGGAAGGAAAGCAGAAAAGGAAGAGCTCATTGAAGTGGATAAGTGGAGGGCAAACACCAACGCCAACCAGTCAGGCCAAATAACCCATTTCTATTTCAGATTCTACATAAACATGGTCACGGTTGAGCAATTAATATGGGACCTTGACAGAACTCTCCTGTTTTTATGGGTAATGTCATGGTATTTTCTTATCCAACCTCAAAGGAAGAAGGGTCCTTAACTTTCCATCTCATCAAAAGACAGCACCTCCACAGTTCCCATGCTGCAATCTCGGGAGTGAGGTTTGATCCTAGAAGGGTCTGGCTCTGAAACAAGAGCACTCTTGCTGACTAAAGGCTGACTGTTCAGCAGCCAGTAACAGTAAGCAGGCTGAGGCTCTTTGGCTTGTCTAAGACAAAAGGACAACTATGAATAAACAAAGATCAGAGCAGTGCTGGAAATGCACAGCAGGTCAGACAGCGGACGAGGAGCAGGAAAATTGACTTTTCGTTCAAGGGCCCTTCATCAGGAATCCAGGTTTCCTGATGAAGGGCTTTTGCCCAAAACATCGATTTTTCCTGCTCCTTGGATGCTGCCTGACCTGCTGTCCATTCCCAGCACCACTCTAATCTGGACTCTGATCTCCAGCATCTGCAGTACCCACTTTCACCAACTCTGAATAAATGTCTAGGAGCTGAAAGGAGGTGGAGGCGAAGGAAGGAAAAACATTAAGGCCCAGCTCCTGCTTTAAACACTAATAGGGTCATTCACATTCTCTCTCTAAAAATAACATTTCTAGTCCCACATTGCGACATCCTAGTTCACACTTTTGCTAACCCTTGTGACTGAGCAGGAAACTTACCTTTTGAAATGGGATGGGTGATTCTCACACATGCTGGCTTGCTTACTGCCTACAGTGTGAACAACACTAACACGTTAAAGCTGTAACCTTTGCAGTCATTCGCACACTATACATTTTAGAAAAAAAGATTATAGGAGGGGAAACAGAATCAACATGTGAAGAAAAACACTGCTCCAATTTATCCTTCCATTTGATTTGCCCAAACTAAAAGCAGAGATTAACCAAGTAAGAGATGAAGATTGTCAAGAAATATGGACATAAGTAGTTCAAGTCAAAACAGTTGCCTAAAGGGGTGAATTTCAGTTGTAAATTTCCCAAATATGCACCGCGCCCTCCAACCACAACCAACCCCCCCCCAAAAAACAGTGAAAACGCAGGTTCTGAAAACTACATCTGCTGGGGTATCTGACAGTTACAACTGAAGGTTTGGTTTAACAAGAATATGAGACAAAATGCACAGGACAGAAAATAAATGTCCTAGTGACAAGGTCTTTCATTCGATAATTCATCTCTCAGGAGGTGAAAATGAAGCAGGTGTACTGACTTGAACCAATAGGAAAAACACTACTGCCACCAAGAGGTTACTAGGGAAATAACACGTGGAACAACTGGCTTACCTTCAGGGATGAGGCTGAATTTATTGTCATTCCCTTATCCCATTATTGTGTAGTAATTTTAAACACCTGGCTTTAACTCATACCCATCCGACATTAATTAGCACCTGCTCCTTCCCTAGAATATTTATTCAAAATTGTCAAAATAGAAATAAGGAGAAAATGCTGGAAAAATAAAGTCCATCAAACTCTCATCCTCTACACCCAAGGTCAGAGATTTCTAAACTCTCACCCTTGTTTTCAATTATCTCTACAGTGTCATCCCTCTCTATGTCTTTAATCTCTTCCAGCCTCACCAACCTTCTGTTGTATCTGCACTTCAAGTGTGGCCTCTCCTCCACTTACCATTTTAATGGCTTCATCTTGGGGCCTTCAGTTGCTGAGGCCCTAAGATTTAAGGTACTGTAGAAAACTTGCCTTTTGATCGAATGTTTGGTGATTGGCCATAAATCCCATGTGACACAGTGTTAAATATTATTTGATCAAGGTCATGTGAAGTCTCTTGAATTATGTTACTGGACTACAAGGTGCTATGGAAGTTCAGGTTTCAGTTGCAGCATTTCAAAGGCAAATAGACATTTTATTTTCTGAGGTGTTAATATTGCATTAGGACTAGAATAGGCTCTGAGGAAGGGTCACTCAACCTGAAATGTTAACCTGATTTCTCCCCACAGATGCTGCCAGATCTGCTGAGCTTCTCCATCAATTTCTGTTTTTGCTTCTGATTTACAACATCCACAGTTCTTTTGGACTTTTTTGTTTAAAAAGTGAATATCGTTGGGGATGGGAAACAGGGAAAGTATAAAGAAAGCAGCGGGAAAGGTGAAGAGCCTGAAGTGCTCACTCCTATGACCATAAGATATTGGACTGGAAGGAGTCTGCTCTTCCATTCAATTAGATCATGGTTAATCTGATGGCCCTCAACTCCACTTTCCTCCATTTTCCCCATGACACTCTATTCCCTGACCAATTAAAAGTCTATCTCGACTCTGAATATACTTAATGACCAACCTTGACAGCCCTCTGTGGTAGTGAATTCCACAGGTTCATCACGTTCTGTATGTGGCTAGCATCAGTCTAGTAATCACTGAATCAAAGTGACCCACTTTTAAAATAAATCCCCAAATTTTAATGGTGCATATCTAAAGAGAAGAAAAATACCAAGGACAAAACATTACACCACACAAGAGGGGTGATGATTTTCTTATTTATTAAATTCAAATTACATCACAGGCTGCTGTTCTCTTGATAACTTAAAGGTTGGACTTGTAGATCTTAACATAGTTAAAAGGTAAGTAGCAGAAGGCAAGGGCTACCTCACTATTCACAACAGTGTTATAAAACAGAGGCTAACACCAGATTTAAGCAGATAGTAGGTCAAATGGCCACAGCTTGTTCAAATGGATAGATTTTAATAAGTTTCTTAAAAGAGAAAATAGAAGCAGAGAGGCACAAAGATGCAGCGAGGGAATACCTTGGAGCTTAGATAACTAAAGGCACAGTCACCAATGAGCCTTTTATTAAGCATTTATCAAATAAAAATAAACATGCATTCTATACTAAGTATTAGAACAGTCTCAGCTTGGGGGAATAAAGAAACAAGTGACTGTTACCAAAGTAAATAATTAAGGTTACAAAGTTTATTAAGAGAAAGTAACAGTCCAAAGCAGACTTTCCAAATGCTATTTGGCAGCCACAATTATTTTCAACACAAACTATTGACACTGGAGTTTATTCCTGGAGCTGTTATGGCTAGTTGAATTCTCTCTTTCTAGACATAGTGGTGTAGATTTGGCTTTCACTTTTAGGAACCCCTCAATTCTGATGAGGGTTTCTAAAGGTTTTTCTATACCTTTTGATAAAAGGGGTTTGAGAGAAAGAGAGAGGGCAAAAGTATATTGTTTTTGCAGTGGATTTTCTCTTATGTCTATGGCTGAAACTAATGTATTTTACACACACAAACTAAGTAGGAGGCCTGTCTCTGAAAGGATCATAGACTCAGTGACTCTCATCAAGCAGCTTATGTTCTGTGTTAATGCAATGCTGTTGTAACTAGCGTCCTTTCTTTCCAAAAAAAATCTCAAGAAATATCTATAAATATATGTCCAGCCAATATTATAAGTTAATATTTCATATAACACATCTTCATAATATGATTACATTGGTGGCCCACAGGAATTACATACCTTGCATTGCTGTGGAGGCAAAGGAGATTGTGGTGATAGGGAGGAAAGACACCATGGAGGGATTTGGAAATGTGGGTGAGAATTTTATAAGTCAAAATGTTGATTAATTGGGAACCAACATGGAGCTGTGAGGAGAGGAATCATAGGGGAATGGCTCTTGCTACAAGTTACAGGGTGGTGAATAACCTCAAGATTGAGGAGGATCTAATATGAGAGAGTAGCCAGAAATTTGACAAGTGTAGGGGTACTGAAGGCATAAAAGAGTGTTTCAGCATCTTCCAAAGTTAAACAGATTTAATTACATAGTCTTTGTATTAGTTAATCTATCCAAAGAAGGAATTCTTAAAAATATTAACTGCAGAAAACATACAGACCTAACAAAGGAATCTATAAGAATGAAAAAAACCCACCCAAAACATAAAAGTAACCCTCAAGAAAAAAAAGTTATGTCACTCTAGACTGGACAAAGGCACAGTTCAATCATAAATACTAATTAAGTTTTCAAAATTTTTCAATTGCATGTATTGTCAATTTTATTTTTGCTCCATTGCCTAGTTGGCAATACATTTAAAATATTTTATCCTGTAAAAACGTAACAGACACCTGTAAACTAACTTTAAATTCCAAAATGGTTTGCTGTACTGTTGAAGTATTGACCTCCTGTCTTACCTTCATGTCGGCATGGGGATTCACATCCCTTCTGTGGTGAAGCTACACGAAGGAAAATCTGCTGTCGCCAGGATTGCCGACGGCTGCGCATCAGATTCCCATGGCCATTACTCCCTCTGCATGGGCTCGGACTGGATTCATAGTCACTGTAGGAAGTAAACACCCAGAAAGGCAACCATGATCCATTAAACCACTCTGTAATATTCAAAGTTAATAATTTCTCAGCTCATTTTCTTGAAATGAAAAATTAACCCAAATCAGAAATGTTTGTTAGTTGCATATTAAAGCGAGTGAATAATTGTTTTTACTTCAAAAGCTGAGCCTTCTAATGAGCATATGACAAATAAAAATAAACGAAGTATTAGAACAGTCTCAGCATAGGTGAATAAAGAAACAAAATTAAAAGATTAACCAGTGCTTTATCCATCTGTTATCATTTTGTGGAATCTGATGACCACATTAGGGAGCTTTATGTCCTGAGGGTTAGTGTAGCATTGTTAACACCTTGAAGTAACAACCAGCATATATAGACATTAGTTCAGGCTCCTTCAGAATCAATAAAACATAAATGCTGATGTTTTAACAATTAGGCTTAGTCATAGAGTCAGAGAGATGTACAGCATGGAAACACCCTTTAGTCCATCTTGCCAACCAGATATCATAACCTAACTTAGTACCATTTGTCAGCACTTGGCCCATTTCCCTCCAAACCCTTCCTATTCATATACCTATCCCGAAGCCTTTTAAATGCTTTAAAAGACAAAACAGGATTAGTCAAGAGTGTGGTGTTAGAAAGCACAGCAGGTTATGCTGCCTGACCTGCTGTGTTGTTCCAGCATCACACTCTCGACTCGGATCTCCAGCCCTCACTTTCTCCCACAAAGATGACTATCCTTCTGCTCAAAGTTGAGGAAGTTGATCAGTAATAAAGCACCTGACATTCCACCCAGCTACAGAACCAGAAATGTACCCCTGGGCACATCAAATTTCAAATGGTATCAGTTAAATCTAATCTAATCTATTTAAAAATTATTATGCAATGATTTTAAAATCCCCAGGAATATGTTTTTCATTGAAAACCAAAATTACCCTCCATGCCTTATGGTGTGGAGGCAGTAATCATAACAATTCTTACAGTATTCAGCAATTTAAAACCACGATCAGGTAACTAACTAACCCTTTATCCTCTATCATATCCGTGGCATTTGGGAACTTTACACAAGGTGAAAACTTTAATTTCTTTACAAATTTACATGATGGAAATTAACTTTATGTTTGTATTATCCACATTCCCAGTATCTGTAAATCTTTTCCTGAAACAGGAGTTGGATTGAGGTCACAGGCACGTTTGGAGGGGACAGATTGGAGGTGGAGTTTGAATTTATTTTTAAATCACATATGAAAAAGAGCAGGGGGAGTGAATTCCAGAGTGAATAGCAGAACACATGACCAAGATGCTATTCCTAATTCCTCTTCACTGGTAGTCCAAATTGAAGTAGTCAAAGGAATACGGTTTACAGCCAGGCTGGCCATAGACCAAGGGGCTTTACTATATTTGCTATCAAATGGTTGTTTGTTTTATCTCCCTAAATAATGATACAGTTATTGAAAAAAATTCAGACTCTGATTGTCTGGGTGTTTTTAACTCTATCAAGACCTCTACCCACAAAACAAGTGGTCAATCACTCCTGAAAGCAAAGAAGAGCATTTGGGATAGCCAATATTTCACTGTATACAACCATGCTGTAAAATTCATGAGAGTGCTTGTGAGCGAGACATATTAAACACAATCAGGAAGGAAAGGGAAATGATGCTGACAGCTACAAGAGCTTAGTTACAAGTTGGTGAATTTTTTAAACTCAGGGAGTGGTGACCTTGTTGAATTTCCTGCTGCAGAAAGCAGTTCAGACCAAAGCATGGAATGTTTTCAAAGAGTTAGGTACAGCTGTTATGGCTAAAAGGGACTAGACAGTATGGGGACAAACCAGGAACAGGTTCCTGGGTTGGATGATCAGCTATGGTCACACTGAATGGTGGAGCAGACTCAACTGGCTGAATGGCCTACTCCTGCTACAATTTTCTACAACATGCTCAAATAAAACTTCAGTAAATAACAGAAAAGCATTAACAATGAAATTGTGGCTCACGATTAGGTTTTTAAGATTTTTAAAAATTCCCTTTTAGATGTGGACATCACTAGCTAGGCCAGCATTTTTGCCTTGTCTCTATTTGCCCCTGAGAAGATGGCGACGACCTAACCTCTGGAACCACTGAAGGCCATGTGCTGTGGGTTGACCCACAATGCTGTTAGAGAGGAAACTCCAGGATTCTGATTCAGCCACAGAAATATATTGCCATTCCTTCACTAAGTCAGAATGGTGAGGGGCTTGGAGGGGAACTTGTAGGTGGTGGCGTTCCTATATACCTTCTAGATGGAAGTGGACGTATGGCACTGAGTAAGAATTTTTGATGAAGTTCGAATAGAATAGAATCAAATCGAATCCCTACAGCATGGGAACAGGCCATTCAGCTCAACAAATCCACACTCATTCTCCAAAGAGCATCCCACCCAGACTCCACCCCCACTACACTATCCCTGTATCCCTGCATTTCCCACGACTAACCCACACACCCCTGGACACTATGGGCAATTTAGCCAATCTACCTAACCTGCACATCTTTAGACTGAGGTAGGAAACCGGAGCACCCGGAGGAAACCCACAGAAATATGGGGAGAATGTACAAACTCCACAAAGACAGTCGCCCAAGGCTGGAATTGAACCTGGGTTCCTGGTGCTGTGAAGCAGCAGTGCTAACCAGTGAGCCAGTGTGTTACCCCAAACTTCTACAATGCATCCTGTTGGTGGTACACACTGCTCTCTACTGAGCATCAGTAGTGGAGGGAGTGGATGCTATGCCAATCAAGTGGCTGCTTTGTGGTGGATGGTGTCAAGCTTCTTGTGTTGTCAGGGCAGCACTTATCCAGGCAAGTGGGGATATTTCCATCACACTCCTGACTTGTGCCTTGTAAATGGTGGACAGACTTTGGAGAGTCGGTAGATGGGTTATGCACAGCAGTATTCCTAGGCTATGACCTGCTTTTGTAGCCACCATATTTATAGGATTGAGTTCCTAGCCAATGGTAACCCAAAAGATGTCGATAGTGGGAGATTTAGTGATGGTAACACCATTGAATAACAAAAGGAGCAGTCGTTTGATCATCTCTTGTTGGCGATGGTCATTGGTGGGGGCAAATGGCACTTGTCTCTTGCTTGTCTATTATCCAGACCTTGCTGTACTTGGACATGGACTGCTTCATTATCTGAGGAGTTGTGAATGGTGCTGCACATTGTGCAAACATCAACAAACACTCCCACTTTTGACCTTAAGATGGAGGGAAGGTCATTGATAAAGCAGGTGAAGATGGGTAGGCCTAGGAAACTATCTTGAGGAACTCCTGTAGAGATGTCTTGGAACTGAGATGACTGACCTCCAACAACTACTTCCATCTTCCTATGTGCCAGATATAACTCCAGAGTTTGCCCCCGATACCCATTAATTCCATTGCTGCCAGGGCTTCTTGATGCCACACTCAGTCAGTCAAGTGCAGCCTTGAATGTGGCTGTCACTCTCACCTCGTCTCTGAAATTCAGCCTTTTGTCCATGTTTGAACCAAGGATGAAATGAGGTCAGGAGCTGAGTAACCCTGGCAGAGCCCAGCGGATTTCTCCTGTACTTTGTGCACATGACATAACTGGGCAATTTTCCACATTGTCGGAAAGATGCTGGTGTTGTAACTGCACTGGGACACCTTGGCTAAGTGAGCTGCAAGTTCTGGAGCACAAGTCTTCAGTACTATTGCTGGAATGTTGTCAGGGCCCATTGCCTTTGCAGTATCCAATGCCTTTAACAATTTTTTTTGATATCATATATGAAGTGAATCAAATTGGCTGAAGATTGGAATCTGTGATACTGGAGATGGCCAAGGTGTTAATGAATCCAAATTACATTTATCCAGCAAATAAATTTGGGGTCAGTATTGTACAAACTTTCAAATGTTCTTGGCTGATTTAAAGAAAACATCATGGTCAGGATAACAAAACAAAGAACTGTGGACCCTGGAGATGTGAAACACACTAAAGGAGAAATTACTGCAGGAACTCAGCAGCTCTGGTCATATATGTGGAGAGAAAGCAAAGTTAACATTTCCGGTCTAAGGACCTTTCTTCTGAACTGCCAGGATATGGGTGTTGCTGTAGATGCTGGAATTTAGCAGCCACCCCTAGCTGCTATAACTCTGAATATTTGAGCCACTTCAGGCGGCAGTTAAAGGTTAAGGTTAACCATATTGGTATGGGACTATTGGCTTTTACTTTCAGAAATTTTTCTAAAATGAATTCAGATTCTGGTGGATCATGGTGGATGTAGACTCTCATCCTCTGGATTAGTGTGTACCTCACTGATGTTATATTCTGCAGCACCTTCCTCTGTTGATTAAAATCAGTGGTAACATCTAAGAAAATATGAGCTATTTACCATGCCTTGGGTGTCTCTCTTTGATGAGAGCAGTCACAGACAAAGTAATTCATCACTAACTGCTAGGCGCCACTTCAACCTTCAGCTGACTAAGGAACAGAGTATTTGAAGGCCATGTTCTGAAACCGGAATCTGAAGTCACAGTTTAGTGATCCCTGATATTCCTACATGCTTTGAAGATTTAGAAAACATACAGATGCCACCTGAAAGGACTGGAGAAATCCTATCAGTGATACCTTCACAGTAGCATACAAAGCCCCTAACAACTCAACTATTTCAACCTCCCAGCGCCATGTACTTCACATGTGGCAGAAGCTGCAGGTTACACATTAGGCCCAACAACCATTGAACCAGAGTGGTAGCAAGTCAGCCCCAGTGAATATGAATCACATCATGTAGTATGCAGGTACAGCGAGTAACTGGAAAGGCAAATAGAATGTTGCTATTTATTACAAAGGGAATATAAAAGTAGAGAACTTCTGCCACAGTTTTACTGGGCAGTAATGAGACCACTTCTGGAGTACTGTGCATATAGTTTGAGTCTTCTTATTTAAGATATAGCTGCATTGACAACACAGAGATAGTTTAATCAGATTCCTGCAATGAAGCTGTCTTACAATGAAAGGCTGGACAGATTTGGCCTAAACAGAGTTTTGAAGCATGAGGGTGATCTTACTGAGACATACATGATGCGGAGGGGTCTTAACAAGATAGATATTGAAAAGATGCTTCCCCTGTTCGAGAGTCTGTAGTTCATGAGCCCAGTTTAAAAGGAAGGAATCCCCAACTTCAAACAGAGATGAGGACTTATTTTTTCTTTCAAACAGTTATTACTCTATGGAATTCTCCTCCAAAGAGAGCAGTGGAGACTGGGTCATTGGCTATTTTTGAGGGTGAATTAGATAGATCCCAGGTCTAAAAAGGAGTCAAAGGGTATAGCAGCAGCCTCACCAAGATCCTATACAACCTCAACATGACGCCCAAACTCCGAACTTCAATGGGCTGAGCATTCCTAACCACTCTATCTACCGGTGATGCAACTTCCAAAGAACTACATACCCAACTCCTAGATTTCCCTGTTCACCAACACTGCCCAGTGCCCCAACATTAACGAGATAAGTCCTGCCCTTGTTTGTTTTACCCAAAATGCAATACCTTGCATTTATCCAAATTAAACTCATCTTCCACTCCTTAGCCCTTTGGCCCAATTGATCACATGTCCTTTTGTAATCTTAGATAACCTTCTTCACTGTCAACTATACCACCAATTTTAATGTCATCTGGCAACTTGTACAGTACATGAATAGGAAAGATTAGAGGGATACGGGTCAAACATAGTCAAGCGGGACTAGCCTATTTTGAGAGATTTGGTCAATATGGATGAATTGAACCAAAGAGTCTGTGCCTGTACTGTATGAAGCTACGACTCTAGAAATGGATACTATTCAGTTAAGAATAACTTCTATATTCTGAAGAGGAGTCATATTGAACTCAAAACATTAACTCTGTTTCGCCATCTACAGATGATGTCAGACCTGCTTGTGTTTATTATCATTTAAAACCTATCTTTGTACAACCCAATCCAGCGAATTTGAACAATCCAGTGTTGATTAAAGTTTGTGGAAAGACACAGTCCAGCAATGGGTTTCGTGGCACGTTACTTAAATTACAGCAAGAGTAATCCAGACATCTGGACTCATAATCCAGAGAGCATTAAATAACGGAAAGAGAAAACTACTCTCAATAGAACTGAAAATTCTGTTGGATTGTTTAAAACCTCAATTCGTTCATGTTAATCATTTGGGAAAGAAATCTGATGCTCTCACTCTCTACCTTCTCAGTGACTCGTCCCACACTAACTGCAAGCGCTTAAGAAGACTTTATAACCCAAGAATGAAAAATACCTTAATTATTAACTAGAGACCCATAAAATGACAGATTACACAGTACCTCAGAAACAAAGTTTATAAATTACAGTCTATTCAGTTAAAAATTATACCGTTGAAGTGAAGAAAGCTATTAATACACAATTCCTACCTTTTGGTGCTGTGGTTGACAGCTACAGGTACCAGAAATTTTAGAAAGTTTGGAGCAGAAGTTGAAGATGGAAGCCTTGCTCGTAGGCTGCTAAGATGAGAAGCACTGATACAGTTTAGGAAACAAAAAGGTTTACTAAAACACAATTTACGGTAGAGCAGCTTCTGCAGTCTTCAAAAGGATTCTGCATCAGAAAATTTACAGAGACATCCCTTAGCAAAATTAGGCAGAAAATATCTTGCAGGTAAAAAAGTATAACTGAAGCTCAAGTTAACTGGTTCACAATTTTTGCTTGCTCAAAATTCCAGAAGAGAATCATGGCTGCATGAATTCTTGAATTCTACTGTCCAAAAACAAAAGTGTATTTCTCAGTTTTGGATAACAAAATCTATTCCTCCCAAAATTTCAAAGTATTTCTCCAACCTCTCAGAATTCCCACCTGCAGCCAAATACCTATCCTAACTTTGCACTAAGTATACTTCAAGACAAGCTGCCCGTCGATGGACACTGTTTAGACAGCATCACCTGCTGATAGCAACTGGGAGGTGTTGAACAAAAGCCAAGCATTCCTCACAAGAAATAAGTTACTAGTACTGAAGGTTGTTGCACACTTACAAGCCATCAGTTTGACTAGACACTGGGCAGAACTTTGGCAAAGATCATTAATGTTACTGTGCAAGGGGATAAAAGGTTGAGAAGATGACCCAGAAAAATACGATTCAATCAATTAGTAATCAGGGGTTATCTGATATGTAGTTAAAGCAAGCAGTTGGGCCTTTACATTCCATGGCAGTTGCTAGGAGTTCCTGATGAAGGGCTTTTGCCCGAAACATCGATTTTCCTGCTCCTCGGATGCTGCCTGACCTGCTGTGCTTTTCCAGCACCCCACACTAGATTCCAACCTCCAGCATCTGCAGTCCTCACTTTTGCCTAGTTGTTAGGAGTGCCTATTGATGACCTGTTGGAGGCAGGTTCCAACTCTACAGATGGAAATGTTGGGTGCTTTCATGTCCTGGGTAGCGTCAGTCCACATATGTCTCCTTAGCCACTGATAGTAATGAGGTAGAGCTAGGATCTACTGAGGAATTACAATTTGGAAGTGAGGATCATATTCAAAGAAAAATTCAATGTTGCTCTTTTACAAAGAGAGACATAGACCTATCTTCAATCTATTGAAAGGAAGAAAAGACCAAAAGAAGGAACTTAGTAACCTCTGGCCCACCCACCTTTGCTGGAACTTCTGGCCTTATGCAAATGAAAAAAAATCATCATCATCATTGACAATAATGCTAGTTATGAGACCCGAGTTATAATTGGGAAATTCCTTGTAATTTTGTAAGTGAGAGAGCAGCAGATGCCCACTAGGCTTTATTCATTACAGCAATATCATTTTTTTCACCCGGTCTCCACTTAATTTTAGAATCTGCTCTTTATTGAAAACCAGTTACGTTGCGCTCGAGCACCTTTTAAAGGATTCAAGATTCACAGATTAATTTCAATTTTGTGACAGACCAAAATAACCTACAAAGAGGACTTAATCAAAATGTACTCCATTCAGTAGGAATTTAGAAAGTTGGCTATTTCTTAAAGCCTCATACAAAACAAGGTTTTTTTTTGCAAGGGATGTTTGGAAACACATACCAAAGTGCAGGTTCATGCAAGTAAAGGTCATTGGCAATAAGAAACATGCAAATAATGAAACACAAAGCATAGCGGGAACTTTATTTTACATTACTTATTCCAGACCCTAATGAGGAGAAGTTGGAATGAGACAAGCAATCAATCATGAGTACTAAAATAGAAGAGATTAAAATTTGTAGTCGTCTAAACTGTAGGAACTTCAATGTCAATAAATTAAATAAATGCTGAAGACAGAACAGTTGTCCACAAAGTAGTTTGATGTTTTTAAGATCTAATCTTCTGAAATATGCCGTACATACTGATCATGGAAAGATATTCTTTGCAATCGAGGCTAAAGTTATGGGGTTGTGAGGGAGGAGGAGTAAACCCTATCAGATATATGATGGTTTTTATTGTTCACAAACACTTCAAACAACCATAACACGTCCAAAGGTTACCACACCTTATTTCTGCAGGTGTGCAAGTAGTATTGCCATGATGCTGCTAGCCTCCGTTTCAGTTCAAAACTGACAATCATACTTCACCGAATTGCTTCCGAAATTTCAATGATGATTACAACATCCACTAAAACTGATATTTTGCCGTCAGGCTTCCAAAAACTTGAAATAAAGAAACGTCTTTCAACTGGTTGAATATGTGGATCACATTTTCCCATTAGAGAGTTTTAAGTTATTTAAAAATAAAGTTATTTGGAAATTGAATCAAATTTTATCCATCCTGCTCACTGAAAATTAAAAGGGCCTCATTACTAATGGAAATACGACCAAAAACAAACATCTGGAAAAACACACCATCTCATCATTTCAATGCACAGGATTTCAACAGCTGGGGTGAAGGGACAGTAGCAAGGAAAAAAAAGGAGAATTGAAAGACACGGATTTAATCCCCGCTTTGCCAAGCCCTCGATCAGAGAAATGTTATGATGAGACAACATGGAGTTTCACTCAGTTGGGCAGAATTGGTGCAACAGTTTCTTTTGTGCTACTTCCTAAAAAAGATAGAAGCTATCCTTTGTAATATTCTTTCCTCGATGGGACAAAGAGCACCCAATGCTAGTATCAAACAATCTTAGGTCAGTTATAGCAAGATTCTCCCAACTCTGTCTTAACAGTGATCCTATTGGATAGCACAGCAGATTTTTAGGCTGGAATGACCTACTCCTGTTCCTGTTTCTTATGGCCTTGTGTCTCACAACTTTAACCTCAAGAGAATACCAATTAAACGTTCTGACTGAAAGTATCATTTGTATCAGCTTCTGATGAGCAGTGGCAAGTTGCTTTGTGTTCTGACTTTCTGCTGACAGGCTGAGCATGCAGTGGATTGAGACTATCCAAATTTTCCTGAAATTTGATGAAATAAACAAGGACATCTCCAAGGTAGGAGACAGCATTTCACCCTACCAACCTGGTCTGGATTCAAACCTCGAATGCAAGAGAAAACCTGGACCTAAGTTCTGTGTTCATGCTCTTATCACGCTGGCTACCAGCCTGGACAGGACTATTACAGTAACCCACAATGGGCTAAAATGCACTATTAACAGATACGATTCTTCCTTGCCCCCACAGACTTAGCAAGTTATTACATGTGCTAATACTTCACCCTCACCTTATCTGGCAATTGGGATAGCAAATACAGAAAGTGAAAGGGTCTAACACATGATGGAAAAATATGCAGTTGCAGAAAACTGGTTGCAATATCTAAAAGATACAAACAATATTCTGTGGCAGTTTTGTGTTTATGCTAATATGGTTAAAAACAAAACCACCTGCTTTTTATTCAACAACGTCGCAGCCGGTGCCATGAGTGAGTGTTTAATGTTTACTCAGTTACTGCTCTACATGCGTGCCATCTGATTGTTTGGTTCCTGCAGGAATTAAGTGGCACATATCATCATTCAATGGAGCTGGCACAACAGCTCACAACCACACACACTGTGACACAGCAGGCAAAACATTGCTCAGTCATGCCTCCATGCCTGCAAACAGTCTCACCTTCTTTTCAACATCAGCCCACCATCCCTTCCACCGGAGCTAGTCTTCAAATACTTAAAAAAATTTGGAGTGGAAGTAGAAGACCGCAGGTGATCTACAGACCTGTGCAACCTCGACTGTGGTGGTTTGCCGTGAGCATTACCACTTGATATGTTCGGGCTACATGTCCAACAAACAGAAGAGACAAAGACAAGTGGCCAGAGTCAGAAAATAAAACATCACATTTTCTTTAACATGTTCAACAGGCAGGAATGCAGGTGTGATCGAATCAGTGCGGTTTGGAAATATTCTCAAAATAAGCATTCAAAGTAGACAGACATGGTAATAAGGAACATCCTATGCTAGTTGAAAATGTACAAGAATTTCTTGCTGTTACAATGGAGGCTACACAAATGGGTCTTGCCAGGAAATTTAGCTGCTGTTATTGCTTAACAGTTGCCATCTCTAGGCAGAGCCCTGAGGCTATGTGACTGGGTTTGATAAATAGTGGATGGATATGACTAGTCAAATTCTGTCTTCCTCTTAAACCCACTTGCCATATGTCAGACTCAAGGCACATTTCTGGAAGGCTGCAGTTCATACAGGGTAATGCCCAGGCAATTTCCCAGCCAGGTCTCGGGGCCCTCCTGCATCAGCAAGTCTCTAAGACAGGAAGTGAAATGAGAAAACAAGAGCGTTTGCAATGGAAAAGCTGCAGCGACTCTGAAACGATGAATTATGCTAAAACTGGAGCTAACCCACAAAAATAACTCTGTTCCAGCTTTGACCATCTACAGTAATCCTATTTCCACAGGCGACCATGTCCCAAACCCCTCCCTTCAGTCACAAACCCAGGCCAGCGACGCCTGCTCACAGGGAGACGCTCCCTCTCCTGCTCTGAAATCAAACGTTTCACAGGGACTAAAGGTACAGAAACCAGAGACTACGGTGATTTCCAACATTCCACTGACACAAAAACCTATTCTAAGGTAGATTTTCAGATGGACTGCATAAAACGTTAACTTGGAATTTTTTTTCCTATCACTGCTCAATATTTCGAACTCTAATTATAATTGCAGCCAGTTTCAGCAAGATACTCCACCCCAGCTACTACCCTCTTGCTCTATTTAATATAAGCTGATGTGCCAAGGATTCACGCTACATTCCAATTCAACTACAGTCTTTTCCCATCACCTCACCACATGTGAGAACCCAAAGACATCAAATAAAATTTTGTCCTTTATTAGAAGGGAATTTGAGAACAGTAAGTTTTGTTAAAATCTTACAGGATGTTATTGATTACTGTGCACAGTCTGTGTCCCCATATTTAAGAAAGGATGCCTCAGCATTGGAAGTGGTTCAACAAAACTTCACGAGGTGGATTCCTGGGATGAAGGGCTTGGCTTATCAAGAACAGTTGAACAGGTGAGGCCTTTATTTATTACACTCTAGATGAATGAGAATTAAGCTGGGTGTTTCCTTTTCTTTCAGCTGTTTCGTTTATTTCAGTTTCTGTTTTAAATCCTGTTTTTTTTTATATAGTGTGATGGCACCGGAGAGTGGTGACTTTGTACACTTTTCACTGCATTCCTGTACTCGAGTACACATGACAATAAAATCTACATCCCAAACTAGATGACATCGGGCTGAATCTAACATCTTTTTGGGTTAGTTGCGAGTTGCTTCCTGTATTTTGGAGGATTTGTCATTGCAAGGCCGAGCGAGTTTCTCACTATCTTCCCAAGCTTGCCTCATTAATCCCTCATTTCCAGTCTGCCTTTTGCAGAACAAATTGCCGCTACCAGATTATCTTGGTATTAACTGGCATCCTTTGTGCTTGTACCAGCTTTAAGAGACCATCGTGCATGTGGAAAAAGACTTACAATCTGGAGCAGCCCTGCACGTTTCCTGACATTTGCTCCGGTCACAACAGATGAGGAAGAGTGGTCCCTTGCTTTGCAGCCTGGGACATGGAAGTCCTGTTGGATGTAGTGCTCCAGAGGTGGGAACATCTTCATCTTCCAGAGCATCATGGTCTGGTTAGAGCAGTCTCAAACATCTTGAGGAATTCGTAACAATGGAGGGACAAGGCTAATGACCTTACCCAACACATTAGTGCTACTATTGTCTCTATACCACCTCGCAATTTCTCTCTCCCTCCTACTGTGCCAACCTTACACTAAGGTTTACTGTGCCTCTTGAGCAAAGGAGACAGTGAGGACTACAGATGCTGGAGAGTCAAAGTGTAGCACTGGAAATGGCACAACAGGTCAGACAGCATCTGAGGAACAAGAGGGTCGACGTTTTGGGCATAACCCTTCATCAGGACTGGTCCTTTTCCAATGCCACGCTTTTAATCAACTCCTCCTGAGCAAAGGCCATTCGCCTCGACTTGATGGAGGATGGCTGGCAATCCTGACAAGTTTCTTTCCTTTGGGTCTACACTGAATGACACAGCAAGGCAGGAGTAGTATGAGTCTGATATCTCTGTCCAAGAGTCAAAGCACACAAAAGCAAGGTGAGGTACTGCCTCCGAGGGATGTTGTGAGCACCCAGAAAGGTGCAGGCTGTGGGGTCGCTATGAAAGTGAATGAAGAGTATGGAGATGCAGCTTGGTCCAGTCAACGAGCCGCTAACCATACAATGTCATTGCTGTAGTTTTACAATGGTAGCTGCTGATGCAGGCAGAGGTGTAGTATTCAATTGCAGAAGCATCCTACAAGGGGATCAGAAATGCACCATGAGAGTGGTTTGAGATTGGTTTACGAGGATGCCGATCTCCAGAGATGGGTGGCTAGGGAGAGCCCCTTGAGATTTTGATGCCTAGTGTCCAAAATGACAGTCCTTTGGAGGCAATGGCAGATTGATTTCGCTAGGTCCCTTTTCTGATTTTCAGGTTAAGAATTCTCAATTTTTAGCTTGATTCATGTGTTTGGTAAGATAGGAAGTGGAATGTTAGAAGGCGAGTTGACTGTTGGTAAGTTGTTTAACAAGCACTAACCCCCTTTAATTGGTAACTTAGCACTGCATAGAGACAGGCTCAGAAAGCCAGTTGTACATTAGAAATGGAGTGGGATGCTCCTGATAGTAAGATAAGCCTTACCAGACTCATGTGATTCTGTCACAAATCTGGCCACAGCCCATATCTTTCAGGGCCCCATCAGATTCGGCTCCTAGCTACTGAATAAAGGTTGCTCATTTGAAACGGAGCTGTGAAGGAATTGCTTCTCTCCCTAGGTGGCAAATGGAAGCTAGATTTCTGAAAGTATTTAAAAGAGGAAGTAGGCAGATTTTTGAAACATCAAGGAGGTCAAGGCGATGAGGAACTGGTACAATATAAAGGGGAGGTGATGGCCTCATCATATTACCACTGGATTGTCAAGCCAGACATCCAAGTAACTTTCTGGGGACTCAGGTTCAAATCCCATCATGGCACAATTTGGATGAAGTGTCTAAATGATGACATGAACCCATGACCAATTGTTGGAAAAACCCATCTGGTTCACTAATACCCTTCAAGGAAGAAATCAGACCCATAGACCACAATCAGTAAGAATAGGCGATAACAGCTCCTCCACCACAATCTTGAACATCAGTGCCTACAAGGTTCCATACGCAGCCCCTTACTGTACTCTTATAAACTGTGTGGTCAAATTCCACCCTAACTCCATTCAGAATTTTGCTGATGACACCACCATTGTAGGTCAGAGGTCAAACAATGACAAAACGGAGTACAAGAAAGAGATTGTCTGCTTAGTGGCATGGTGTAAAGACAACAGTATCTCCAGCAACATCAGCAAAATGAAGGAGTTAGTTGTTGACTTCAAGAAGTGGAGTGGAGGGCACATCCTTGACTGTATCAATGTTGCTGAGGTTGAGATGGTCAAGAGCATCAAGTTCCTGGGAGTGATAATCACCAATCTGTCCTAATCCACCCATGTTTACGTGATGGACAAGAAAGCACGTCAATGCCTCTACTTCCTCAGGAGGCTAAGGAAATGCAGCATGTCCCCAAGGACTCCTACCAATTTCTGTAGATGCATCATAGAAAGCATTCTATCTGGATGCAGCACAGAATGGTATGGCAATCGTTCTCCCCATTCCGGTTATACTCTCTTCTGTCAGGGCAGAAGATATGTAAGTTTGAATAAATCTGCAAATAGGTTCAAGAATAGTTTCTTCCCCGCCGTTATCAGACTTTTGAATGGACCTCAAATGTTAATCTGTCTCTCTTCCTTCTCTGTGGTTGTAACACTGTATTCTGCACGGTATAATCTGCCGATATAGCACGCAAAACAACACTTCTCAATGTATCTTGGTAAATGTGACAACGATTAACTGAAGAGAGGTTTAGTTATTTAATAAGTACTTAGCAAAGAAAGATGATAAATGATCAGCTGCCAAAGCTAATGTCACACAGCACTTCATTCATGGGTTGGCTAATTATTCCTAATGCTACTAGCAGACAATTTGGCACAACAATATCAATGGTTGATATATAACTAACTGTAGCTCAGAACCTGGAAAGAGAAGCACATTTATCTTGACCTTGTTTACTGATGGTTCACAGCTTTATTGGACCCAGGTTTGCCCAGGGCACTAATGAATCCAGTGATATGCCCCTCATACAGCTCAGCACTGGAGGCAGTCCTACAGAAGTCCAGAAAGTGGATAGCTCATTCCAATGAGTTTCACTGAAGGTTCCAATCGAGGCAAGGAACCTTACAATGGGAACAGAATTACGCCATTGACTTCAAGATTTTGTTTAGTCAGCCTGAAAATATTGTCAAATTGGTACATCATAGAGAGTTCTCCCATCTATTTAGATTTCCAAAAGGCCTTTGACAAGGTGCCTCACAGCAGGCTGGTGTTCGTGGCAAGACACTGTCACAGATGGAGGACTGGCTGACTGGCAGAAGGCACCGAATGGGGATAAAGGGGTCCTTTTCAGGATGGCAGCCAGTGGGTAGTAGATTTCAGGAGGAGCCCATGCTAGGATCACAACAATTCATGTTATACATTAACAATCTGGATGAAGAAACTGTGGACATTGCTGCAAAGTTTGCAGATGACACAAAGATAGGTGGAGGAACAGACAATGTTGAGGAAGCAGGCAGGATGAAGGAGGACTTGGACAGGCTAGAAGATTGGGCAAAGAAGTGACAGCTAGAACACAATGTGGGAAAGGGTGAGGTTATGCAATTTGATCAGAGGAATAGAGGCATATGGGGAAAGGCTTTGGAAATCTGAAGCATAAAGGAACTTAGCAGTCCTAGTTCAGGATTCTCTGAAGGTTAACCTGCAGTTTCAGTTGGCTGTTAAGATAACAAACATAAGGTTAGCATTCATTTCTCAAGAGGCCTAGAATACAAGAGTAGAGATGCACTGCTGAGGCTCTGGTCAGACACATTTAGAATATTGTGAGCAGCTTTGAGCTCTGTATCTAAGGAAGGATGTACCGGCATTGGGAGGGTCCAGAAAAGTTTTACAAGAATGATTCCAGGGATGAAGGGCTTATCATATGAGGAACAGTTGTGGAGTCTGGGTCTGTACTCGATGGTGTCTAGAAGGATGAGAGGGATCTGATTGAAACTTGAGAATATTGAGAGGGCTGGATAGAGTGAATGAGGAGAAGATTATTCCATGAGTAAGAGACTAGGACCCTAGGGCCCAGTCTCAGAGTGAAAGGACAACTCTTTAGAACTGAGATGAGTAGGAATGTCTTTGGTCAGAGAGTGGTGACTCTGTGCAACTCATTGTTGCAAAAGAATGTGGAAGCCAAGTCATTGAGTATATTAAAGACAGAGATAGATAGGTTTTTGATCAGCAATAGGATTAAATAATTCAGGGGAGAAGACAGGAGGAAGGGATGAAAGACACGATCGAGTGCTGGAGCAGACTCAGAGTCACAGAGATGGACAGCATGGAAACAGAACCTTTGGTCCAACTCTTCCATGCCAGCCAAATATCCCAACCCAATCTAGTCACATTTGCAATTCTGCTCCTATATTTTATGATCTTATTCTTTACAAAATAACAAACAATTTAAGGAATACAACAGTAATATCTCTTTCAGTTAGAAACTGTCACTTCTTACTTTTGTTTGTGTGGTGTGTCTGTGCTCACTGAGTGATATCTCATCAGTTTCGGCTTGGGAAAGATCGGGGTCTCATCCAGCATCTGTTTCGGCTGTTCAACGCTGGAAGGCATGTAACTGAAGGTATGGGCCCGCCGTCTAAATACTGGCTCAGCTGATTCAGTTCTGTTATCTAGGTCTTGCAACAAATCTCCCGTGGAACCATGAGACTTCACAGGACTAATGGGACATGCCTGGTCATCACTTTCATCCAAATAAGTACTCTGTGTGGACACAAAGTGATTAGTTTCAATTAAAATAAGGGCTATCATTCATGTCTTTAGCACATGCCTTTTCCAATATATGAAAGACATTTAAACGCTTTTCTTTTCCAAATGATTTTGATTACTTTTTCAGAGCCCCTTGGCACTGCTTTTAAACTGTGCATGTTTCCAGCTGGGAGAATCGCTGTCTGGGGCACTGTGCACTCCTCAACCATCAGCGCTCATGTGTTACTGGAAAAAGGAGATCCAACACTACTGCAAAGTTGGGGAATACTTGCTCTTCCTTTCAATGATCACAGTTTGCTAATTAGATTAGATTATTTACAGTGTGGAAACAGGCCCTTCGGCCCAACAAGGCCACACCGACCCGCCGAAGCGCACCCACCCACCCAGACCCATTCCCCCACATTTACCCCTTATAATGGTGTTTCAGAGGTCAAGTACTTCAAAGCCATAGAAAGGTATTCTCTGCCACAACTCTTAATACTTTAACAAAGAAATAAACAATAATTTCTCATTTTTCACTAACAGCTGCTGGTTTAAACTGGGGTAGGCTGTCAGACCAGAGCTGAAAATTGGAGCACAGTGGCTTGACAGTAACCTGCAGAATTTGCCCAAATAAGGCAAGCCAAACACATTCAAACATACTGATCTGACAATTGTTCTCGACATTCCTGTACCTTTACTTCATCACTTTAAATTAACCACCATTACTCACTGTGACAGACACAGACCCAGACCCAGCCAACTCCTACTCAGGGAATTACACCATAATATTTCTGTTTGTGTGGTGTGTCTGTTTTAAACTTCTATGTTCCGTCAGCCAACGTCCCCTCTCAAACAATGGATACTTATGTTGTTTGGTGTTTGTTCACGGTTCTAAGCCAACATCAACATAACAATGTTCATTTTACGTACTTCATGTTTTTATATTGTTGTAACACAGTCATCCCTGCAGCACCATAGAGCTAAAAGCAGCAAGATCCAAACCCTGTGAACATTCCAAACCTTTTCTAAGATGATGACAGCCTCAGCAAAAAATTTGCACCCACTTTGCCTTGTACTTAAATTCCCTTACTTGATGTGCATGCTGTCCTGAGAATTATTCTGTGAGACACACTCATCATTTCTCCTCACATCCTATACACCACTACAATTTAATATAGCTTCATTAGCTCCCGAAGTTTCAGGTTTCCATACCAGTACGTAAGAACAAAAACACTGATGAAAAGCTACTTCTTCACTACTTTCCAGGGACAATGTCACAAAGGATCATTATTTTAGGTTTTCGGCAAGAGTGTTTAATTGCAACTCAAGATCAACCACCACCTTCAAATTATTTACAAAGAGAGACCCTAGCTATTAAAATGGAGGTTTGCATTATTTACATATTAGTAGTCTTTAAAAACAAAAGTTAACACTTGGCCATAAGATTCATTGGGTGTGGCTGGAATGTTAATAAGCAGATCCTACTCTCGCTTCAAATCACCAGAATGCACGTTAAACATTTTATGAAGAATTTTTTGATAAGCCAAGATATTGTGAAATTAAATCAGGTTGTGTACAACCTCTGACCAGAATCGCTATAAATGGAAAAGAAACTGAAACAACAGAGAGAAACATGGGTTTTGGAGTTTGTGACTTTCATCTAGGCACACCAACACACTAAAAGCAGCTACAAATCTCTTTTTTAAAAAAAACTGTTGATACACAAATCTATAACACTCAATACTTAATTATTTGACAATGCAAGCTAGTACTAACAGCCAGAAGCTCACCAGATGGTCCAAAATGATCAGTTCAAAAAATCTGATCCACCTGAACAAATACACTGACTAAAACAACTTGCATTTAGTTTGTAACTTTAAGTAAAATGACCCCAAGGCATTTTGGAGGAGTGTTATTGATCAAAATTTGACAACAGGCCACAGTCAGGAAACTTTGTGCAGATAATTAAAATCTCGGCTCAAGATGTGGATTAAGAAAAAGGATTAGAAATGTAAAAGGCTTTAGGGAGGAATTGGAGAGTGAAGGACTTTAAGGTGTGAACTGTGCAGGTATGTTGGTGGAGGAAAGGACTAGAGGAGATTATACAATTAGGACACTTGGTGGAAGAATTTGAGAAATGTTTAAGTTGTGTTGGTGATTTACTGGGGACCCATTCACTCAGCAAACAAAGTGGCGGGGGCTGAGCGACAGCACAAAGTGGCGGGGGCTGAGCGACAGCACAAAGTTCTGGATTAGTGGTGCTGGAAGAGCACAGCAGTTCAGGCAGCATCCAACGAGCATCGAAATCGATGTTTCGGGCAAAAGCCCTTCATCAGGAATAAAGGCAGTGAGCCCAAAAGCGTGGAGAGATAAGCTAGAGGAGGGTGGGGGTGGAGAGAGTGTAGCATAGAGTACAATGGGTGAGTGGGGGAAGAGATGAAGGTGATAAATCAGGGAGGAGAGGGTGGAGTGGACAGGTGGAAAAGGAGCTAGGCAGGTTGGACAAGTCATGGGGACAGTGCTGAACTGGAAGTTTGAAACTAGGATGAGGTGGGGAAGGGAAAATGAGGAAGCTGTTGAAGTCCACATTGATGCTCTGGGGTTGAAGTGTTCTGAGATGGAAGATGAGGCATTCTTCCTCCAGGTGTCTGGTGGTGAGGGAGCAGTGTTGAAGGAGGCCCAGAACCTCCATGTCCTCGGCAGAGTGGGAGGGCTGAAGAACAGCACAAAGTGGCGGGGGCTGAGGAACAGCACAAAGTGCAAGCAGTCGTAAGAGCCCAAATTTAGGGATGGTGAAAAACAAAGGGCTGATCTTAGAGAGATCTTTGTTACCTCGAGGCTGATACAACAAGGTAGGGTTGGAGATGGACAATGTCACAGAGACAGAAGGAGCTGTTCCTTTGTGAGGAAGTTGATGTGTGATTGGAAGCTCTTCTCAGGGTCTGAGAGAGGAGGTGCAGTCTCTGACAGCAGCCATGCAGAGATAGTGAGATCATGGAGCTTGTGGCAAAACTCTAGTGCTCCCATTGCTTGGTCAGAGGAAGTTTCTACTCATCCCATAGTGAATTTTGGTTGGGTACCTGGCAAACCAGAAGAAGGTGGGCTTTGCTGTGGTATAGAGATAAAGCAGGGATTCATTGAAGAACATGTGGAATGTTGAATGGCAAGGAGTAGTATGAAAATGAGAAACAGGAAGGAGCCAAAGTTAGATACTTAGGATCTCTCGATGTAACTAATTCAGGAGCAGGAAGAGAAGCCAGTAACTTTTGGGCTTCAACTAGACAGATAAGATTTAAAACAGGTGAGAGCTGTTTCATCCAGCTGGATGCCAATGAAAAGGTATCACAGAAGTATGATGTGAACAGCCATGGCAATAGCTGCCAACAGATCAAAAAAGGACAAGGAGGGATGGTTTACCATTGTCACAGTTATAACAGGATGTTAGTGACTACTTTTTAAAAGGACGATTTCATTACTGTGGCAAGAACAAATGCCAGACTGGAGAGCTTCAAATGGGGAACTGCAGGAAAAGAAACAAGAATTTGGAAAACAGAACCATGTTCATGGACTCAAGATAAAAAAGGGAAGCTGGTGATGGGATTGTAATTTGCTCGGATAAAGGATTTAAGGGTGAACTTTATGATGAGGGAGTGGTAACAGCAGATTTAAAAAGAAATGTCCCAAAGAGAGGAAATTATCAATAATCTCAGCTAACATGGAACAGGAAGGGAATTTGGGTGGCCAATAGCTTGATGGGAATACATCAAGACAGTATTAACATATAATTTAGTCCTTCATGCAGGTAACAGGATTATGTCGAAATATTACAAACTTCTTGAATAAAAAGGTTTCTAGCATTACAACCTCTCTATTTGAACCATGTGCTTCATGGTGTGATGTTACAAGATTCATGGGGAGAAAAGCATCCAAAGCTATAATTTTTGTTAAGACATCCTACAAAAGATGAAAATTTTAGACAGTTGGAAATATTTCCTGCTTTTGATCACAGAAGAACAGAAGCATGCCGTTTTGTCCTGTCGAATCTGTAGCACCTTTCAATAAGATCATGGCTGATTTAATAATCCTCAGTTCCATTCTCCTGCCGTATCCCTGTAACTCTCGATTCCCCTTTTTAACAGCAGTCAAGAATGCAAAATAGGTGGACCATGATGTAAAAGAAAATGTTATATTACAAGCAATCAAAGTGATTCATTTCCTTTTAACTGTGGTCACCATTCTGCCTGATTATTCTGAGATTGATATTAAACCATCTACATTAGGGGCTTTGATACTTGTTTATTTAAAACTTCAGCTATTCTGCATTTTGCTTGGAAAGCTACTATAAAAAAGATGTTACATCTTAAACACGGAGAGTACATCAATAAGTGATGGACCCCTGCCTTGTGCAGATTAATGGTGGATAACTCACCTTGGACAGGTTGGAGCTTGAAAGGCTTAAAGCTGTTTTTTCTGACACTGTACTTTCAGTGATTGTTTGGCTCTTGTGTCTAGACCCTCCCTACAAAGGCAAAATGCAAAATAATTACAACACGATTATAACAAATATGCAGCGTGGAGAAAATCAGGTTATTTAGAACTTCATAAAATCAGTAATTCTCAAAGAAACAGCCCGATTATGTGACAATCAATGATGACCCATTGTGCTGAACACATTTAGCTTATGATTTGGAGATGCCGATGTTGGACTGGGGTGTACAAAGTTAAAAGTCACACAACACCAGGTTATAGTCCAACAGGTTTAAATGGTAAACCACCTGACGAAGGAGTGGCGCTCCGAAAGCTAGTGCTTCCAATTTAGTGTTGGACTATAACCTGGTGCCGTGTAGCTTTTAACATTTAGCTTAGACCCCTTTGGTAAGGACTCTGTTCCCGGTTATCCTATTAGGGAACATCATTGAACAGTGGCTACAAGCTCCTCCACAGGTACAGCAAATGAGAAAGATCTCTCATACACCACCTACTGGATTTCTAACTGGACCTGGGAAAGGAAATGTTATTTATCATCACTTCACTTGCAGCAAAAGATGGCACCACTGAGACTGCGGTCCTTGCAATCTTAATTCTCAACTCCAAGTTGAATTCATAGACCTGATTTAACTCTGATAGGATGACGCCTACCAGTGTTGGGATGGAGCAAGAAACATGAATTCTAGGAAGCAGCTGCAACTGGGTGTATAATGAGCTTGAAGAAGAAAGGGAGAACTTAGCAACCAATAGAAAGGATTGGCCCTCCATGAATAAATAATCCTTCGATCAGTGAATCACAGAGGGATGAAGGGCAGTAGTAAGGAAATCCACAGTTGAGGTCAAACAATGGGTGAAAATTCATCCAGTCCACCCCAGCAGGAACATGGCAGCTTTCCCCTTCAGTCAGGAGGGGGAATGCACCTGTGTGCTTGTGGCAGGAAAATCTCCCTGGATTAAGATGGAGACAGAAATGGGGGTGATACGAAAACATGCCCCCTCTCACCAGGGTGTGAATTGGTTTCATTTGTGAACCAACTTCCACCAGTTATCCCTCAGCTCACCAGAACCTTGAGACAACTCTGGGATTAAGGTAGAGTTGCACATCTCTCCTGTACCTCTCTATGGGTACTCAGCAAACCTTGTCAGGAGGGGAAAATCCCTCAATGGCAGGCGCTCAATGATGTTCGCCACTGGCACGATTTTCTACGCATGGGGTCCCAAGGAAGGCTTGGTGCTGAGACACACTTATTTTGTTGGACCATCAAGGAACCAACAGGGGGTTCCCATTGATTCTCAGACCAGTTGAACCTCCGTCCAACTGTTAGGCTTTACATCACCATTAACTTAAACTTCTGAATTATTGCAGTTCCTCAGAATGATCAGCAAAGTCATGCTAAAAATCACATATTTCACACTCAATTTGAATAAATTAGTGTTTACGTGCCAAGGTTATCTATATTTTACAAAATTGTACCAGAAAATACTGCAATCTTAGGACTAGTTTACAAAATCAATGATAGATTTATAATGAAACCCTGTCTACCAAACGTTGAACACTTGATTGTGAAATGCCCCCTCACAGCATTAGGTTGTGAGTTTATTAAGAATACAAAGAACAAAGAGAAGTACAGTACAGGAACAGGCCCTTCGGCCCATTCCAATCATTATGCCCTAAATAAACTAAAAATAAAATCTCCTGCCTTATTCGGTCCCTGCCTATTCATGTAACCATCCAGATGTCTCTTAAATGTCACCAATACACCTGCTCCCAAAACCTCTCTGACAATACGTTCCAGGCCCCTACCATACACTACATGAAAAACTTCCCTTGCACATCTCCCTTAAACTTTCCCCATCTCACCCTGAATGTGCACAGGTATGGTACCTCAAACCCAGCATCCTCTGTACAGTGGCCATGTTGGATGATTGATATTTCTGGATTTTGGTTTCTGTGTTGGATTATGGTAGTTTGGGTCAAGCCAGGTCAGATGGGGCCAAGAATCACAAGGTGCATGGGACAGAACAATACATGAAGCTCTAGTCTGGAGAGACAACATGCCAAAGCAACACCTCGCCAAATATCCACGTTAAGTTTTAGCTTTAAATCTTACTCTATTAAAATCGATGCAGAAAGTGTCCAGTTTTCAGACTCCAGTTTTTATATTCTCTATCAGTACGGTCAATAATTGTAAAAAGTCAAAGAACTGCAGATGCTGCAAATCAGAAACAAAAACAGAAATTGCTGGAAAAGCTCAGCAGGTCTGTTAGCATCTGTGGAGAGATAGGAGAGTTAATGTAAATTCAATGACCCTTCTTCAGAATTGATGGTAGCTAGGAAAAGTTGGTTTTTATGGAGAAGATAGGGTGGGGGGAGGGGGTAAGAATTAAACGATAGGTGGAGATTTAACCCAAAGAGGGAGAAGGTCAGTTGCACAGACATAGGAGTGGATAACAATAACCCTAAGAGAATGAATGGCTGCTGATAGGGACCATCAGTGGGTTGTGTGTAACACTAGACCATGTGATAACAAGGCAGGTGGGTATGGGGATTGGGCTAAGTATTTTTTCTCCTCTGGTCCAGTTCCTTCCCACTTACATCCACAACCTCACTGACACGTTATGTCAGTTTCAGAAATTCCAGTTAGCAGGCTCCGGCCCCCTCCTCTATACCATGGACATGCAATCTATTTACACATCCATCCCCATCAGGATGGTCTCATAGCTCTCTTTTCTGCATGGAAAAAAAGGCCTGAACTGTCCACATCCATCACCACTCCCCTCCACCTGACCAAACTTGTCCTCTCTCTTTTAATTCCTCTCACTTTCATCAGATTAGAGGGGTGGCCATGGATACCCACATGGACCCCAGTTATATCTGTCTCTTTGTGGGATATTTAGGTTAGATTCCCTACAGTGTGGAAACAGGCCCTTCGGTCCAACCAGTCCACACCGACCCTCCAAAGAATAACCCACCCTGATTAATGCAGCTAACACTATGGGCAATTTAGCATTACCAATTCACCTGATCTGCAGATCTTTGGACAGTGGGAGGAAACCAGAGCACCTGGAGGAAACCCACACAGACACGTGGAGAATGAGCAAACTTCACACAGACAATCGCCCGAGGCTAGAATCGAACCTGGGATCCTGGCACTGTGAGGCAGCAGTACTAACCACTGAGCCACCATGCTGCCCCATATGTGGAACATTCCTCATTCCAGTTCTATTCTGGCCACAAATCACAACTCTTCTGCCAGTGCTGCTTCCTACTCTCGTATGGAATTGGAAAAGTCTATCCATTTTGCTTCCATTTTCCACCATGGTCTCACTGTCACCTGGTCCATCTCTGACTCCTCCCTTCCTCGACATCTCTGTTTCTATTTCTGGAGATAGCCTGACCATCAATATCCACAAAAACAAACCAAGTCCCACATTTACTTTGACTGTACATCCTCGCACCCTACCTTCACATCCTATGAAGAATCTATTCCATTCTCTCACTTCCTCCATTGCCTACGTTCTGACGATGCCAACTTCAATTTGGCCGTCTCCAAAAGGCCCACCTTCTTCCTCAACCGAGGATTCCCCAGCTCTGTTGTCGATAGGGCCCTTAACTGGGTCCAATCCATCTCCCACATTTTGGCCCTTACCCCCTCTCTTCCCACACGCATAAGCCATAGGGACCCCATTGTCCTTACTTACCATCCCACCAGCATCCAGAGGATCATTATCCACAATTTCCATCACCTCCATTGAGATGCCGCCATCAGACACCTTCCCCTCCCCCCCCAGTCCACCTTCCACAGGGACCATTCTCTCAGGGACACCCTGGTTCACTCTTCCATCACTCCCATCACCACCATCTTACTCCCTCCAAGGCACTTTTCCCTGCAATCGCAGAAGGACTAACACCTGCCCATCTACCTCCTTCCTCCTCTAGCCAAAGGCCCAAATGTACTTTCTAGGTGAAGCAATGCTTTGCTTGTACTCTTCACAATTGAGTCTATCGCATTCAAGGCTCATAATGTGGTCGCCCCTACACTGGGGAAATGAAGCATAGACTGGGTGACTGCTTCGCAGAACACCTATGTCCTATCCACAAGAAAGGTTGAGCTTCCAGTCGCCTGTCACTAACATATCACCCAGTTCACTGGCCAATTTCTGTGGGAAATCATGTCTCACAAACTTGATTGAGTTTTTTGAAGAAGTAACAAAGAGAATTGATGAGGGGCAGAGCAGTAGACGTGATCTATATAGAATTCAGTAAGGCATTCGACAAGATTCCTCAGGGGAGACTGGTTAGCCAAGTTAGATCTCACAGAATACAGGGAGAACGAGCTATTTGGATATAGTACTGGTGCGAAGGTAGAAACAGAGGGTGGTGGAGGATTGCTTTTTAGACTGGAGACCTGTGACCAGTGATGTGCCACAAGAATTGGTGCTGGGTCCATTCTTTTCATCATTTATACAAATGATTTGGATGTGAACATAGGATGTATAGTTAAGGAAGTGTAGTGGACAGCAAAGAAGATTTTCTCAGAGTACAATGGGATCTTGATCAGATGGGCCAATGGACTGAGGAGTGGCAGATGGAGTTTAATTTAGATAAATGCGATGCTGCATTTTGGAAAAGCAAATCAGAGCAGGGTTTATACACGTAATGGTAAGGTCCTGGAAGTGTTGCTAAACAAAAAGACCTTGGAGTATAGATTGATAGTTTCTTGAAAGTGGAGTCGCAGATAGATAGGATAGAAAAGGCTGCCTTTGGTATGCTTTCCTTTATTGGTCAGAGGATTGAGTACAGGAGTTGGGAGGTCATGTTGCAGCTGTACAGGACAGTGGTTAGGCCACTTTTGGAATACTGCATGTAATTCTGGTCTCCTTCCTATCAGGAGGATGTTGTGAAATTTGAAAGAATTCAGAGAAGATTTACAAGGATTATTGCCAGGGTTGGAGGATTTGAGCTATAGGGCAAGGGTGAACAGACTGGGGCTGTTATCCCTGGTGTGTCAGAGGCTGAGGGGTGACCTTATAGAGGTTTATAAAAACATGAGGGGCACAGATAGGGTAAATATATAAAGGCTTTTCCCTGGGGTAGACGAGTTCAGAACTAGAGAACGTAGGTTTAGGGTGAGAGGGGAAGATATAAAAGAGACCTAAGGGACAACATTTTCACTCAGAGGGTGGTGCGTGTATGGAATGAGTTGCCAGAGGAAGTGTGGAGGCTGGTACAATTACAGAATTTAAAAAGGCATCTGGATGGGCACATGAATAGGAAGGGTTTAAGAGGGAAATAGCTGGCAAATGGGACTAGATTAGCTTCGGACATCTGGTCAGCATGGATGAGTTGGACGAAAGGATCTGGTTCTGTGCTGTACATCTCTATGACTCTATGCTGCCAGACCTCTGAGGTTTTCCAGCAATTTCTATTTTTGTTCCTGTCAATAATTGCGTTGAACTACTAATTCAATTCCTGCAGGTGGCACTAGTCAACCATTAAATTTTAGACCAGTACCCACATTGTTGGAAAAAATGCAGCAAAACTGAGAGAACAGTCATTGAGATGTACAGACTCTTCGGTCCAACTCATCTATGCTGACCAGACAGTTACAACTGCTACTCTAGATCTGCCCCTTTGCCTTTTTAATTTTTACAACTCTTCTCTCGCTAAAAGTCACAAACCCATTATCGCTTCCTTGATGTCAGGCTCCTCCTGCAGTATGAGAGATGATGAATTCAACATCAATTAGAATGAACTAAAATGCAAAAGGTCCTTTTCAGCAGTTACAACTCACTAATTTACTCTCTGACCACAAAGGGTGCAGTACAGAAGAACCCAAGTCATTCCAAATTATGGATCATTGAATAGAGATCTGTTGATCCTGACCAATTTTACCCAAAGCTGGAATTTTAGCCTGGAATACAAGGAATGCGGCATTTGAGGATGCAGGGCTGTTGTCTCGTGGGCTGAATTAAGAACAGGTTGACTACAGAGACCAGCTTTAGATCATGTACAACATAGAAGTAATGAAGTTGATGGAAAAATGGAATAAAATGAATAAGTTTAAAGAGACAAAAGCAGAAAAAAAACAGAACTGAACTTGGAAAGAAATGGCAGCACATAAGCACAGAAGTCAAAGTAAAATATTGATAGATGCCAGAAACATTAAATAAAAGTAAAAATTGCAGGCTAAGTCAGTAAATCTGACAACTGAGTTCAGGCAGCCTCTATAAGGAGCAAAGTAGTTCATACACCATGTTAATGACCTTTCTCTTCCTGCTGTTCTGTCGTTATTTAACACACTCTATGCAGGTGATAATAAACCACTTAAACTGAATAGCAATCTGGGGTCAGAGGTCTGTTAAGCTAATCATGGAATCATATAATACAGAAGCACTTCGGCCACTGAGTCTGTATGCCCAAAAAAAACTATGACGTACACTAGCCTCATTTTCCCCACACTAGCCCCATAAACCTTGAATATTATGGCACTCTAAGTGTTCATCCAAGTACTTTTTAAAAGGTTGCGAGATTATTCACCTTTACCACCCTTCTAAACAGAGCATTCCAGACTCTAACCATCCTCTAGGTGAAAATTATTTCCTCAAATCTCCTCTTAAACCTTTCACTTTAAAATTATGGCCCCTTGTTCTCAATCCTTCGATTAAAGAGAGTTGCTGCTTTCCAGTCACCCTGCCCATACCACTCAGAACCTTAAACAGTTCTATCAGGTCCTTAATCTACCTTCATTGCTCTAGAAAACAACTCAAGCTCATCCAGCCTCCCTTGTAGCTGACATGTTCCATCCCAGGCAACACCTTCTGCACTTCTTCCAGTGTGATCACTTCCTTTGTGTAGTATGGTGGCCAGAACCACATACAGTATTAGATTACTTAGTGTGGAAACAGGCCCTTCGGCCCAACAAGTTCACATTGACCCACCAAAGCGCAACCCACTCAGACCCATTCCCCTACATTTATCCCTTCACCTAACACTACGAGCAATATAGCACGGCCAATTCACCTACCCTGCACATTTTTGGATTGTGGGAGGAAACCGGAGCACCCGGAGGAAACCCACGCAGACACAGGGAGAATGTGCAAACTCCACACAGTCAGTTGCCTGAGGCGGGAATTGAACCCGCTGTGAGGCAGCAGTGCTAACCACTGTACCACCGTGCCGCCCTGAAATTCAAGCTGTTAACTAACCAAAGACCTGTACAACTCCCATGTAACCTCCCTGCTCTTGTAATCTGTGCCTGAAACAATGAAGACAAGTGTCCAGTATGCCTTCTTAACTAAAGTGTTAACCTCCCCTGTCACCTTCAGGGATCTGTTGACAGACATCCCAAGATCCCTCTCTTTTTCGAAGCTTCCTCATGAACTGCCAGAGTTTTGCTTCTCGAATATAAAAACATTTATTTTATTCAAACTAGTTTGCTTCTAACCAAAAACCTTAAAATAAACTGAAGGAGGTTGTGAGCTACTGATGACAATTGTGAGTGAAAGCAATGGACATGGATAAAATACTAGAAGACTGGCAGATTCACAATGATAACTAATCTGACTTAAGCATCTCCAGGTCCATCATTTCATTTGCAAAATATTGGTGCTGATTAACAGCTATAAGCCTTGAGGTCAATCTCTATGATATCAGCAAACATCAACAGCAGTTGGCATGAATAGGAAAATGCTGCCAAACCAACCTATTCTTTAGGGATGAACTACACTGGTCAACAAGTCTTTCCTTATTTGGAAGCATTTTATTTCACTGATTAACAGGCAAAATGAGTTTTCAGAGATGAACTCTCCATATTCCATCAAATACTCCAAGTACTTGTAGTTAAGAAACAGCAGAATGCTCACCATTGATAAAATATTCTCCAGAGATTCAGCCAATGATTTTTTAGCCTTGGTCTTGAGGTGGTCTAGTCGGAAGCGGCCAGAGAGAGACTGCTGTCCATTCATATTTGAAGGCTGCGAGCAGCTTTGTGAGGTCTGTCAAGAAATACAAGATCAGCAAACATTTTGATCCAATGCAAATGTTTCACACAGAGCAGGATACAAACAAAACGAGTGCAACTCTTAGACAATTTCAAATGAGGCATCCTAGAACGACCATTACGTAAAAAGTATGATGTGGAGGTTCCGATGTTTGACAAAGTCAGCAGTCACCTAACAACAGGTTTATTTAAAATGATAAACTTTCAGAGCGCTGCTCCTTCGTCAGGTGAAGTTCTGATGAAGGAGTAGCACTCTGAAAGTTTATCATTTTAAATAAACCTGTTGAACTATAACCTGGCGTTGAGTGAATAAGTACAGTTTGCTTTCTTTGCATTGATTTTTGTTGTAGTTTTTCCAAAGTGCTGATTTTGAAACCAAGCCTCTGTACTGATTAGACAACAATTGGATTTGTTACTCCACGTTTAGTAACACAGCAGTTTTAAAAAGGAGATTATTGCTCGCAATCAGGAGGACTCTGTACCTGCTTAGCATCTCCAGTGTGGATGTGCAGCTTCTGTTTCCCTTCATAAAGCTGTCGCAGCATTGATAGAACCAGCTCATTTTCTTCCAATTCATTTTTTGGCTTCATTTTCTATGAGCAGTCATCAACATTGATTAAATATTTTCAAACAAGCTCAACCTGCAATGTTATCAATGTGTTCCAAAACAAAAGGGGCAAAAACAATTGTTATTTGTTCAGATCCATGTAAAAATTCTAATGATCTAGTGGGAATTTGAACTAAGCATCAAGTCCACAATGTAATCACAGAAGTACTATGACCTACACCATGGCTGCAACTGAATCATAGAACATTACCTGCAGCTTTAGTAATGGAGATAAGGGAACAAGGAGAATTTTTTTGTAATGTTGATTTTATGATGGGTTAAGAAAGTGAGCAATGACAATATGAAAATAAGTTTCTCAACAGATTTGACAACATGGGCATTTGGACACTTTTAGTCAATACTTAAGAATCAATGATCGTTTATTGAAGCTAAGGACAATGGTGAGTGAACTTCTGAGTTCAGAGTAAGGGTCACTGGACCTGAAACATTAACTCTGATTTCTCTTCAGAGATGCTGCTAGATCTGCTCAGTTTTTCCAGCAATTTCTGTTTTTGTTTCTGATTTACAGCATCCACAGTTCTTGCAATTTTTATCAGAAATTGTAAAACAGACAGCTCAAAGCTAGTCCTCAATGTACCATTGGTGCAACATTATCAAAGACATCAAACAGTATAGGTGCCAAGGTATAGTCTTATCTCTATCTCTGCAATTTAAGAGGTGGTGGTGTTGTGTGGTGGGGGTGACGAGGGGGAGGGGGAAGGAGAGGGGGAAAATAGAGGAGGATGAGATTACCAGAGCCTCACAACAGCTTATAACTTGTGCTGAGACTGATTCAATCCCTTTTTTGTAACTGCTGCTGGGTTAACCAGATTAATTAGTGTCCTATTTAACTCTAAGTGGAGACTCCAGACCCCACCTCAGACCACAAATCTTATTCTATGCTCATTATCCTCAAACTGCACCACTTCAACAATCTGGACTCCATCGCTGCAATTACTTACAGCCCTACAACTCTGCATTCTTCCAAGCCATCCCCCTCCCATTCTCATCCACTTCAACAATGCCTGCTGTGTTAAGGCCAGAGCACTGCAATTAATTCCCTCAAACTCTCCACCACTTTTCTCCTCCATTACAGCCCAAATTACTATCAGATTCCTTGATAAAGATTTTAGTTAGCAGTCCCAATACCATCATCACTGGCTTTAAGCCAGAAGGAAAAATATAATAATACTTGGAAATAATCTACTGATCAGATTGAAGCTCCATTTTCTTTTCTGTGGCATACAAGACAAGCTGGGCTAGTTTGCGTCATTCACCAGTTTTACTGGTGTTTCTCTCTGGGTAGGTGTTAGTTTTTGCTTGATTATGCTCCTGTGAAGGGCATGACACCGTTTACAATGTTAATGGTGCTATGGAAAGGTAAGGACAATGAAAAAAACATTGCCTCTTCATTTTGCACACCACAGTGCCACAACAGCTTTTCAAAAACAGGAACCTCAGCAAAACGTCAGATATTCCAGAGTTTTAGTGAGAAGCGCCAGAGACACTAAATGAGACGGACAAGTGGACAGTGTTCAGGAAATATCGCTGCTTGGTAAATAATAGTCACTTGGGTGAAATGACATCATAGTGTGGTAGGTCTCAGATTTTTCAATATAGACTGCCAAAAGAAATTCTCTCCTTCAAGATACCATAGGTGGTAACAGGTCAAGGATTAAAGATTAAAAGAGGCCAGTTACCACTGTGAAAATAGTACTCCGCTCATTTCAACTTCAAACTTTATTGGTCTAACAACTGGGGCCAATTGTAAGTTTTAGAAGATATCTGACTCTCTATATTGGAAATGGCCATTCTTCTTCGAGGTCCTGAATGATGATTCCTATTCGAAAGCCTCCTTCTGTCCAAACTGTTCCATTACAGCTATAGCATAGGCATCCACCCGACAATGTCAAGAAGTAATCCTGAAGCAGGACATATCCAATTGGTCAATTACCACTCCATCAGCCTACACTCAGACATCGGTAAACTAATAGAGGGTGCTGTCAAATGGCACATTCGTAACCTGATCCTCAGTTTGGGTTCTTACTCAGCCCATATATGGATAGAAGTAAAGAATTATAGAGGTGAGGTAAGAATGACTGTCATTGACAGCATTGGAAAGTGCACAGCATCAAGTCCTGGTTAAACTAAAGTCAGAGGGAATTGGGGGAAAGTTCTCCACTGGTTGGCACCACACTTAGTACAAAGAAAGATGACTGTAATTATTGGAGGTCAATTGTCCCAGCTCCAGAATATCATTGCAGAAGATTCTCAGGGTTGTGTCCTGGACATAAACACCTTCAGCTGTCCTATCAATGACCTTCCCTCCAATATATGGTCAAAAGTGTAGATGCTTACTGATGATTGCAGTGTGTTCAGTTCCTTTCTCACCTGCACAGATAATGAAATACTCAAGTTCACATTTAGTAAGAACAGGAGTCTTACCTCTGGGATAGAAATCCCTCTTGTTCTGAAAGGGCTGAAGAGGTTGATTAGGAATAATTTGTACAGCAAAAACTGAACAAGATCAGGTCTTGGGCTATTGTGTAGCTCATATGTTGTTTGTTACGTAAGTGACAGACAATGACCATCCCCAATGACAGAATTAATAACCTCCCCATGAGATCAATGACATTACAATCACTGAAACTGACTGGACCAGTCCCATAAATACTATTGCTACAAGAGCAGGTCAGAAATTAGGAAATCTGTAGAATGCAAGTCAGTTCTTGCCTTCAAGTCATATCCAGCAAGGCACAAGTCAGGAATGTTATTAAACACACTACTTCCCCAGAACAGTAAAGTTCCAACACTCAAAAAATCTTACAACAAAGCATGGGCAGCCAGGTTGTTCAGCACCCCATCCTCTATCTTAAACAATTTCCTCATCCCACCATTGGCACAAGCACCTTCAATTGCATATCCCAAAACCCCAGCCTGCACCAAGGAGAAGGGCAAAGACTGAAAGTGCATGGGAGCACCATCAATTTGAAAGTTCCTCTCTAAGTCCTGCACTACCCTCACTTGGAACGACATCACTACTCTTTCAATGATGATGGCTCAAACTCCTGGAACATCCTTCCCAATAGCGTTGTGGGTCAACCTGCAGCAAATGATCTGCATTTTAGGAGCAATTGGACATCAGCAGTAAATGCTCACATCTCAAATTAATTTTTAGCAAGTTACAAGTCTGACACAAAATATACATTTTTTTAAACCATTCTAATCGTAAAACTGAAAAGTCTGAAGTTTACCTTTCACATTTATGGTTAATAAGTAGGACAAAAATTACCTGAACTCCCTCAAAGATGGATCCTTGGTCTTTGTTGTTAAATGTTGATAAATGTTTCTGAATTTCCACCTTGGCTTTTGAGGGGGGTAGGCCTATCAGAAAGTTAAAAGATGAAATGTTAAATCATTACAACACAATTGAGTAATTTTATTTCTAACACTGAATTCATTTCTGAAAAAAATGTTATACAACTTCTTTCAGCGTGCTTTTATACTCCAAACCCAGTTCAACTCCTATACTCAGATAAATGCATTATCAACTCCAGATGGAACAAGAAATAAAAGGGCGCAGCAGCCACTCTTAACCCTGCTCCTTGGTAAGTCTTGGAGAACTGAGTTTCACCAGGACACAAAAAGACTACAAGGTTCAATCTTAACTGTGTGCATTAAGACAAATATTGAAGTAGCATAACTGATCTTCAGTTACATTAGTTTTTGATCCTGTGATACATCATGTTCATTTTCGCAAAACCTGATCGTCCATTGGGGCTGACAGATTTGCAAATACAGCAGCACCTTTGCTTATTCTATAGTTAATAGGCAACATTGTATATCCCGAAAGAAATTCAGAAATGCAGGTGAAAATTTACAGTTTAAAAGTTTCAATTTAGAAAAGATTCAATACTCTTTGTACTGCCTGTGCCATCCAAAGAAAAGGAATATTTTTTCACTTGTTTATTCCAAGACAAATTCTCAGACTCTTGAATTACGCTATACTTATAATGGCATTTTACTTCATCTTGTATAATAATGACTGCTTGGTTTCCACTAGTCCTCCTAATAGCAACCCTTGTGTGCATCAGAGAGAAAGGGATGTAAGGATAGGAGTACAAAAAGTGATGTTTACTGGTTAGATCAGTTGATTTTTCATACATTTTAAAGCTGTTGGTAAACTACATTCCACAGGGCACCAGCTGCAGTTTGTGAGGAGCATGAGGGAGATGTCCAGCTAGCTGCATTAGTATTGGAATATTTTCATTCAGTCGATAAACTGCCTCCATTTCAGTTCTAAACTCTGATAAGCTTGCAGTGGGAATGAACTGCTTTCATCATTGCGTCATTCCATAACAGGCAATGTTTGGTCAATTCTGGGAGACCTGAATTAAGTACACAACCATAAAAACAAAACAGTAAGGAAGCAATTTTAATCTTCGAGCCAAGAAGTCCTTTGTACTACTGAGTTAACGGATGTGGTCAATGTGCCTACTCCAGATATGTGTCAGTACCATTGCATAGTAGCAGCAGTATGGGAGTGAGCAGGAAAACCAAAGATGATGTTGAAACTTTTAAAAACACACTACCCTCTATCTTTTCACACAATCTGTGAAGGCATGTCATTGGACATCCCTCACACAGCTGAGCTTGGATCTTCATGTTTTGATGGACAGCAGCTGCAGTGAATGCTTGCTTCAATGTCAACATAATTTCATCGACCTGTGGAATAAAGAATGGTGACCATTTTCAGTGCAAAAATAGAAAAGAGACAGATCTACATTAAATACAATCCAGTCAGTTAATAAAATAATGTGAAAAGGTGTTTGATAAGGTTCCCCATGGTAGGCTACTGAAAAAAATACAGAGGTATGGCATTGAGGGTGAGTTGGAGGTTTGGATTAGGAATTGGCTGGCTGGAAGAAGACAGAGGGTAGTTGATGGTAAAGGTTCATCTTGGAGTGCAGTTACCAGCGGTGTTCCGCAAGGATCTGTTTTGGGACCATTGCTGTTTGTCATTTTTATAAATGACCTGGAGGAGGGGCTAGAAGGTTGGGTGAGCAAGTTTGCAGATGATACAAAAGTTGGTGGAGTTGTTGACAGTGAGGAAGGATGTGGCAGGTTACAGCGGGATATAGATAAGCTGCAGAGCTGGGCAGAAAGGTGGCAAATGGAGTTCAATGTAGCTAAGTGTGAAGTGATTCACTTTGGTAAGAGTAACAAGAAGATGGGGTACTGGGCTAATGGTCGGATACTTGGTAGTGTGGATGAGCAGAGGGATCTTGGTGTCCATGTACTCAGATCTCTGAAAGTTGCAACTCAGGTAAATAGTGCTGTGAAGAAGGCATATGGCATACTGGCTTTTATTGGTAGAGGAATTGAGTTCCGGAGTCCTGAGGTCATGTTGCAGTTGTGTAAGACTCTGGTGCGGCTGCATCTGGAGTATTGTGTGCAGTTGTGGTTACCATACTATAGGAAGGATGTGGAGGCATTGGAACGGGTGCAGAGGAGGTTTACCAGGATGTTGCCTGGTATGGTAGGACGATCATATGAGGAAAGGCTGAGGCACTTGGGGCTGTTTTCATTGGAGAAAAGAAGGTTCAGGGGAGATTTGATAGAGGTGTACAAGATGATTAGGGGTTTAGACAGGGTTGACCATGAGAACCTTTTTTCACGTATGGAGTTAGCTATTACGAGGGGGCATACCTTTAAATTGAGGGGAGGTAGGTATAGGACAGATGTTAGGGGTAGATTCTTTACTCAGCGAGTCGCGAGTTCATGGAATGCCCTGCCAGTAGAAGTGGTGGACTCTCCCTCTTTATGGGCATTTAAACGGACATTGGATAGACATATGGGCGATAGTGGGCTAGTGTAGGTTAGGTGGGCTTGGATCAGCGCAACATCGAGGGCCAAAGGGCCTGTACTGCGCTGTATTTTTCTAAGTTCTATCACTTACAGAAAGCCACCAGCATACAGAGTTAACTGTTGATCAACAGACTCCCATTTAGAAATTCTAGCCACCAGTAGTTACGAATACAAAAGGTTTTCCTCCATAAAATAAAACTAACAACTGCAGATGCTGAAGGTCAGAAACAAAAACAGAAATTGCTGGAGCTACTCAGCAGATGTGGTACCCTCTGTGGAAAGTAATCAGACTTCATGCTTCTAGCCCAGTGACCCTTCTTCAGGACTGGTTCTGTTCCACGTCTGTTCTGAAGAGTCGTCACTGGATTCAAAACTTTGTTAAATTTGTTTCTCTCTTCACAGTGATCACCATACCTGGAGTTTCTCCAACATTTTCTGTTTTTTATTCTCTTCCCTCTCCCATTTCATGCAAAAAAAAAGGACACAATTACTTCATGCAAATACATGGAGGTCACAATGGTTTGCATACTGCAAGCTGTACTTTGCTCCAGTATTGTGAATCAAAATGGTCAATGCTGCAGTGGAAAATCAAGAAGGCTGAGACCCCACACCTGTCTCTACCAGCACGGCAGTCCATTTCCATTTCTCACCTGCCAGTGTAAACTTAGCTCTTGTCTGATGTCCCACTTTTTGCTTCTACTGGCACTAACCCAAGAACCATCGTAAGAACAGTGATACAGTACAGGCCCTGTATTAGTGGCATAAAGCGAGTAAAGGAGATGGTAGACCAAGAGCCACCTCACCCTGCATTCTATCTTCAAGTACATTCTGTTTAACGACCTCAAAACATTTGACTAAATTTTAAAATTCTTCTGGCAAGTTCTCAGTATTCCCTGCAGGTTCCTGTCTTCTACTCTTTGTGACACACCTTGCTGCAACATTTTCCCAGCCTAAGGTAGCAGGTCCACTTGATATGCCTGGGTCTAGCCAGCATATTTAATGAATCCCATAGTCTACAGTGAAACCAAGGCTCCAGCAGTACACCCCCACAGCTCAATTCCCAACTTGCCCCTCCACAATCCCCTACCTGACTCCGCACCCCCAGGCCACCACCCCTACAACCACCATCTTTTACAGACAGCACCAAGTATCAAATCAGCAAAACAAAATTCAGTCCCGAAATTATGAAGGGAATGGGTATGGTGGAGAGAAAGGAGCAGCTCCCCTTGGTAAAAGGGTTAAGAATAAGGGGACACAGTTTTTAAAGAGAGTGGCAGGAAGTTTAGAGGGAACATAAGCTAAGAACTTTCACCCAGCGGGAGGTTAGAATTTGGAACACACTGCCTGGAAGGGTAGTTGTGGCAGATAAACCTACAACCTTTACCAAAGTACTTGGATGGAAGCCTGAAGTGACATAACATTTAGGCTGTGGGCCTAGTGCTGCAAAGTGTGAAAGTGTACGCAGTAGTGTATTGGTTGGTGGGATAGATTCAATGGGCTGAAAGGCCCCTTCTATACTATATGATTCTATTCTCAAAGACGTTTGTTAACAAACAGGCGACATAGCATAATTTTCTTTTGAACATAATGCAAAAGATACAAAAACAAACAGCTAAGGAGACCATGGCTGATCGTATTGAATTTAACAATAAACCTTGGAGTGCAGGCTCATAGTTCCGAGAAAGTGGAGTCGCAGGTAGATAGGATAGTGAAGGCGGCATTTAGTATGCTTTCCTTTATTGATCAGAGCACTGAGTATAGGAGTTGAGAGGTCATGTTGCGGTTGTACAGGACATTGGTTAGGCCACTTTTGGAATACTGTATGCAATTCTGGTCTCTTCCTATCAGGAGAGATGTTGTGAAACAGTTCAGAAAGGATTGACAAGGATGTTGCCAGGGTTGGAGGATTTGAGCTAGAGGAAGAGGTTGAAAAGACTAGGGCTGTTTTCCCTGGAGTGTCAGAGGCTGAGGGGGGTCCTTATAGGAGGTTTACAAAATCATGAGGGGCACGGATCAGGTAAATAGACGAAGTCTTTTCCCTAGGGCGGGGGAGTCCAGAACTAGAGGGCATAGGTTTAGGGCAAGAGGGGAAAGGTATAAAAGAGACCCATGGGACAATTATTTCTTGCAGAGTGTGGTGCGTGTATGGAATGAGCAGCCGGGGGAAGTAGTGGAGGGTGGTACAATTGCAACACTTAAAAGGCATCTGGATGGGTATATCAGTAGGAAGGGTTTGGAGGGATATGGGCCAGATGATGGCAAGTGGAACTAGATTAGGGTGGGATATCTGATTGGCATGGAAGAGTTGGACCGAAGGGTCTGTCTCCATGCTGTACATCTCTATGACTCTAGACTTCCTTTCACATATTATTAAAAGCTCCAATGGGTGGCTCCTGACAATTAGTTCTTATTGGCATATGCTTGGTGGAATCTGAGGCCTGTGCTTCAAGTCTACATTTCCATTTTCTCTGTTCAAATGTAACAGCTGAACATTCCCAAGCAAAATGATTCAGAAAAACCCAAGGGCATCTCTTGAACTGCTGCAACATTTACCCCCTTCCCCATTAAGATAGAAAGCAATACACAGCAGATGGTGCAACATGGTCCATTCCTCAGGTAGACAGTGCAGCAAATTAGTGGAGCTTGGATGATGCAATAGCACATGTGCACAGAACTCTCAATATCAAGATACAAGTGGTGGAGATACTCCATTACAGCTTAAGACTAGATGAGAAGAAGTCAGTCACAGATTAGCTCAGTTGGTTAAAGGAAAGTGCCTAATAGCACCAAAGGCATGGGGTCGGTCCCCATATTGGCAAAGGCGTTGTTGTTTCTCACAGGGTCTGCCCTCTTTGCCTTGCCATACTACAATGCAATACCATAGTACTGAAAAGTGTGGACAGCTATTTTTAGCAATCCTCTGCCACTGAGGACTTAACAAAAGAAGGGATGGCCAGGGTGGGTAGACAGGAGAAAACACAGAGTGAGGATAAACAGAAGATGTGGGGACGTACAGTGAAGTGGCTGGAGCCAGTGTAGATCAGAGGTACTGGTTAGAGGAGTCCGTGCACCATCTCAAGAGTTAATTCTAGCTACAAGACAAGCACCTCAGAATAAAATAAATTATCACATACCGGAGACTATTCAAATAGAATTTAAATAAACATAAATTAAATCATTCAAATATATCAGAGCTCTCAGATCTTTTACACACACAGTTTTCATAACTGTCTCTAATTCCTTAGATTCTGCTCCGTGTACAAAATAAGCAATAAGTAAAAGACTATGTGAAAGCTTAGACAAGCATAATGATTACAACAGCATCACAACCAACACTTTTACTAATGGTCAAGTGGAGAAATAGTGCCAACAAGGAAACTAGGACAAAGGAGAATGAAACAGGTCAGCTAAGCACAAAGGCTTCCAAAATCCAATTGTGAAAATTAGTTTTTTATATCGTTGCATTACTTTTTCCCTTTCAGCACCCGGGGAATAAATACCCTGGAGGTTCCTCTACAAGATACAGATCCAATACAATTTAAAGTACTGCCCCATCTCCCCCACACTCCAAAGACTGATACTGCCACTAGGAACAAAACATACTATTGTTTGACCATCAATTATCCACAGATCGTCTGTCCATTACACACCCTACCAATGGACTCCGTAACCAAGCCAGTCACACCACAATCTGGGAGTACCCATGCTGGCCAGGCACAAGTTGGCTCCCTTATGTTATTGCAACTAGTCAAAAAAATTTGTAGGGGTCACATCCTTGAATAAATCTCCAGAGGCGTTCTGAAAACAAAATGAGGTAACACCACACCTCTCCCTTTCAGTTCCCAGTGAAGCAGAAAAAGCCAGTATCAAAACTAAAAAGTGAATGCGTGCAGCCGACAGGTAAATGTAGGATGAGAAAGATGTGAGACAGAACACAAGACTGTAGGTACGAGTGCAAATGCCAACTGAAGTTCAAACCAGAAGAAGGTACAGCATGAAAACTTGTGCATGTCTGCTATTGTGGAAACAACAGCAAGAGTCAAGAGTTCTGATACACACACAAACAAGCTGCAGATAGTGGCAGGTCAGGCAGAGGGGAAAAGATGGCCAGGCAATACTGATTCACTCAAATGCAAAACAGATCAATTTATTTAAAAAAAATAGCATCTCAAATTGCAGAGCATGGTTGAATGGGACATGGTAGAAGCTAAATGTGGCATGTCCTGGACAGGAGTTGTGATAATTGGATCATCATTCTGAAGCTAGCCTGCTTGGGGATTTCCTTTCTATCATGCCTGGGTGTATGGACTAATGGACAAAGAGTGATAACTATGAATTGTCAACAATTCTCAATATCATTGTATTATGCAATTACAGGGAAGGTAGAAGGTGAATGAGATGTACTTTTGGTTTTCTTTTAAAAAGGAAAATCAAGCCATCTTCAAGTTCCTACTTCAATCAGAAAAGATTGCCTCATTTTTCAGAGTTTCAGCTAACCTGCTCGAACCTCCTGTGAAATTCAGCTTTGTATAATGGAATGGACTGAGCCTGGAAAGTCAATGAAGCAGAGCCTGTGAGTCTATCACCACAATCCCAATGCAAAGTATATGCCAACGCATGTTTGCACTGAGGAAAATATGCAGTATCAGATTACAGTTACTGTAGCCAACCTGTCAGAAACATTAGGACAACTCTGGGGCAGATGAAACTAGAATTCAAATCTTTTGGTTTAGTGACAGGGACACAAGACCCTCACAGTATCAGGTGGTTTGGTTAGTAACGTTAGTCACACAATCCAGGGGGAGCTTGCTAATTTGATCCAAAATTGGCTTGAAGGTAGGGAACTGACAGTGGTGGTGGAGGAGGGATGCTTTTCAGACTGGAGGCCTGTGACCATTGATGTGTCACAAGGATTGGCATTGGGTCCATTGCTTTTCATCATTTATATAAACGATTTGGATTTGAACATGGGGGTATGGTTGCTACATCTGTAAATAATACCAAAGTAGATGGTATAGTGGACAGTCAAGAAGATTATCTCAGAGGACAACGGGGCCTTGATCAGATGGGCCAATGGGCCAAGGAGCCAAGGAGCGGAAGATGGATTTTAATTTAGATTAATGTGAGGGGTTATATGCAAGGCAAATCAGGGAGGACTTATCCAATTAATAGGGCCTTGAGGAGTGTGGCTGAAGAAAGAGACCTAGGAATGCAGCTGCATAGTTCCTTAACAGTGGAATTGGAGATAGACAGAGTGATGAAGGCTGCGTTTGGTAAGCTTGCCTTCACTGGTTAGTGAATTGAGTGTAGGTGTTGGAATATCATGATGCGACCGTGCAGCATATTAGTTAGGCCGCTTTTAGGTTACTGCATACAATTTTTTTCAGCCTTCGATAGGAAAGATGTTGTTAGACTTGAGGAAGTGCAGAAAAGATTTACAAGGCTGTTGCTGGGACCTAAGGGTTTGATTAATAGTGAGAGGCAGAATAGGCTGGGGCTATTTTCCCTGGAGCACCGGAGGCTGAGGGATGACATTATAGAAGTTTATAAAATCATGAGGTACACGGTTAGGGTGAATAGCCAAGGTCTTTTACCTAGGATGGAAGAGTACAAAACTAGAGGTTTAGAGTGGGAGGAGAAAGGTTTAGAAAGGATCTGAGGGGTAATTTTTTTCATGCAGTGGGTGGTGCATCAATGGAACGAGCTGCCAGAGGAAGTGGAGGAATCTGGTACAATTACAACAGTTAAAGGGCATGTGGATGGGTACATGAATAGGAATGGTTGAGAGAGATTTTGGCTGAATGCTGGCAAATGGGACTAAGTCAGATTGGGATATCTGGTTGGCACGGATGAGTTGGACTGAAAGGTCTGTTTCAGCTCTGGATGACTATGACTTAACTAAAATTGATCTAATTCATTCCATCATCGAAGGCAGCAACATTATTTGGATCGGCTCATGCTTGGAAGGCTGAAGGACCTGTTCCTGGGCTGTAAATGTTCTTTGTCCTTTTGTTCTAAATTTAAACATGTTTAAAAAAAAATTCTCAAGAATTTTCACAGAAAGTAGGTTCTAAGAACTGAAAGGTAGTCTCCCTAGACAATAGAATCTCCATTATATCCTAATTTCAAAGCTCTTCACAATGTTGTGCATAAACAGTATTTTTGAACATGGAAAATAGAAGTTTGTGCTGAAGGTATGAAAGCTCATATAAAGAATTAAACATATTTTCACCTAAAGATCTAGCCAGTGCCAATTACTCCCAACTTAAATATAAACCGAAGCTCACCAACTCCAACAAAATTTGCCTCAGCATCTGCCTCAGAAAATGAACTCTTACTGACCTACAACAAATCTTAAAAAGTATAAAAATCAAACCACTTGCATGGGACCGATACATTAGTTACATTTATTGATTTCACTCTTAGAAGTTTTGCCAGTGCTGCTTTTTTCACACCAGAAGGTTAATATTTACTCACCAAGGCCTCATTTGTACATTGAAATACATAGCAGACAAAATGGCAGCTTCCAGAGTCTGGACTCTCCCTGCAGATGAAGCCAAAGTGATCCACATACTTAATTCCCTATCCAAGAGAGAAGGGAGAAAGTTAGTTCATAATTTGTTAACTTCTTTTCAACGCTGCTAAAAGACTGCATCTTTGCTTGTCTAAGAACTGTTGAGTAACTGAAATTTTACGCACTAGCACAAACAGTAATAATAAGGGATTTGGCGAGTAGAGGAAAAAAAAGAATTGGATTAGTTCAATTACTTGGAAAATGCACTGGTACAGAGTTAATCAGCTAAATGGCTTCTTATTATGTTGTAACACTGTACGACAAGCTTGCATTTTGTCTCTTCATGAAGCCATCAATGTTAATCTGGCCAGGGCATTTTGTCAAAAATTAACAGTTGCTAAAATAATTAATTATTGTAAAATGAAACATGAAATAATATTTGCATACTTATAGTGACAAAACAAAACTAGACAGAACAATTTGCATGAGTACCAATGCTGTCATGGTACTGAATCCAACTTTGCCAAATGCTGGTATTTGATATTTTCTTATGGTCTGCAAGGTGCAGAGAGACGCATATATATCCATTAACTTCACCTCTGCATATGTACAGCTGCTGGACAGGTTGAACTCCAAGGGCTGCTTGAACCCAGGTAGGAGCCTCAGACCAGGCTGGCATGGTCTGGTGTCAGGGCCTCCACTGTTGGTTCTTCAGGAAGAGGTGGTCCCACTTCTGCATCACATCCAGTATCACCTCCAGCGTCCTGCTTGCACAGCAGCTGCCAATATTCCCCATCTTCCAGTGTCTAAAGTTTTACTACCTCTGCTGCTTTCTAAAACAGATCCACCTCTTTTTAACCACTTCCTCATTAAAAATCCCATTGGCAAGTACCCATTATACACTGGTGTTCTGTAACTGGTTGAGCTAATTCCCAGCCTGGATACTCTCTCACGTCAGTGAACTGACTGCCTTGACTGCCCTTTTTAGCTCTCCATTTGATAGAGAATGAAATGGAGAACTTGTCACCTGTTTGATGCCTATCTTCAAAGCAAACTTCCTGAAATCTTTCTTTGCAAGTGGAGGTAAAATGCCTGGTTCTAATTGTTAAAACAAATAGCACATCACACAGATTCTTTCCAGAGCTCTGATCACAGTCTGCTGGGGTTAAATTAAATTCTTAAATTAAATTAATAAAATCACTTCAATTGATTTTAGAGTGATCGAGATGTACAGCATAAAAACAGGTCCTTCAGCCCAATTTCCCCATGATGCCCAGTTTTCACAATTAAATTAGTCCCATTTGTCTGCATTTAGTCCCTATCCCTCCATATCTTTCCCATCCACGTACACATCTAAAGGTTTCTGAAATGACAAAATTGTCCTCACTTCCACACCACCTCTGGGAGCCCATTCCAGACACTCTCCACCCTCGGTGTGAAACAATTGCCCCACGAGATCCTTTTGCGTCCCTGTCCTCTCACTCTAAACCTATGCCCACCAGTTTTAGACTCCCCCACCCTGTGGAAAAGGCCATGGCTACCTCAGCTATTACTCATGATTTTATAGACCTCTAAAAGGTCACCCCTCAGTCTCCGACACTCCAGGAAAAGTCATCCTAGGCTACCTAGCCTCTCGTTGTAACTCAAACCTTCGAGTCCAGGTAGCATCCTAGTAAATCCTTTCTGCACTCTTTCTAGTTTAATAATATCTTTTCTACATTAGGGTGACGAGAACACACCATACTTCAAACGTGGCCTCATTAACACCTTGTACAGTTGCAACCCATTATTATTCTTAAAGGAGAGCTGACTGGGACTAAAAACATTGTTCAATTTTACAGGACAATCTGTTGTTAGCCATTCCCATGATATTTCCAAAATTCCTAATGAGATTATGGCTCTGAAGGCCACTAGCTATATATGGTGCACGTTAAGTATGTAAAAAGGTACTCATGTATGTCTTTGTAAACACTTGGCCACGATAATGATTGTTGCATGCTTTCACCCAGTGCTTTGTAGATGTCCTGCTGTTTTTTTTTTAAAGAGAATTTCCCTTCATATTGACTTTACGACCATTCACAGACCAATAAATATTCCAATTTTGTCAGGTTTTGCTTCTGCTCATGGTACTTTTTTCAGCACTTAGTCTTGTGAATAATATTTTTCAACATAGCAACGTTGTCTGACTTGCAATACTCTTTGCCACATGTTTTGCGCCGCACTGAGTTTGCCTTCAGCTGCCAGTATAGTGCTGGTTATTGCTGTAGAATAAGACACTGCTTCTTCCACAAGAATAAAATCGTCTACTTCTGCTCAATCCATTTAATGGCCTATAGAATGATTCTGTCATTACTTGTGCCACACATATCTCTGATCAGCCCAAGCCTGATCTTTGTAGATATAGAGACATTTTTGACATTGCTTTCTATCCTAATAAAGTTACCAATTTTTAATGGTCCTGTCAGTCCCACAAGATAGTCTGTGAACCTTTCATATGCTCATATATATGCTAATGCTTTCTTCTCCATGGTTATATTCCTCTACTCGATATCAAATAAATGTTATTTTAAAACATTTAGATTTGAATGAGGACTGCTCCCAGTGTTTTGGATGACGCGTCTGTGGCTGCTGTAGTATACAAGTCTGGATTGTAATGTGCTGAAACATCTGTAGAAAGTAACTGTTTACGTCTTTTCAAAAACTCAAGTATGTTCCAAATTCCAACAGCATTGCCGGCCGTTTCTCAAAAGGTCCCATGGGAGTTGAGTAAGACTACTGAAGTTGGGATAAGCATTCCCATTTCATTGACTATACCTAATGTATCCTAAGAATGTAATGGTCATTCTGGAGAACTTGGATTTCTAATTATCTTTCTGCAGTATCTTTAATACATCCCCGGCCAGCTGGTTGTGGTCATTCTTCATGCACTAGATTACCATTTACATATCAAACACTTTCCTGTTTCCCTTCCAGGATGCTGGACATTGCCTTTTGACAATCTCAGGTGCAGAGGCAATACTAAACTGTGGAGATATTTCAGCAATATTGCTCAAATGATGTGGTAAATGTGGTCAGTAATTTTGACCCCATGATCTGAGGCTATCTCCCTGAAGCCACTGTTTAGCATCCAGTGTTGTGAAAACTTTACCAGTTGCCAATTCTGCTAAACTATTATCGACAGATGAAATTGGATGATTTTCTACTCTAGTTCCTTTACTTAACGGAGTGAAAACCACAAAATCATGGCTCTCCATTTATTTTGCAACAGTTCTGGCCCCACACACCACTGTAACACTTCTGTCACTGGTGATATGACCCCACTTTCTACCATTCTGTCGTTCTGGGATAGTACCTTTCCCACCAAAGGATGAGGAATTTTTCTGGGAGCATACAAACAAATGGGTTTAGCATCATCTTGTAGAGTAATGCAATACTCCTGCTTCAAATTTATTATTAAATAGAGTCAGAGTCATAGAGATGTACAGCACAGAAACAAGACCTTTCGGTCCAATCCGTCCATGCCAACCAGATATCCCAACCCAATCTAATCCCAACTGCCAGCACCCAGTCAATATCCCTCCAAACCCTTCCTATTCACATACCCATCCAAATGCCTCTTAAAATGTTGCAATTGTACCACCCTCCACCACGTCCTTTGGCAGCTCATTCCATACACATACCAACCTCTGCGTGAAAATATTGACCCTTAGGTCTCTTTTATATCTTTCCCCTCTCACCCTAAACCTATGCCCTCTCGCTCTGGACTCCCCGACACCAGGGAAAAGACTTTGTCTATTTATCCTATCCATGCCCCTCACCATTTTGTAAACCTCTATAAGGTCACCCCTCAGCTTCCGACCCTCCAGGGAAAACAGCCCCAGCCTGTTCAGCCTCTCCCTGTAGCTCAGATCCTCCAACCCTGGCAACATCCTTGTAAATCTTTTCTGAACCCTTTCAAGTTTCACAACATCTTTCTGATAGGAAGGAGACCAGAATTGCATGCAATATTCCAACAGTGGCCTAACCAATGTCCTGTATGGCCGCAACATGTCTTCCCAACTTTTGTACTCAATACTCTGACCAATAAAGAAAATATACCAAATGCTTTCTTCACTATCCTATCTACCTGCGACTCCACTTTCAAGGAGCTATGAACCTGCACTCCAAGGTCTCTTTGTTCAGCAACACTCCCTAGGAGCTTACCATTAAGTGGATAAGTCCTGCTAAGATTTGCTTTCCCAAAATGCAGCACTTCACATTTATCTGAATTAAACTCCATCTGCCACTTCTTGTAGCTTTGGAAATTCTTACCAAAATTCTTTCCCATCTCTAATCTACTCTCTTTGCGACTTTGTTGTATCCAGATTCATATAATGTTTTAAGTTAATATTGTTCTCTGTACATCAGGATACCAGTCTGAACTGTGGGCATCTGCATTTACATTGCTCCTTGAGGCTACTTACCATATATACTCATAAAATAAAGAGTCTAAAAAAATTTGACTTTAAGGTTAAATTTATTGGGTCGACTATGACATGGATACTACTTTTGAGGGGCTGAAATTCATGCTACAGTCCAAAATACCGTATGAGTAGCAGAAGCCCAATTGATTTCTAAACAAGAAAAAAAAACACATAATGAATTACGGTAATTCCAAGAATGTTACAGGGGAATGAAGCTGAGCTGAGCTGCACACAAACTGAGGTTGTGACCTGACACCTTAAACCTTCGTGCCAAATTCTTCCATTTCCTTCTGTTTTCCCTTGTCTGCTATTGTTTTAGTTTTTCAAACTAATATTTTAAGCTTTTATTTCTTAATTTAAAAAAGGTTATCAGACATTTAACTCTCATACAGGCGCACTGATCATTGCAACTGTGAGACATCGTCGACAGCTGCACGGTAATTATAGTGAAGTAAATGCATATAGGCCTATCCTATATAGGAAATGGTGTGATAAGCTTCGCATCATGCTAATTATAATGTTCACTCAACCATGAACTTAAGAAATCCGCAGCCTAACACCGGTGTGAATTTCGTCAAAGTTAGTGTGAATTGCACACCAAAACACGTAACAACACAAAACAAAATTCATTTTGTCATCATAACATTTACATACAGGTCAACACCTTGACTCAAAAATATTGATCTGTTATCTGTGAAGAACTAGGGTTGACATGAAATGTATGGAAAAGTTTAGAATTTTGGGCCAAAAATAGGGGGGGTCAACCTTTACTCGAGTATATATGCTCCCACTGATCTTGACTCTTCAACTCCTCATTTAAGGTAATACTCCCTCATTTACACTCATACATTTGACATATGTTATGAAATAAAATGCTCCAGTGTAGTGTCTAAGTCCTCTCTCTTCACATGCTCTTTTTAAATGCAACTCGTTTTTCTTGCTGATGTCACAGTCACATGAACATCATAACATACATAAGTCTCTTTATTCCACAGATTAGTGAGTCACAAACCCAAGACTGAGAATGGCAAATGCAGAATATACAGATGCTGCAAATTTGACATCTAAATTAAATACAGGAAATGCTGGAAGTATGAAGCAGTTTTCAGGCAGCATATGTGAAGGCAGAAACAAAGTAAACAGTTGAGGTCAAAGATCTTTCATTGGAACAGGGCAAGGCTAGAAAATGATGTGTTTTAAGCAAAGTAAAGGGGGAACCATGGTAAAAGGTTAAATGAGAAAATTTGTTGCCACCCAGGTTGATAGGATTGTTAAGGCAGCATACGGTGTGTTAGCTTTTATTGGTAGAGGGATTGAGTTTCGGAGCCATGAGGTTATGTTGCAGCCGTACTTTTGCGTACAGTTCTATACGGAGTATTGTGTACAGTTCTGGTCACCGCATTATAGGAAGGATGTGGAAGCTTTGGACTGGGTTCAGAGGAGATTTACTAGGATGTTGACTGGTACAGAGGGAAAGTCTTACAAGGAAAGGCTGAGGGATTTGAGGCTGTTTCCATTAGAGAGAAGAAGGTTGAGAGGTGACTTAATTAAGATATTCAAGATAATCAGAGGGTTAGATAGGGTGGAGAATGAGAGCCTTTTTCCTTGGATGGTGATGGCTAGCACGAGGGGGCATTGCTTCAAATTGAGGGGTGATAGATATAAGACAGAAGTCAGAGATAGTTTTTTTTACTCAGAGGGTAGTAAGGGTATGGAACGCACTACCTGCAACAGTAGGAGACTTGCCAACTTTAAGGGCATTTAAATGGTCATTGGATAAACATATGGATGAAAATGGAATAGTGTAGAATAGATGGGCTTCAGATCAGTATCACAGGTCAATGCAACATTGAGGGCCAAAGGGCCTGTACTGCGCTGTCATGTTCTATCTATTGGATGGAAGGCGGGGGAGATTAAATGGCAAAAAAAAAGTGTTGGTAGTCCGGACCAAAACTGTTCAAGGGAAGAGTTGAAATAGGGAGAAACTGGTCGAGTGAGGTAAAACAGGGTGAACAGTCAAGCAGAAGAGTTCTGTTTGTTGATTTTGGGGAGGAGATAGGTTTTTTTTGTCCAAGTCTATGGACAAGTTGGAAGCTGTGGAAAAAAGATGGGTAAGCCAGATATGTGATCCTTTCTATGATTTAACCTCTCCTGCATTCCACCCATCACAGTCTTCCCTTCTGCTCGCTTCAATCTTTCCTGCCTCTTTTCACTGATTTAAGATCCACTCCATTTCTAGTCTTTTTCAGTTCTGATAGCAGATCATTGGCCTGAAGAATTTGATTCTTCCTCCACACCTTCAACAAATCTTTCAGTTTGGAAGATCAATCGCAAACTTCAATATATGAATTTCAATATATCAGGAGAGAAAGGAAAAACATCCCTTGCAAAAATAAGATAAATACGATCACTTGAACATTTAAATTAAATGAAGCAAAAATCAATAAATACTTCAGCATCCAGAGTAAAAAAACTATATTGCATATTAGTTTCAAGATATGGTAGTCATTTTTCTTCATCCATCAGTTTCAGATAGCCACTGAAATTAAGGTGCCTGGCAGTTCCGATACGGATGGTCACAGATTTGATCTAGTTAGTGTATTCCTACTGTAAGAACTGTGGTTCAAACTTTCATTTCACTGCTCCACACACACACACACACACACACACAATTTTCAATGTATAGTCAGTGCTGCTATCACATGTGTTTCTTCAACACAAATTGGTGTTAATGTGATTAAAGAATTTGGGCTGTTACTTGTAGAAGCCAAATTTTCCTTACTGTTTTGGCTATTCTGACCTCATTAGTTTAAACAGCGAGACTACTGTGCTATTTTCTTATAATGCAAGATCACATGAGAACAGAACTATCCTGTTACATCAGAACTGACTGTAATTGTCAGTTACAAAATTAAAATACTCATTGCCCACACATTTTTATTTAAGACTAAAGCAGAGATATTAAGTCACATGATTATCATCAACATGGCACGTAGAAATGACAACCACAAGTGATGGGAATATTCACCTGAGAGCAGAAGGAGATTTCTTTGAAATTTTTCTCAATCGTCACCTTCTTCGTGTCAGGACTTATGAGGTATACCTCTGATTGGCCAATCTGAAAGGAAAAAAAAAAGAGTTTTACTTTCACAAAACAAATTCATTTGCAGCAGTACCTGGACCACAAAGGAAAGGTACCCAAAATATTTATATTGCTATTCAATAACAAAGAAAAAATGACTTGCATTTATACAGCACCTTTCCTGATCAACAGACATCCTAAATGCCAACAAAGGTATCTTTCATGTACAGTCATGTAGGAAACACAGCTGCAAATCTGTAACAGTCTGCTTTTGAGACAGTGTAGGAAGAAACAGTGGTGACCAGGACAATGGAGATAACTCCCCTGCTTTGTTACAAAATATTGCACTGAAATTTTTTACTTTTTTTAAAAATTAATTTGTGGGATGAAGGCATTGCTGACTTGACCAGCATTCACAACCCATCCCTGGTTGTTTTTGAGAAGGTGGCGAGTTGCTTAGACATCCACCTGAGGCGGCAGACAGGGTTTCAGTTTGGCATCTCTTCTAAAGGAGTGCAGCACTCCATCAATGCATTATCTTTCCTTGAGGCTGATGCATGCATATGGCTGAAATGTTGTGGTGCCCTAATAAAATAATGATGTATGCAGAGATGGCATCGGGATCAAGTCCTTTTGTGGCCTACTCCCGAGAGGCTCAACTTTCAATTACAGACAATTATTTGGCTGCAAATGAGATGAAGAGCAGTTGCTCATAAATGTAATGCTACATCAAGGCCAGTTAATGGGTACGACTACAATTGCTGCAAGTCAAGATTTTGAGGATATAATATAGCTAAATGGAGAAGATAAAATCATCAAACACCCAAAATTGCAGACTTGCTTTGGAAAAATCTGTCAACAGGGGAAAAAAAAATAACAACAGGCCAGCTGAACAAAGAAAAATATCAAACAAACAAGGTGACAAAGAACCTCATAACCTCCATACCTCATTTATGCTGCTTTTCAGCTGTTCAGATAGGTATTTATACATTTAAAATACACCAGGTAAACAGAAGACTTAAAACAACCTATCATCTCCAAATTCAGAAATGGTATTAAATGGGTTGTTGAAGCATGCTCCATTTTGTGATGTGTACAATACAAAACTGAACAAGAAACTCTGCTTAAGTTTCTATTTCAAACCATGGAGTGAGTGAGTGAATGAGTCAGGAATTTTACAGTCAGTGGATATCATATTACCCATGATTCAATTCCATTTCCACAAAGAATAAATCAATCCTACAAACCCAAGACTCCAATTCATCTCCATTTGGTTGCTAGAATTTATGATGCATTATATCATGTCCCTTTGATAGTTAAATGACTGGCAACGTGCAGCAACATGCATTGCATGATCAAAGGTCAATCTGGAACTGGTTCAGCTTTCCAATAAATTACTTCTTTAAAAATCTCGAACTGATAGACATTTAAGTCAACAGCACTGCTATAGGAATTGAGCTAATATCTCCTTAACATTTGAAAGGATTCTAACAACTAGACTGAAGCATCTCAGGAAAAAAGCCATTTCCCACTTCCTCTAATGAACTCAACAGCCATCATCATTCTAGCTTAGTCATAATTCCAATTTCTTGTTTAAGTTATCTTTTTATTTCCACAAATTATATTAAAATAACGTGTCCCTGTTATGAACAATGAATCATCTTCAACATTCCTTCTTCTGCTCCATTACACTTTGACAAAGCAGTGGGAATTTAAACATTTGATTTGCATTGCCAGAGCTCTTTAGATAAATAGATTGATTCAACAAATGATTTGGATCAAATTACTCAACCCGAAAAAGGGGAAAAAGAAGAAATCATCAACACCACAAATCTCAAATAAAGGCAGGCGTGGAAAATTAAGAGGTTAGTTTAAAAGTTCTTCCATGCTGCAAAATAGATCAAAACTGCATCAACATTTGCAAGCATATTTCAATAGAGGATCTGAGAAAATAAATTGAACTCTGCAGTCCAAAAGAATGCAAACCATTTCACCAATTGCTATAAGCATTCAAATGAATGTACAAGTTAGGAGCTAGAGTAGGCCAGTCAGTTCCCAGGCTTGCTCTGCTATGAAATAAGATCATAGCTGATCTGACGGAGGTCTCGGTGCACTATCCCAGCTACTCCCTATACCATACAATTCCCTCATCAGTCAAAACTCCAACTCAAATCTTAAAAATATTTAATTAACCTACACCTAATGTTTTCCTGAGGGAAATGTTCCATAAACTAAACATGAACAACAGTTTCTTCTCGTCAGTCTTAAATATGGAGATACATGGGTTAGAAATGTAGGCATCAGTCTGAAGTGTCGCTCACAGAAGGTTTGTCTCACAAGGTCTAGTGAGTTTTCTCACGACAACTTCCCAAACTTAACTCATTAATGATCTACACCACCCCTACAGTGCCTCTCTCTCATCCAATTCTGGCCCCATTCTAACACTTGCTATACCCAGCACAACTCACCACTACTGGGATATCCCAGAACAGATTGATATCCCTGGCCATTACGCACTGGGCAGGTATGGTTACCTGCATGGCTCCTGACATTTACACTGAATAAGGCAGAGAAGGGAAACTTAACATCCCATGTGGTAAGCAGAGACCTGAAGGTCCTACTGGACAGAGTAGTGCAGCTGTGGGACTCTCTCTACCCCCAGGACAGACACTGGAAGTCTTGATACTCAACTGTTCCAGCCATACAGGTCACTGCAATGTCAGCCATCTGGATGAAAGTGTAGAAAGGAGGTCAATGATGTTCTCCACTCTGTCAGCAAAACTATCACCATCTTCTGTCTGCTACCTCACTCTCACTCAATTGCTACTACTGTACCCAGCTTCCACCAATGTTTCTTTATCAGTTTTGAGGAAACGAGGAACTGTGGATGATGGAAAAACTCAGCAGAGTGGAAGGAATATCTGTGGAGAGAAAGCAGAGTTAACATTTCCGGTCCAGTTCTGAAGAAAAGGCCACTGGACCCAAAATGTTAGCTTTTCTTTTTTCTTTACAGCCAGAGTTTTTCCAACAATTTCTGTTGTGAAACTATTCCATAAACACATTATGACCTCAGCTTCTAGACAATCTTTTGTCAAACGGATTCATTAAGCCGATATATACATTAAAACTACCCATAATTATTGTCATATCTCTCCCACAAGTCCTCATTATTTCTTCCTGTTTAACCCAAACTAGTGTGGATTTTGTTACGTGACGTAAATGCTACGCCCACGTGACTTCTTCCTTTTACTATTTCGATTATTGACCCAAACCAATTGTATGTCTTAATCTTTAGAATGAACTTGATTTTCCTCCACTGTATTATTGCCATTCTTTTAGTTAACAGAGCCAACACTCCACCGTTTCCTAGCGGCTTGACTTTCAAATGTGTTTGAATATTCAGGTCCCAATCTTGATCACCGTGCAGCCATGACAGCTACCATTATTTTCCTATCTGAGCTGTCAATTTATCCATGTATTATAAATGTTATGTGCATTCGGATAAGAGCCTTTAGCTCCACCTTTTCACTAATTTTGCAATCTCTCGCCTTATCTGCTGACATATTTTGTTATTCTGTAATTTCCTGCCACACGATGACTATCATTTCCCTCACTATTATCTCACCTGCTCCCCTGTCTCTCCCTCTCTCATATAGCACTTTTTTCCTTGGCTGGACTCCTCACATTCCACTATTTAGATGAAAACCTTCTCTATTGCCGTAGTGACAGAACATTGGTCCCAGCACAGTTCAGTTGAAGACCATCACAATGGTGCAGTTCCCATCTTTCCCTGCACTGGTACCTGTGTCCCAAGAGTAAAAATCCATTTCTCCCAAATCAATCCTTGCACTATGCGTTGGACAGTCTAATCTTAGTTACTCTACTCCAACTTACTCAAGGCTCAGGTAATTCTCCTAAGAACAAATATTAAAAGAGGAAATAAAATAAGATATAATGACACATGTCTGTATTATTTGAAGGAGACATCCAGCTCCCAGCTCTTTCTAAAATTGTCCTGCAGCGCCTTTCCTTCAACTATTTATCCAGTTCCCTTTTGAATGTTATTACAGAATCTCCTGCCACCACTTGTTTGAACAGTGCACTCCGGTTCATAGTCAGTCATGACAGTTTTCTTTATATCCATCTCCCTTCTGCTACCTTTCCTCATTTATATAAAATTTGTGCGCTCTCGGTCCTGACCTTGGAGTCACTGAAAAGAGTTTAATCTTTCTCTCTACCAAGCCCTTTAGCGTTCTCTGCTCTAAGACAACAATTCCAGTTTCAGTGGTTCCCCATCCGTGGTCTCTTTCTAATAAAGCACTTCTGTACCCTCTCTCCAGGACTTTTGACACGCTCCTAAATTTGGTGCTTAGAATTAAACTCCTGTGCAAACACAAGTAATCGCCTTCTTAACAAGACAACATTAAAGAAGATAATTACAATTCCAGCCTTGAATACTTGCTGTTCCCAAAGAGGAGAAGGATCCCGGAGATCTCAGATAGAAGCTTTCCAAATAATGAGGGCTCTGGACAGAGTACATAGTAAGGACAGTTTCTGCTCAAAAAGGATCAAGAACCAGGTGATACCAATTTAAAGTGATTTGAAGAAACAAAACAAAACGAGGCAAGGAAAAGTTTTTTCATACAAAGTGGTTAGGTCTGGGATGCACTGCCTGGAAGTGAGGCAGAACTGATCATTTAAATAGAGGTTATGGGGAAAAGGCAGGAAATTGGCACCAAGTCGGAATATTGAGAGCATCGTTGCAGGCATGAGGGGCTGAATGGTTTCCTTCTGCATCATAACATTGAGGTTTCTGTTCTGTCACTGTCTCAAAGAGATAGTGCAACATTCGATGCACACCACAGTCCGATCATATTAACACCAACATGCCTGCTAAGACTGCAGGGTTTATACTTGATTAAAAATATCTTGGTCCAACATCAAATTCCTGCATAGTTGAAATTTCGACGAAAGGTGATTAACCAGCAAATCCCACCAACGAAACATCAGAGGGGGTCAGGTGAGCAAAGAATGGTTAAAGAATTAGAAAGTGGGGAACTCCCTCAAGTCCACCCTTTGTGCACATGCTGTCATGACAGTGGCAGGTTTGGTGGCAGGCAAGTGCCTGAGCCTTGGAACATTTCATCATATTTAAATCAGGCTCTCCGAACATAACTGGGAACCAGATTTTAAATGAACAATTGTCATTTGAGTTTCCAGTGACTTAAAACTGGGCCCTGGAAGGGCGATGGGAGCTATAGACAGAGTTGCTTTTTAAGAGATGGACCAGATGGAGCTGCAGCACCACCGTTCTGCCCCAACTCAAACACTAGAGGAGGACCAGCCTCCACCTTTATCAATGGAGGCCTCCCTTCACCCTCTCCAACCACCTTTCCCTGATTACTGGGACCGTCCCCACTCTCCACTTGCCATTATTTTTCCAAGCTGACATCTGACCAGGCAACATACAAATTAAAATTCTGATAAGGCCCATACACAAGGTCCTCCAGGACTCCCTTGTCCCCAGTTCTAACTACTCTCCATCATACCCTTCCTGTAAACATCAGGGCATTAATATTTGAAAGAAGATATGGAGGAGGCAGATGGGAAAAAGGGAGAGATGAGCAAGTGGGTGGAAGCTGGTGCAAGGTAGATAATGAGAGGAATGTGAGAAAAACGAGAAGATGGGGTAGACAGTTCGAATAGGTGGTCCCATTCAAGAAAAGCTGGATAGCAATAGGAGTGACAGGAAGTGGAAAGGAGTCACTAAGGGCTGCATTTCAAGAACGTCCCTTCCATCGCAACTGCTGGTTGTCCCATTTCCTGCCATTTCACATCGTGTTACTACCCAGCTCCCATCCAAATTGAGAAATAAAAGAGAGCCAAAGGAGAAAATGAAGTAGAGTTGCAGCAGGGAGGGGAAAAAAAATGAGACTCCCTGCACATAAAGAGACTTAGAGAGAATGGTAGGTCAAAGGAAGGGAATTTACACCACCATCCGAATCCATTCAGCCCATCCTACACGTGTGCATTGCCCACAGCCAACTAACACAGGAAGTTCCTTTCTATCCACTTCAGAGATAAAACTCATCCCAGCTGAATGTTCAACCTTAAAATCCTCACAGACTAGAAAGGGCTTTTCCCACTACACTGGGGACTCTCAAGTTCACTGGGGTAGCGTGCAGAGGGTACAGTTCCTGCAACCAAGTCCAGAGTTCCTGCATGATAAAAGGCAGCACTCTTGAGAAGAATAGCAATCATCCCTCATTCTACTTAGGCCCTGGATCTGAAAGTCAGTTTTTGCCACACTGACGATCCGAGAACACCAAGTCCCAGGGTTCATTCAATAACCAAAAGGTGCCAATGTTAGAAAGAGAGAGGGAGAGGTGCGGCGTGAGAGAAACATCAGAGGACAGCCCAGGGACATATTTTTAAGCTACTTCCAGTCCAGACGACAATAAAATCTGTAACACGGACAGAAAATACGGGCTATGGTTGGCCCACAGAAATAACAACTACTATGGTCACTGCTAAATGTGATAATTTGCCAGACAAGACAACAATTACTGAGTAGTTGTGAAGAGCTTAAAGATCTGACGAGAGAAAGAGCTGAAACGTAGAAGGCGGCCAGTCTGTGGTAAGATGACATGACATGCACAGTCCAGGAGATCAGGGAGAAGCAAAATATTTTTTTCAGAGCACCAGCGAGAACATTATGGAGCAATGTAAAGTTGTAACATATTGTGGTTTGGGTCAATAAAGTAGTCAAACATTGTGTACTGTTCATACGGCAGTGCTTCAAACACACTTCAGAATGAAATACTCTCTTTTCAATGCCAGTGTAAATGGGGAGTACAGAATCAATTAGCGTTACAAATATAACACTGAAATACTTGGTTTTGTTTCTTTTCTGTCTGATGTAATCTACATCATTCAGTCTGAACAATTATTTGCCACAAAGGCATTTTGCCCTTTACTATGCTGACATCCTGGGTAACTGAAGATGGAGGACAGGAAACATTTCTGGCTGTAACACTGCTCTTTCTTTGAGGTATTTTAGGTGTTGGAGGCGATTTCCCCAAATTCCAGGAGCAGCGATTACTGTTTTATATGCTGTTGCATTGTTTCGGAACTTGAGGAAATAAATCAAAACAACAGCACTTTTAAAAGGGAGAGGAACAGACAAAGGAAGCACATGGTGAGGTCAGTGCTTTTGGAGGGGGGAGCGGTGAGAGAGAGAGAGACAGAGAGGCTCAAATTGCTAAATGACATAGCAGTGAACCTGCACAGTACTGCCTTTGCTGTTTGAATTAGTGTATTGCTGGACATCAGAGTGCACCTTGGAAAATTAACAAACAGTGAAATTCACAACTAATCTTGGAGGAACCCTGTTTGGGAGAGGTCACAGCACTGAATCAGATAAATAAATATTTCAAGCGTGACCTTACTGCAAGCCTGCAGTAGTGAGTAGAATGGGTTCTTTCTTGATTATATGTTACATTCAGAAATGTCTCTTGATTAAACTTAAATATATAAGAGATAAGTATTAATTTAACCTGGAGCAGTATTTTGTAGAAGAATAAGACAGGGCAACGTGCTGGTTCTATAGATTGAAAGAAGCAAAGATGGCCCTTAGTAGAGGCTCTTCTTGTCAGATGTGGGAGTTTAGGGAAAGTTTACGTGTTACCGAGAATTATATCTGTAATAAATGCCGTTGGTTGTGAATCCTATCAGATCAAATGGATCGGATGGAGAGACAGAGACAGAGCTGCAGGGAATTTACAAGAGCAGGTGGATGTGGTGGATGGCAGTTATAGGAAGGGGGAAAAGTCGCAGATACAGTCACATAGATGGGTTAACTCCAGGAAAGGGAAGAGAGGTAGGCGATTAGTGCAGGGGTCGTCTGTAGCTATCCCCATTTCAAGCAGGTTTACTGTTTTAGAAAATGTAGGAGGTGATGGATTCTCAGGGGAACGTAGCACAAACAGCCACGTTTCTGGTATTGAGCCTGTCTCTAATATAATGAGAGGCACGTCAGATTCCAAGAGATGATTGTGTTCGGGAACTCTCTAGTTCGAGGCTTAGGTAGATGTCTCTGTGGCCAGCAGCAAAAAATCAGAATGGTGTGTTGCTTCCCTGGTGCCAGGATCAAGGATGTCTCAGAGGGTGCAGAATGTTCTCACGGGGGAAAGAGAGCCCAGCAGGAGGTGATTGTACACACTGGAACCAATGGCATAGGAAGGGAAAAGATTGTGTATATTCTCCCATTAGAATCTCAAAGTTAGGCAGGAGTTTAAAAAAAGGAGATCCTCGAGAATAGTAATATCTGGACTACTCCTGGTGCTGTGAGCTAGTGAGGGTAGGAATAGGAGGACAGAGCAGATGAATGCATGGCTGAGGAGCTGGTGCGGGGGGGAAGGGTTCACATTTCTGGAACATTGGAATTCCTTCTGGGATAGAAGTGACCTGTAAAAGAAGGACAGATTGCACCTGAATTGGAAGGGGACGAATATACTGGCAGGGAAATTTGCTAGACCTGCTTGGGAGGATTTAAACTAGTAAGGTGGGGGGTTGGGACTCAGGGAGATAGTGAGGAAGGAGATTAATCTGAAACTGGTACAGTTGAGAACCAAGGTTAGTCAAACAGTCAGGGCAAGCAGGGACAAACAGAAAACAAGGTAGGACTGATAATTTAAACTGCATTTATTTCAATGCAAGAGGCGTAACAGGGAAGGCAGATGAACTCAGGGCATGGTTAGGAACATGGAACGGGGATATCATTGCAATTACAGAGACATGGCTCAGGGATGGGCAGGACTGGCAGCTTAATGTTCCAGGATACAAATGCTACAGGAAGGACAGAAAGGGAGGCAAGAGAGGAGGGGGAGTGGTGCTTTTGATAAGGGATAGCATTACAGCTGTGCTGAGGGAGGATATTCCCAGAAATACATCCAGGGAAGTTATTTGGGTGGAACTGAGAAATAAGAAAGGGATGATCACCTTATTGGGATTGTATTATAAACCCCCTAATCAGAGGGAAGTTGAGAAACAAACTTGTAAGGAGATCTCAGCTATCTGTAAGAATAATAGGTTGGTTATGGTAGAGGATTTTAACATAGTGTTAAGGGTTTAGCTAGAGAGGAATTTGTAAAGTGTATACAAGACAATTTTCTGATTCATGGTGTGGATATACCTCTGACAGAAGGTGCAAAACCTGACCTACTCTTGGGAAATAAGGCAGGGCAGGTGACTGGGGTGTCAGTGGGGGAGCACTTTGGGGCCAGCGACCATAATTCTATTCGTTTTAAAGTAATGATGGAAAAGTCGAAGTTCTAAATTGGAGAAAGGCCAATTTTGACGGTATCGGGCAGATGTTCACAGGTAAAGGGACGGCTGGAAACTGGGAAGTCTTCAGAAATGAGATAATGAGAGTCCAGAGACAGGGTAAAAGGAAAGGCTGGTGGGTATAGGGAATGCTCGATGACTAAAGAAATTGATGATTTGGTTAAGAAAAAGAAGGAAGCATATGTCAGGTATGGACAGGATAGACCAAGTGAATCCTTAGAAGAGTATAAAGGCAGTAGGAGTATACTCATGAGGAAAATCAGGAGGGCAAAAAGGGGACATGAAATAGCTTTGGCAAATAGAGTTAAGGAGAATCCAAAGGCTTTTACAAATATATTAAGGACAAAAGGGTAACTAGGGAGAGAATAGGACCCCTCAAAGATCAGCAAGGTGGCCTTTACGTGGAGTCACAGAAGGTGGGGGAGACACTAAACAAGTATTTTGCATCAGTATTTACTGTGGGAAAGGACATGGGAAATAGATAGTGACATCTTGAAAAATGTCCATATTACAAAAGAGGAAGTGTTGGATGTCTTGAAACGCATGAAAGTGGATAAATCCCCAGACCCTGATCAGGTGTACCCTAGAACTCTGTGGGAAACTTTGGAATGTGATTGCTGGGCCTCTTGCTGAGATGTTTGTATCATTGATAGTCACAGGTGAGGTGCTGGACCACTGAAAGTTGGCTATTGAAGAAAGGTGGTAAGGACAAGCCAGGGATCTACAGACCAGTGAGCCTGACATTGGTGGTGGGCAAGTTGTTGGAGGGAATCCAGAGGGACAGGATGGACATGTATTTGAAGCATCTGGATTAGAGTGGTGCTGGAAAAACAGAGTAGGTTAGGCAGTATCCGAGGAGCAGGAAAATCCACATTTCTGGCAAAAGCCCTTCATCATGTAGCATTTGTATCCTGGAACATTAAGCTGCCAATCCTGTCAATCCCTGAGCCATTTTTCTGTAATTGCTATGATATCCCAGTCCCATGTTCCTAACTGTGTCCTGAGTTCATCTGCCTTCCCTGTTACACCTCTTGCATTGAAATAAATGTAGTTTAAATTATCAGAAGATAGCCAAGAGTATAATAGGTGGATGGAGATGTGGATGAGGGTGATAGATCGGAGAGGAGGGTGGAACGGATTGGTGTGAAGGAAGATTTGCAGGTAGGACAGGTCCTGAGGATCGTGCTGAGCTGGCAGATTGGAACTGGGCTAAGATGGGGGGAGGGGAATGAGGAAATTGGTGAAATCCACATTGATGCCGTGGGGTTGAAGTGTTCCGAGGCAGAAGCTGAGGCGTTCTTCCTCCAGGAGTCAGGTGGTGAGGGAGTAACGGTGGAGGCGTCCCAGATCCTGCATGTCCTTGGCAGAGTGGGAGGGGGAGTTGATGTGTTCAGCCACAGGACAGTGGGGTTGATTGGTGCAGGTATCCCAGAGATGTTCGCTAAAGCGCTGGGCCCTGCTGTGCTTTTCCAGCACCACTCTAATCTAGACTCTGATTTCCAGCATCTGCAGTCCTCACTTTCGCCATGTATTTAAAAAAAGGCAAGGCTTCGTGCGTGGGAAATCATGTCTCTCAAACCTGATTGAAATTTTTGAAGAAGTAACAAAGAGGATTGAGGCCAGCGCGGTTATCATGTGATCTATATGGACTTCAGCAATGCATTCGACCAGGTTCCCCGTGGAAGTCTCGTTAGCAAGGTTAGATCTCAGGGAATACAGGGAGAACTCACCATTTGAATACAGAATTGGCTCAAAAGGTAGAAGACAGAGAATTATGGTAGAGGGTCGTTTTTCAGACTGGAGGGCTGTGACCAGTGGAGTGCCACAAGGATCATGCTGGGTTCACTGTTTTTCATCATTTATATAAATGATTTGGATGAGACCATGAAAGAGGTATCATTAGTAAATTTGCAGATGACACCAAAATTAGGGGTGTTGTGGACAGCGAAGAAGGTTACCTCATAACAACAGGATCTTGATCAGATGGGCCAACAGGCTGAGAAGTGGCAGATGGAGTTTAATTTAGATAAATGCAAGGTGCTGCATTTTGGGAAAGCAAATCTTAGAAGGACTTATACACTTAAATGGTAAGATCCTAGGGAGTGTTGCTGAACAAACAGACCTTGGAGTGCAGGTTCATAGCTCCTTGAAAGTGGAGTTGCAGGTAGATAGGGTAGTGAAGGCGGCATTTGGTATGCTTTCTTTTCTTGGTCTGAGTATTGAATACAGGTCAAGTTGCAGCTGTACAGGACATTGGTTAGGTCACTGTTGGAATATCACGTGCAGCTCTGGTCTCCTTCCTACCTGAACAATGTTGTGAAACTTGAAAAGGTTCAGAAAAGACTTACAAGGATGTTGCTAGTATTGGAGGATTTGAGTTATAGAGAGAGGTTGAATAGGCTAGGCCTGTTTTCCCTGAAGAATCGGAGGCTGAGGGGTGACCTCAGTGGTTTTAAAATCACGAGGGGCATGGAAAGGATAAATAGGCAAAGTCTTTTCCCTGGGGTGGGAGAGTCCAGAACTAGAGGGCATAGGTTTAGGGTGAGAGGAGAAAGATATAGAAGAGACCCAAGGGCAATGTTTTCCCATAGAGGGTGGTACATGTATGGAATGAGCTGCTAGAGGGAGTGGTGGAGGCTGGTACAATTGCAACATTTAAAAGGTAACTGGATGGGTATATGAAGAGGAAGGGTTTGGAGGTGCTGGCAGGTGGGACTAGATTGGATATCTGGTCTGCATGGCCAGGTTGAACCAAAGGGTCTGTTTCCATGCTGTGCATCTCCATGACTCGATGACATGCATAAAAGCCTCTTACGGCCAAACTGTTCAACATCCGACATTGACAGGAAAATTACATACCTTCCAGAAAAATGTTCACAATTTGTAGCAAGTTTTAAAGTGCAAGACATTACACTGAGCTACTGAATACTTCCTAACTCAAACTCTCAGATCTCGATACAGCCAAAGGAAGGAAAGAAAATGAGGGTTACATTTTCTAAACACTTTCTGCATTCCATTCACAATTCAGTGTGAAATTTGGACAAATACACTTGTGCAGATGTCAAGCAAGTGTGGGACTGGACCCTCCTGGAAATAGCTCTCTGATAGTTGGTAATTTGCATGCAGACGTTGCCTGATGTTGGCTAGTTAGATAAGTAAAAATATAGAAGGAAGTCAACAGCGGAGCTATTGCTTTGAATGAATCAGTGTGTTTTACAAAGAAGTGCCAAGAAGGACATATGGGATAGGTAACCACATGCAGGATGATTAATAAGAGACCGTGGTGTTGGGGTGGAGGACGAGGTAACTAACAGAATTCAGTCATTTCCAGGATAGCAACATATAACGGGAGGAGTGCCAATGGAGTCAGTGATGGGGCCACACTTATTTCCAGCAAATGTTAATGTACTATTGCCAAGTTTACAGAAGACAAAAATAAGTGAGACGGTAGGTCTTATGGTCTTGGTGAGGATGGCACTGTCTGCAAAGGGGTATAAACAGGTTTGGTGAGGGGGCAAAACCGTAGTAAATGGAATAGAATTTGGAAACTGTGAGGGGATGTATTTTGGCAGAAAGAATGATAATCAGTTAAATGGGAAAAGGATGCAGAAAGCTGAAGCACAGAGGGAGGTGGGGTCCTTGTAAATGAATCACAAAGAGCTAGCTTTCAAGTTTAGCAAGTAATAGGGAAGGCAAATCGAACATTGGTGTTTATTTCAAAATAGAGAAAACTTATTAAATGTATACGAGGCATTCATCAGACCACAACTGAAATCAACTGGGGATGCAGTGGTGTAGTGATGATGTCAGTAGACCAAAACACCAGATTAACATTCTGGGGCATGGCTGTGAAACCCACTATAGTAAATGGTGAGATTTTAATTCATTAATGACTTTGGAGAGCGATACAGATATAGCTCTTAGGACTAAAGCGATTAAATGATGTGGAGATGAAATAACTCCACAAAGGCTGGTATCCTGTCATCAAGTCACCTTTTACTTATACACAGAGTTCTTGACATTGATCCAGCTCCCTCCGAGTGACCAGGTGACTAACACTCCTTTCCTTATTTATCAGACAGTGCTCCCCGATTGGACCAAATTAACAGTTCCAATCACGGAACACACATTCTAGGTGGAAGCAGTCCAAGCAGGTTCACTAGGTTGATTCTGCATATGGTGAAGTTTTCTTATGGGTAGCAAGTAAGTAGATTGGGCTTGTATTCACTGAGGTTTAGAAAAACGAGAGGAGACCTTACTGAAACATTAAAAGTTTTTAGTGAACTTAAAAGGGTAGATGCAGAGAGGTTTCTTCTCCTTGTGGGAATATCTAGGGCAGAGTGCCAAATCTCAAGGTTACACACTTAAAACAGAGAGGAGGAGAAATTTCTTCTCTCAGACAGTAGTTAATTTGTGGAATAAGTATATTCAAAGCTGAGTTGGTCAGATTTTTAATCAGCATGAGAATCAAGAGTTATGGGAGAAAGGCAGGAAAGTGGAATTAAGGATGATCAGATCAGTCATGATCTCAGTGAATGGCAGAACCACCTCAGAATCAGACAGCACAGAAATTGACTCTTTAGCCAACTTATCCATGCAAATCTGGTTTCCCCAAACTTAACTAGTCCCATTTGCCTGCATTTGGTCCATATTGCTCTAAACCTTTCCTGTTCACATATCTGCCCAAATGTATTGTAAAATGTTGTCTTGTACATGCCTCCACCACTTCCTCTGGCAGCTCATTCCACATATGAACCACACCGTGAAAATGTTGCCCCTCAGGTGCCTTTTAATTCTTACCCCTTTCACCATAAACCTTTACCCTCGAGGTTTGTGACATGATCGACTAAATGGCCTACTCCTACATCTTATTGTCAGAAAGACAAATGAAAAGAGGGTTTAGAAAGTTGACAATTACAATCATGACTGTCATAACCCTCTCCACTATTGGATATATTAAAATATAAATTGAAACATGTACTTTTATTATAGATTCTTAACTTGCTTCAATTCTCCAATAATTTTCTTCTTTTACATTTGGATCACTACTTGGTTCAAACCGGTGTTCTGTCATCAGATCCCAAATTCCAGTTTCCACCTGTCCTCTCAGTATTCCTAGATTCCATTAGCATCAAACTTCCACCCCCTTCACATCATATTTCTCCTGGTTATCTTCACATTGTATTTCTATGGTTGTTGATTACTTATCTAAATTGAATGCCAGTCATTTTTCGTATAGTTTTTTAGTTCTTCAAATGTTTCACTTTACTCCTGTTTGCTTCTATATCATTATTTCATTTTATGCTTTCTCCATTTTCTAAACTTGTTAAACATCCATGGAATCCTAAAGTTTATTCATGTAAAATAACTTATCTTCATCCAGCACCTTTTTCTTTGAATTAATCTCAACATCATTTTAAAGCAGTTTAAAATTTGGTGTTGTTTCAAGCTTTACTTTGTATAAAGTTATTTTAACAGTAGATGCCAACTGAATCTCAAAATCACAGACGTTAGCAGCTTATGAACTATAGGCTATCTTTACTATCCCCAAACCACTTACAACTGAACATGAAACTGTGAAAAAGCAACTGGTGATAAAATGAATTTGCTCATGGCTAACTATTCTTTACTCAATATCTGTAGTTGCAGAGACAGCACACTCTGGGATCAATTGATTACACAACTCTCACTCAAACAAATAGGTTTCTCTGATAATATAAAACTGACTAACAGGGTGTCCACTAGACAAAAACTGGGAAATAATTGTAAGAAAGTAAGAAATGGGAGCAAGAATATGCCAGACAACCACTCAAGTCTGCTCTGCCAAGATGATCATGGCTGATTTTCAACTTCATCTCCACCTTCTTGCTCATTTTCTATATCTCTTGGATTGAGAAACCCAAAAAACCTGTCTATCTCAGCCTTAAATACACAATGTTAGAGCATCCACAATCCTCTGGAGTAAAGAATTCCAAAGGTTTACAATCCTCAAGTGGGTTCTGAATAACTGACCCCTTATCTTGAGGCAGTGCTCCCACAGTCTTGATTCTTCAGCCAGCAAAACATCTTAACAGATTGATGAAATAATTTCTCAATCTTCTAAACTCTATCAAATGCAGACTCTATCTATTCAGCTTCGTAGCTGTGGAAGCAATCTAGTGAACTTTCAATGGAATTCAATACAAACACACTCGTCCTTAAGCAAGGCAGCCAAAATGGTACATCTGATATTGGCGATCAGAGACTTCCAACCTGACCAGTTACCGCACATAGTGGGCATGCTGGACAGGGATGTGGAGGACCTCAGTCACAAGCTGCTCCGCTCAGTTCTCAGTACCTCTAGTTTTCTTGGCAACTGCTAGCACTCTAGCCCAGTAACAGCCACTTAACTCTGGCATTCTGCTCCAGGCAAACAGATCCCAGACTCAGGGCATTCTTCCTACAACAAAAAGGAAGCCTGGATGGTCATGAATTTTAGGAAAATGAACATTGAAACTTACCCAAATTAGTCATATCTTGGGCAACAACCAGAGAAAACAGAACAGCACTGCAGAAATACAACCAATCTGGGTTACTGGGTTGATTCAGTTTATACAAAGATCATTTTGAAAATATGGATGCCTGAAAATAATGTGACTAGCGTGATGCCAGATCCATAAGTTTGCGAAAATGACAAGTTTCTCTGCATTTTAAAAAGATGAAGTGTTACAGCAGCAATGATTAAATCAATGAGACCTTACCGTGAACAGCATGGTCCTATTTGCCTTCATGTTGGTTGGTTGCACAATATTCGGTGCACTGACAGCACGCTTCCGGGCTTCGAGTAAGCCACCACTTTGTGCTCCATCGCAGTTTGAACTGCTGTTCAAGTCAAGTGAGCCACTTTTCTCTAAACTACTCTGGGTCTGTGTGACTGAACGTTCATCTTGAATGGCCAGTTTAGGAGCAGATTTGTTCCTCTTTTGCACTAAGGGTGTTGGAAGTCTGGAAGGAAAGAAGCGTGAATTCTCTGCTCGTGGTCTTTCAGTCCGCTCCTGCTCCACTCCTTCCTTACTGCCCTCGGTGTTGTGTTTCCTAACGTGATCAAACTTCTCGATACATTCATCGATTAGAGCTGGAGGAGCTTTCTTGTGTGCCACCGTCACCTTCCCGACAAACAGAACCTCGTATTTCTGAGCAAAGGAATCGTCGTCGTGTGCACGGATCTGTGTCTCTTCCTGCCGTACAATCTTGCCAGCCTGACGGATAGTATTGATGATCTCAGGAACCTAAGGAAACAAAGGACAAGCATTCAGAATTTCTCATGATGGACAACGAAGTAAGACTGCAGCATCCAGGTCTATAATCAACTAGATTAGATTAGATTAGTTTGGTATAATTACAGTGTGGAAACAGGCCCTTCGGCCCAACAAGTCCACATCGACCCGCCGAAGCGCAACCCACCCATACCCCTACATTTACCCCTTACCTAACACTACGGGCAATTTAGCATGGCCAATTCACCTGACCCGCACATCTTTGGACTGTGGGAGGAAACCGGAGCACCCGGAGGAAACCCACGCAGACACGGGGAGAACGTGCAAACTCCACACAGTCAGTCACCTGAGTCGGGAATTGAACCCGGGTCTCAGGCACTGTGAGGCAGCAATGCTAACCACTGTGCCACCATGCCAACTAGAGGCACAGCATTTAAAACTCTGGACTTGCCTCTATTAAATATTCTACCCAAAAGGTTTTAAAGGTTTATTTCACTTGTTCAAATTAATATCCACCAGTCTTAATCATCTCATTTTCACTCTGCATCTTAGAACTGTTTACAGATTTCTCCCTGACCAAAATGGCTCCAGAGGACTCTGTTGTTTCCTTGAGCAATACCCTACACGGTCAGTCAATCACAATTCACTAGTTACTTCAATTTAAATCCAAGATTTATAGAGCTGCATGGAAGCATGAGCTTTTGCAGCACTTCTCCTTTATCAGGTAGCTGAAGGTGCAGTGCACTGAAAGCTAGTGCTTCCAAATAAACCTTTTGGACTATAACCTGGTGTTGTGTGATTTTTTTAAAACTTCGAGCACCCCAGTCCAACTCCGGCACCTCCACATCATGGCTTTGCAATAAAGGCAAGCACATCAAACGCCTTCTTCACTATCCTATCTACCTGCGACTCTACTTTCAAGGAGCTATGAACCTGCACTCCAAGGTCTCTTTGTTCAGCAACACTCCCTAGGACCTTACCATTAATTGTGTAAGTCCTGCTAAGAATTGTTTTCCAAACATGCAGCACTTCACATTTATTTAAATTAATCTCCTTATACTCTTTACTTTTAACCTCGCTAATGTTTTCCAGCTAAAATATTTTTTTCTCTGGGGAGACACACTGTTCTTGCTATAAAAGTGAATAACCTCATATGTCCCCACACTATACACCACCTGCTACCTTATGATTTCATCACTTACTTCTGTCTCTTCATCCAAGTCTTGAATATTAGTCATAAATAGCTGAAGCATTCCAATAGTCTCAGCCTGCCAACTTGAAAAAATCCAATTTATCTTCATTCATTGCTTCCTTTTCACAATGAATTCTTTACCTATACTAAAAAAGACCACCATCTCAAATGCCCTTATCATATACATTGACCTCTTGTATGGTACCTTTGAATATCTAAAAAAAAGTATTCGATATCCTCTAGATACTTTTTCCCCTTTATCTATTCTAGTTACATCCTAAAAACATTCTAGTAATCTGTTTGTCTCTATAAATGGCACTAAATTCCACACCCGTCCCCCCAAAAAGAAGAGGAAATTTGTATGACAAATTCAGCCATAAAACACTGAAATAAAACTGGAGAATAAATTCACTCTTTCTTCAATTAACTCCAACTATGGTACTGGACCAATAAGGGCAGAAAAAGCACTAACAAAACTATTGAAATAACTCCTTCTAGTCCCAGAAGACAGGGTCTATTATATGTTAAAAACAATGACTGCAGATGCTGGAAACCAGATTTTGGATTAGTGGTGCTGGAAGAGCACAGCAGTTCAGATAGCATCCGAGGAGCAGTGAAATCGACGTTTCGGGCAAAAGCCCTTCATCAGGAATACAGGCAGAGAGCCTGAAGGGTGGAGAGATAAGCTAGAGGAGGGTGGGGGTGGGGAGAAAGTAGCATAGAGTACAATAGGCGAGTAGGGGAGGGGATGAAGATAATAAGTCAGGGAGGAGGGTGGAGTGGATAGGTGGAAAAGAAGATAGGCAGGTAGGACAAGTCATGGGGACAGTGCTGAGCTGGAAGTTTGGAACTAGGGTGAGGTGGGGGGGGGGGGGGGGGGGAGAGGAAACGAGGAAACTGGTGAAGTCCACATTAATGCCCTGGGGTTGAAGTGTTCCGAGGCGGAAGATGAGACGTTTTTCCTCCAGGCGTCTGGTGGTGAGGGAGCGGCAGTGAAGGAGGCCCAGGACCTCCATGTCCTCGTCAGAATGGGAGGGGGTGTTGAAATGTTGGCCCACAGGGCGGTGTGGTTGATTGGTGCGGGTGTCCCGGAGATGTTCCCTAAAGCGCTCTGCTAGGAGGTGCCCAGTCTCCCCAAAGTAGAGGAGACCGCACCGGGAGCAACGGATACAATAAATGATATTGGTGGATGTACAGGTTGCTCCCGATGCGGTCTCCTCTACATTGGGGAGACTGGACACCTCCTAGCAGAGCGCTTTAGGGAACATCTCCGAGACACCCGCACCAATCAACCACACCGCCATGTGGCCCAACATTTCAACTCCCCCTCCCACTCTGCCGAAGACATGGAGGTCCTGGGCCTCCTTCACCGCCGCTCCCTCACCACCAGACGCCTGGAGGAAGAACGCCTCATCTTCCGCCTCGGAACACTTCAACCCCAGGGCATCAACGTGGACTTCAACAGTTTCCTTGTTTCCCCTTCCCCCACCTCACCCTAGTTCCAAACTTCCAGCTCAGCACTGTCCCCATGACTTGTGTTACCTGCCGATCTTCTTTTCCACCTATCCACTCCACCCTCCTCCCTGACCTATCACCTTCATCCCCTCCCCCACTCACCTATTGTACTCTATGCTACTTTCTCCCCATCCCCACCCTCCTCTAGCTTATCTCTCCACCCTCCAGGCTCTCTGCCTGTATTCCTGATGAAGGGCTTTTGCCCGAAACGTCGATTTTCCTGCTCCTCAGATGCTGCCTGAACTGCTGTGCTCTTCCAGCACCACTAATCCAGGGTCTATTATATGTGCAAGCTATAGAAAACACTGAAGGAGCTCAGCCAAACTGACTGCTACAGCACCACACTCCCCAGTAAGCCCTAACACCAGCATGTTAGAAGCAGCAACGCTGTTAGAGATGATCAGCTCCCAGTCTCTCATCATTCTGACGTAAACTTTCATTGCTCTTCACTCATGCATATTATCATGCACTTTCCTATCCAATATTCCTCCTAAGGAAGGATTACTTCAAGGAGTGCAGCAGTACAAGCAGTATTACCACCTTCATCAGACAGCAAGGAAAATGGCAATAAACATGACCTGATTGTAATGATTTACATACAGTCAGAGTCAGGGATGTAAACCACGGAAACAGACCCTTCGGTCCATCTCGTCTATGCTGACCAGGTATCCAAAGCTAATCTACTCCCATTCGCCAGCATCTCATGAATAATTTTTATATTTTAAAATGGCAATTTCCATGTATCCAACCTCTTCACCAATACAGATTTCAATTCATAACCTCTTGATTTCTAACCCAGTAATATAACCATTGCGTTATTGTATCTAATTGTACGAGACTAGAGTCAATTTTCTGCCAGGAGAAAGTGAGGACTGTAGATGCTGGAGATCAGAGTCAAGTGTGTGGTGCTGGAAAAGCACAGCAGATCAGGCAGCATCCAAGGAGCAGGAGAATTGACGTTTCAGGCATAAGATGTTTAAGCCAGAAACATCTATTCTCCTGGTCCTCGGATGCTGTCTGACGTGCTGCGCTTTTCCAGCGCCGCACACTTGACTCAGTTTTCTGCCAATAGACTGAAAAAACCCCAGACCTTACCAGGGAATAAGATTGTACATCAATGTTCCTACTGTTACATCAATTTTATACCAGCTTAAGAAAACAAAGCTCTGCAGGGGGGTCTAGCAAAGTAGCAGTTTGTTGATTAGCTGTATGATCAGAAAATACAGTCAGAACAGTGAAATCCAATAAGGCAAGTGTACGTCTTAAAGACAATTATTTACATTTTTGTTGTTCTTTGATTAAGACGGCGATTATTTCCTTTGTTGCCGTTATCAAATTTGTTCTGCAGACTCCCTAAGTGTTTTAATTATCGGGGACAGTTTGAGGGGCTGCTACATTTGAATACAACAGCCAATTGCTTTTTGATTTCTAAGTATTAGCTCAACTCCACCGAGGAATAAGGACAGGGCTTGTCGCGAGGTTTTTAATAGGTCATCCAAAAAAAAATTAGTCACACAAGCAGTCCCAAGGTAACACAGAGTTAGAGTTAGAGAGAGAAGCAAACTTCATGCAGAAAATCGCTGCTCATCTGGACTGCTGAAAAGGTAAGTAGTTTTCACAGTTGGAGATTCAGTGAAAACTCAGAGTATATGGTGAACTCTGTTTTATTAGAATTCAAAAAAGTTACTACAAGGCATTATTAGGCAGCTCAGGCTCAGGAAAAGGTCTTAGGGTCTCAGAAAAAGATGCGTTACTAATAGATCAGTGCAACTACAGGCAAGGGCAAGTATTTGCTTTTAGCCACCAAACCAGGTTCGAGCTCAGGAAACAAATCCAGAGGAAGTACTAGCTTTAGTGAAACTCATTGTTTGTGAAAAGCTGGAGTCTTGCCTCTGAGCAAGGGCTTGAGTGCAGTTTCCAAGAATTCGGGGAAGAAGCGTGAACCAACACGATGTGGGAAGTTATTGGGGGCGTTCATGACATAGGGACTTCTGAGGTGGTTTCAAGTCAGCAAATATGTAGAATCATAATCCCTTGTGAAATTTTAATCAGATTTACTGACCCACAGTGCCATTAACGCCTGGGAAGCATTGCTGAGAAATCTGTAGGCGCTGTCCTGATTGCATTTGCTATTTGATGCATTCTGTCTGGTATCTGACCGTCATTTGTCTGTACTATACTAGATGTGCACTGTACTATATGTGTCTCATTATAATTTGGTATGTTAGAAAATAAGCAAAAACGTTCATGCCGACCAGATTTCCCAAACTAAACAGCCCCATTTGCCTGCGTTATGTCAATATCTCTCTAAACCTTGCCTATTCATGTCCCTGTCCAAATGTCTTTTAAACATTGTAACTGTATTTGCATCTATCATTTCCTCTGGAACTTCATTCCACACACAAACCACCCTCTGCATGAAAAGGTTGCCACTCACGGTCTCTCAAAGTCTTTCTCCTCTCATTTAAAATTATGCCCTCTCGTGTTGAACTCCCCTACCCGAGGGAAAAGACCTTTGTTATTCACCATAGGAAGACCACTCTCCGAATCTAGCCTTGGTTAGGTGGGAAAATGGCTCCCACCTGAAACGCTCCCATCTGATTCTGCCGAGCGCTTCAGGTCAATGATCTTTGATCAGAACTGGCAGGCTTTCTCAGCAAGTGCAGAAGCAGGGAACAGAAAAGGCACAAAGAATAAAACGGAAGGCTTGTGATCGGGTGCAAGGTGAGAAATATTAAACGATAAAAAGGGATGAAGATGCAGGCAAAGAGTAACAGTAATGGGACAAATAAAGAAATAATAAAACCAATCTACAACAAAGGTAACATGGAAACAGCAGATAAACAGCGGCACAAGTGATAATTACAATTTCACAGAATTGTTTCAGTGCAGGTGGTGGCCATTCAGCCCATTGGACCTTCACCTATTCTATTACTTAGTGCCATCTCCTACCATTTCACCATCCCCCTGCACACTATTTCTATTCATATGATCATCTAACATCTTCATTAATGTCTCAATTGAACTTGTTTCCATCACATTTCTAAGCAGTGCATTCGATGCCCTAACTACTCACTGTGTGAAAAAGGTGTCATCCTCACATCACCCACGCATTATTTGCAGATCATTTTCATTCTATGCACTCTCATTCCTTTTTCTTTTACTAACAGGAACACGTTCTCTTTATCTACTCTTTCCAACTCACTCATGACTTTTAAAAACCTCTATCAAATCTCTTCTCAGCCTTTTTCTTTCCAAAGGAAAATAATCCCAAATTCTTCAATCTATCCTAACAACTGAAGTTTCTCATTCCGGGAATCATTCCTGGAGATGGCTTCTGTGCACTCTCCTATGCATTCGCGTCTTTCCTGTAATCTGGCATCTACAACTGTCGACAATATTCCAGCTGACGTCTAACAAGTGTCTTGAATTTGTTGAACTCAGCACCAAGGCTCGAAGACTGAGAAGAAAAAGGAGGTGAAGTTCCTCAAGCTCAGGTTGAGCTTCATGAGAACACTGCAGGGGGTTGAGGAGAGAGGGTGTTGGAAAGGTAGCAAAATGTCGAAATACATTCCAGAAAATGGCCACCCATTCTCTGCTTGGATTTCCTCAAATGAAAGGAGACCAGCAGTGAATAGAATACATCACTCTCTTCAAATATTGTTCTTATTAGTTACCTCGTGGATGTTATGATGGGCAAAGGCAAAGAAACTCACATCAAATGTTTATTTAACAGGTATTTTCATATTAGCCTATCCACATTCTAACCGTCTCATCTAAACAGCCCTATGAATACAGTATAATAGATTGAAATAAAGTACAAGTTAATGGCCATTTTACCTGGAAGTGGTGTTTGGGACCATGGATTGTGAGGAGACAGAAGGTGAAAAGATTAGATTAGATTAGATTCCCTACAGTATGAAAACAGACCCTTAGGCCCACCAAGTCCACACCGACCCTCCGGAGACTAACCCACCCAGACCCATTTCCCTCTGACTAATACACTTCACACTACTGGCAATTTAGGATAACAATTCACCTGACCTGCTCATGTTTGGGCTGTGGGAGGAAACTGGAGCACCCAGAGGAAACCCACGCAGATACAGGGAGAATGTGCAAACTCCACACAGACAGTCACCCAAGGCAGGAATCGAACCTGGACCCCTGGTGTTGCGAGGCAGCAGTGCTAACAATTGAGCCACCGTGCTGCCCCAATGTCTTGCACATGTATTCCAACCATGCCGGGAAAGGCATGGGATGAGCAGTGAGCTACAGAGTCATGGAGGGAACCTTGTGAAGGTTGAAAACGGAGAGGAAAAGATATGCTTAGTGATGGCAATATACAATGTTAATTTGAAAGAAAGCACAAGTTAATGGAGTGGTATCAATTAAATAGTCGAATGTGGAGGCTGGTGCGATGGAAGCAGAGTACCAAAGGGATTCCTATTATAGTTAAGGGATGGAGAACATTTGAGAGCAGACAGGCAGGAAATGGCATAAGTAGTTAATATGTCTGAATCATAACGACACATTTTCACTATGAGAAATAAATTCCATGTTGCATTAATAATGCAAGCTATTTTTGAACAGCCTTCCTCTCTGCCCATATGTTACAAGATGCAATGTAATGAGAACAGAAATTCCCCCTGAGAAAAACTATTCTGTATTTTGATTTTAATTCTGGTTCTTGGTAAAACTGGACTCAAAAATGTCCAAAGCTGAGCATACGATTATATTTCCAGAAACGTCTGAACTCCTGCACTGCATAGACAGCTAAAGCTGTCTGTAAGGTCCTGGAGGTGATCAGGCAGTATTTAGATGGCTCTTGAAAACATCAAGACCCACAATCCAAAAAATGAGTGCTAAGGATTGTCCAGTTATTTCATCACCTCACGAGGGGGAGGTGGATGGGAGAGAAAGCTACACTTTAAGAATGGAGAATCAATAAAACCAGATGTCATAAAATGAGTACAAATGAGAATAGCATTCAGGGTCTGCTGAAAAGCTCCCTGGCAGGATATTAATGGCAACTAAATGAGAGAAGACATTGAAAGACATTAAATTAAATGAAATCCCAATTACCACAATTAAAAATTGAAATAACAGATTAAAAGATTTCATACTTAAGAGAGAACTTATTTAAGATTATTTCTTGGCAAAATATATGGCAAAAGCTTCAAATTGATTAGTATTTTGGAAGTGGTCCCAACAAATGCATTTAAAAGATTACATTTTTTAATTCATTCATGGGATTTAAGCATTGCTGACATGGGCCAGCATTTATTGCCCATCCCTAATTTAGTGCAGTTAAGAGTCAACCACATTGCTGTTGGCCTGGAGTCACATGTAGACCAGACCAGGTGAGGGTGGCAAATGTCCTTACCTGAAGGGTAATTAGTGAACCAGGTGAGTTTTTAAATGACAACTGACAGTTGTTATGTAGTCATTATTAGAACAGCTTTTCATTGAATTCCAAGTTCACCATCTACACGATGGCATTCAAGTAGAGAGAGAGAGAGAGAGAGAAAGAAAGAAAGAAAGAGAAAGAGAGAGAGAGAGAGAGACAAAAAGGTCTCTCAATACCCTTTGATCTCTGTACCAAACCAGTCTAATCGGAACCGGGAGCTGTTTACAACCCCTCTGAGAAAACCCAAGGACACAGTATCCTTGAAAAAAGGAACGTCACCCATCCTCAACTTCTGGAAGGCTTAGCCAACAACTCAGTGACTGTTGGAGTTCACAAGTAGACATTAAGGTAAAACAAAAATAAATCACTTGCAGCACTTGTACAATTATCATACTTCAGTCAATGCGGAGGCCACACTCTTTGCTAGTACCTCCTCCCGATCAATTAATTTTAAGGCATTAAGAGAGATTTTGATTAATGCTTTTATTCCTTTCCCATGAAAGGATCTTCCAATCTGCCAAGTCAATGCAAAGAGTTTTGTTTGGTTCACTTTTGTTTTAAAAAGTCATTATTCATATTCCAAATAAATTAACTTTGAGTCAATCAGGATTTTTTGTTCAATTAATAATTTTGCAGATATGGCAAAGGTTATATCTGACAAATAATAACCTCAAACTGTTATTCCCACATCACACTAAAAGCAAATTCTATCCAAGATTGTTTACCTCAAGACTTTATGAACTTTGACCCAAATTACACAGGTTCTTCTTTCGCTGAAACCATAATATTCAGCTAAAAGTTTAACTTCTCCAACCCTCCTCTCTGGTTCCAATGCTCCAGTAATCTCAAATGTGCCCAAAACACTATCAACCATATTTGCTCCCAGCCATTTACAATGCTCGCCATTGCAGGCTAACATGAACTCTGTTCTGCTTAGAGTAGTGCTGGAAAAACACAGCAGGCCAGGCAGCAAAGAGCAGAAAAATTGACATTTTGGGCCAAAGCCCTTCATCAGGAATGAGCAAAAATAAAATAATTCTCAACAATTGCATTTGTCATCGCTTAGCAGTTTCCTTCAACATTATATTGACTCCCAGTCACTCCTTTCATTTGTTTCCAATCTTTTGTGTATCACGATTTCTCGCATTTCTATCAGAAACTTCAGCAACCTCAGTTCCCTCTGACTCCATTTACACTTCCTCCATTCCCATTTCTCTCACCACTTTAAAAAAAACCTTTCCAAAACACATTTTGTCAGTCAAGCTGTCCTTCAAACCTTATAAATCCTTCCTTTCTGGCTCAGTAACCAGATTCGTGAACTTTTATTTGTGAAGTTCTGATTTAGTAATTGCTTTTCAACAATAGTCAGGGCTTATTTTAACAATTCAGCATTTTACTGGAAAATGGCTACAAAATGACAGCAATTAGCACTGTTAAAAAATATCATTCCCCTTTTTTGTTATTTTAAAAAAGCCTAGGTAGCCATAATTAAGAGATACAAAAAAAAACTAAGTTGTTGTGCATTGGCTTGCCAGTAAGCTATTTAATTGGTATACACAATGATACACTTAAGTATGCCTTAGTTTTCTGTATTCCAACCTTCACTGGTCTTCTCTTTATTTTTGTCAAAAATTCAAAGTATGAAAAATAAAGTATACTTGTTTTTCAGAACAGGCCTACAATAACTACCATTTTTTTAAAAAATGCTGCACATGAGCCCTTTGCAAGAACTGAATAATGTCTGCATTGAGCTCCTTCAAATTCTTCTCTTCAATTTTAACTGCTTGAAAACAAACATTTCTCTTTCTAATCTCAAAAGCCTCTTGAAATCACTCTCTTCAACCAAGATTAAAATGTACCAAACTGCGCGAAACTAAACCTGCTGGGCATGCTGAAGACAGGTAGAGGGTACGACCTGGTTGGTCAATGGGAGGAATCACTCCAGTTGGTGGCAGGGAGGAATGGAAGGGAGGGGGAGGCGCTGGGTAGTGAGTCGAGTGATGGGAGGAAAGTTATTTGAAATTGGAGAACCCAATGTTGAGTCCTCCGGACTATAGGCTGCCCAGACAGAAGATGAGGTGTTGTTCCTCCAATTTGCAATGGAGGAGGCCAAGGATGGTCATGTCAGAAAGGGAGTGGAAAGAGGAATTGAAATGGGTGGTGACTGGGAGGTCCAGTCGGCCCCCGCAGGCCCGGCTGAGATACTCGGTGAATCATTAGGGAGCGACAGCACTCAGCCTGAATGACTCAACATTGGAGAACTCAATTTCAAATAACCTCCCTTCCCAACCCGACTCCCTTCCCAGCCCCTCCCCCTCCCTTCCACTCTTCTCTTCCACCAAATGAATTCATTCCTCCCATTGACCAACAAGGTCATACCCTCTTCCTGTCTTCAACTATCCCACCTCACCACCCACTACCCCCAACCCCCTTTACCTGCAGCTCCCCTTACACCCATCCCCAGTCCTGAAGAAGAGTTACACCCAAAACATCAATTTCACCACCTCCTGATGCTGCCTGGCTTCCTGTGTTCTTCCAGCCTCCTGCCTGACTACTTTGGATTCCAGCATCTGCAGTTTTTTTTGTCTCTGGGTATGCTGAAGCAAGCAGCAGAAGCTCCCACCATGACACTGCTTTGAATGGACCAGAAATTGTATCGGTCATTCCTTGACCCACATTGGTTGCGCTGATTGGAGCAAATTGACCTGTGGTAAGCATCTGGCTGGTTTCATACGAACAGGGAAAAGGAGCAAAGATTAACAACTCTGGGTTGCTAATCCCTTTGCATGTGATTAGTATTTCTAGGACTAGAAGAAAAAGTGGGTGGCTGCTTCCTGAAATAGCCCTACGTACTTCAACCCCCCACTTAAACAATGGGAATAGGTCTTGACAGTAAGACATAATCATTTTGAGTGGTTTAGTCAGTAATGTTCATTTTGATAATCTATTACTTGTCCTTAAAGTATTACAGGTGTGCCCAGTGATGTGTGAAGGTTGTGTTATTTTTTTTAAAAAGCCACTCTGATGAAAGATTGATTTCTGTAATACGGCTGCACACAACCTGTAATCCCTACTTTCAGCGATTACAGAATTGGAGTTTGCTACTTGCTGACACTCACCTGTAATATTCAAAATAGCCGAATGCTGAAAAACGGTGCAATGGAGGAGATTAAATACAGGGACAGGGACGAAGACTGAAGGCAATCAGGGCACAGGAAAACCCACTCAACATTCTGCCAGAGTGAACGGAAATACTTCGGGTCTTTCAAAAACGAGCAAACATCGTCTCAACACAAACAGGAACATTTTGTTCAGATCTTCCTTTTGGTTGTTTTGTATTTTGGAGAGTCTCAACACACCTTTGAGTGTCGGTTACCTTTAGGGAACCTCGCTGTAATACAGGTGTATTATTAGAATTGAGAACAAACACAGCTTGTAAACACGGCAAGGCACATATCAAGCTCCTGCAGAATTCCTCACCACTGTGGCATTATTGTCCAAACCATAAGTAGAATACACTATGCCTATACAGCGTTCCTCTGCAGGTTGACTTAATCCAAATTATAAAACAAAGCTACTACAGCTGGTTATATTAAGAAAGTAACATAATTGGATATACAAAGTTAAAAGTCACAACACTAGGTTATAGTCCAACAGGTTTAATTGGAAGCACACTAGCTTTTGGAGCGACGCATCTTTCATCAGGTGGTTGTGGCACTCAAAGCTAGTGTGTTTCCAATTAAACCTGTTGGACCATAACCTGGTTCTCGATTAGAGTGGTGCTGGAAAAGCACAGCAGGTCAGGCAGCATCCAAGGAGCAGGAAAATCGACGTTTCGGGCAAAAACCTTTCATCAGGAATAGAGTTTGTGTTATGAGATTTTTAACTTTGTACACCCCAGTCCAACACCGGCAACACCAAATCATAGTTGGATATGTTAGAGATTTGTGATGCAAATACAAAGAAACCATCAATAATGTAAAATCTTAGAAGTGATGGGAGGATGTAAATAAAGAGATTACATCCAAACTTGAACAAGTGAACAGAGTTTTCACTTCGGATTCTAAATAAACTGGAGTTGTCTTAATGTCACAAAAATGCTCCTGAGGCAGCATAGATCAACAAGGCAGCTTAGTGGCAGTATGCTCAGCATTAGTGAAGTAAAATTCAAACAAAGAGAGAAGTGTTCTTCAAGTGGATGATAGAGATGCTTGGCATATCTCAGGGTCAAAGACTGATTACCCAGCATATACCTCTATCACAATTCGACAAAAGAAATGCTCCAGTAGAAACAGAGGGGGCTCATGACAGCACCACCCAACTGCATGGTCCATTGCCCAGACAAAACAATGACAACACAAATACTTGTTAGTTTTTGGTCATGGGATATGGGCGTCACTGGCTGGGAGATTAGTGGATCAGGCAGCATCCATGGATAGAAAGCAAGCTAATGTTGAGTCTGGTGACTCTGGAACAGAACAGCTTTGAGACAGTGTGAGTGAGTCGACGCTGCTACAGAGCGAAGTCATTGTGCGCATATAATGGTGCATGGCATCGATCATGGATTGCAGGATGTGGCGGGAACAGCAGCCTGAGGAACACCATGTCCTGGAGATACTTGAAATCCTGAGTTGAAATCCACGTGGGTTAAATCTGAGTTGTTAGCAGTTGCAAAAAAGTTTCAGCAAACACCTCATCAAACACCAGCAGTGAAACGGAAAGCAAGGAAGATGCACACTGTGAAAGAAACAACTGGAATTCCTGTCAGAGGGAAGAGCAAAACTTCTTCGGGTTAGGCATTCCTCGAAGAGAAGTGGCAGTCGATTAAAGACAATTTAAGAGCAAATTACTGCAGATGCTGGAATCTGAACTGAAAACAAAACTTGCTGGAGATCACAGTAGGTCAGGCAGCATCCATGGAGAGAAAGCAAGCTAACCTTTCAAGTTGTCTTCATGCTGCCTGACCCGCTGTGATCTCCAGCATTTTTAGTTCAGATTCCAGCATAAAAGAGAAGAATTGCCTTGTAGGAATAGATTATAGGTTCCCAAACAGTAGTTACTCTGTAACAAGGAGCAAGTAGGAAGCAATAACTGGACAGCTAAAAAAAAAATTTGCAATAATCATCCGTGATTTTAATCTATATGAATTTATGGAAAATTAAAATTGGCAAAGGATGCTTAGAAATGGAATTCACAGTCACTTCAGAACAACTTCTTGGAACCAATATGTTCTACAGCCAAGGAGGGAATACACGATCCTAAACCTAAAAATGTGCAACGAGATAGGATTAAATCAATAACCTCATGGTAAATGAGGTTCTCAGATGCAGTGCTTACTGAACAGAATTTCATGTTCAGTTTGAAAGTGGCAGCTGGTGTTTTAAATCTGAATCGAATTGACTTGAATCTCAATTTAAAAAAAAGGTTAATTATGAAAATATGAAAGCAGAGGTGGCTGAGGTGAACAGAGAGTAGATTAAAATGTAGGTCAGAAGAGTTGCAATGACAGACCTCTAAGAAAGTAGTTAATAAATCTCAAAGATTCGCCCCCGAGAGAAAAGCTTCTCAAAAAGGATGCTTCATCTCTGACTAAGAAATGACATAAGGACAGTATAAATTTGAAAGCAGAACTGTTAAAATCACCAAAGGTAGCAGACGATCAGAGAACTTTAAGAATCAGCAAAGAATGATAATAAAGATAATAGAAACAGAAAACAGTAATAGAGAAAGCTCATTATTGTAATATAGAAACAATATAATTTACAATATAAATGAGAGATTAAACAAGTATTTGAATAGGGAAAGATGAACTAACACAAATGTTGGTCCTCTAGAGTGAGACTTTGTTTTCTGTTATCAATTCCCCAAAGAAATGGTGGAGGCTTTGAACAAATATTTTCTATTTGGCAACATGGTAGAGGACTGAGAAGAGGAAGACAAAAATCTATACAGCCTTGCATCTGTCATTGGGAAAGTTCTGAAGTCCATTATTAGGGGAGTTATTGCAGGATACTGAGAAACTCAATGTGATCAGACACATCAAAGGGAACTTGTGTTAAATGAATTTTTTTTTGATAAACATTCAGGGTGGGCCAGGAATAAACATGATATATTTGGATTTCCAAAGGGTGTTGGACATGATGCCACATCAAAAGGTTCTGCACAAGAGGACATAATGTAGGGGGGTGACATGTTAGTTGAACAATCTTTAACCGGACTAACAGCAAGAGAGAATAGGGATAAATAGGTCATTTCAAAAGGGAAAGATTAACTCTAGGATCAGTATTGGGTCATCAGCTATAAGACCATATGACATAGGAGCAGCAATTAGGCTATTTAGCCCATCAATCTGCTGTGCCATTCAATCATGGCTGCTAAGTTTCTCAACTCCATTCTCCCACTTTCTCCCTGTAACTCTTGATACTCAAGAACCTATCTATCTCAGTCTTAAATATACTCAATGACCTGGCCTCCACAGCCTTCTGTGGCAATGAATTCCATAGATTCACCGCTCTCTGCCTGAAGAAGTTTCTCCTTATCTCCGTTACCAAAGATCTTCCCTTTACTCTAAGGCTGTGCCCTCGGGTCAGAGTCTCTCCTTCCAACGGAATCGCCTTCCCAACATCCACTCTGTCCAGGCCATTCAGTATCCTGTATGTTTCAATTAGATTCCCCCTCATCCTTCTAAACTCCAAGTATAAACCCAGAGTTCTCAAATGTTTCTCATATGGTAAGCTTTTCTCATTCCTGGGTCTAGTCTTGTGGACCCCCTCTGGACATGCTCCAGCACTAGTACATGCTTCCTGAAAGATGGGACCCAAAATGGCACACCATACTCTAAGTCTACTTACTACTTATACACCAATAATTTGCATCAGGAGACTAAAACTTTTTTTATTCGTACAATGGGATATGGTCATCACAGACTAGACCAGCATTTATTAGCTATCCCTAGGTGCCTAGACTGGAGTCATATGTACACCACCCACGCCCTCCACCTCCTCCATGGACACCACCCACACCCTCCACCTCCTCCACGATTTTCGCTTGATCTCCACCCCTCCAACCGTCACCAAGACAGAACCCCACTGGTTCTCACCTACCACCCCACCAACCTCCGTATACAGCGTATCATCCGCCGTCATTTCCGCCAACTCCAAACGGACACCACCACCAGGGATATATTTCCCTCCCCTCCCCTATCAGCATTCCGCAAAGGCCATTCCCTTCGTGACTCCCTCGTCAGGTCCACACCCCCCACCAACCCAACCTCCAATCCCGGCACCTTCCCCTGCAACCGCAGGAAATGCAAAACTTGCGCCCACGCCTCCTCCCTTACTTCTCTCCAAGGCCCCAAGGGATCCTTCCATATCTGCCACAAATTCACCTGCACCTCCACACACATCATCTATTGCATCCGCTGCACCCGATGTGGCCTCCTCTATATTGGGGAGATGGGCTGCCTACTTGCAGAACGCTTCAGGGAACACCTCTGGGACGCCCGGACCAACCAACCCAACCACCCCGTGGCTCAACACTTTAACTCTCCCTCCCACTCCACCAAAGACATGCAGGTCCTTGGACTCCTCCATCGCCAGAACATAACAACACGACGGTTGGAGGAAGAGCGCCTCATCTTCCGCCTGGGAACCCTCCAACCACAAGGGATGAACTCAGATTTCTCCAGTTTCCTCATTTCCCCTCCCCCCACTTTGTCTCAGTCGATTCCCTTGAACTCAGCACCGCCCTCCTAACCTGCAATCCTCTTCCTGACCTCTCCGCCCCCACCCCACTCTGGCCTATCACCCTCACCTTGACCTCCTTCCACCTATCACATCTCCATCGCCCCTCCCCCCTACCTTTTATCTTAGCCTGCCTGGCACCCTCTCCTCATTCCTGATGAAGAGCTCTGGCCCGAAATGTCGAATTTCCTGTTCCTTGGATGCTGCCTGACCTGCTGTGCTTTAACCAGCAACATTTTCAGCTGGAGTCATATGTAGGCCAGTTTCCTTCCCTTAAAAAGGATAATACTGCACAAGGTAGGTTTTAATGAAAATCAACAATGGTTACATGGTCACTGTTAGACTAGCCTTTTGTCCTGGATTTTTTTTTAAAATTGGAATTCAAATATTACTGTTCACCATGGTGGGATTCAAACCCATGTCCTCTGAAAATGAGAAGAGGGTCTGGATTACCAGTCTAGTAACATTAGCACCATGCCACCGCCTCACCTGGTAGTGTACAACTCAGCATTGATATCAAGATAGATAGGAAAATATACTGTCCAAAAGCAATAGGAAGCTTGCAAAAGAATAGACAGGTTAAGTGGCAGATGGAGTATCACAAGGGTAAATATGGACCTGTCCACTTGGCAGGAAGAATAGAGAAGCTGCTTATTTAAAATGGAGAAAGACTTCAGAACTCAGTGGTGGAGGGCTCTGGGCATTCTGACTCACGAATGACAAAGTTAATGTGCAGGTACCACAAGTGAGTAGAAAGCCAAAGAGATTTTGTCCTTATTTGCAAGGGGAACAGAATATAAATGTAGCAAAGTTTCACTACAGCTGTACAGGGCACTAGTGAGACCCCATCTGCAATACTGTGTAGTTTTTGTTCCCTTGTTTGAAAAGGCTTACAATTGCTTTAAAAACAGGTTAGAGAAGATTCACGCATCACATTGCTAGGCTGAAAGACATAAATTTATGACGAGGGGTTAAAAAGGTCACACATATTCAGGACAGATCCTACATACTGAACAAATCAAATCTGAACACACTGGGAACATTTCCACTGGGTACTGCACGTTTGTTTCTGCAGGCTCCATTAACCATGAAGCATGGGCAAGACAAAAGCTCTGGATTAGTGTGGTGCTGGAAAAGCACAGCAGGTCAGGCAGCATCCGAGGAGCAGGAAAATCAACGTTTCATCAGGAATAGAGGCAGGGAGACTGCAGGGTGGAGAGATAAATGAGAGGGGGTGGGGAGAAAGTAGCATAGAGTACAAATAGGTGAATGGGGGGTGGGAATGAAGGTGATAGATCAAAGAGGAGGGTGGAGTGGATCGGTGGAAAGGAAGACAGGCAGGTAGGCCAGATCACGAGGACAGTGCTGAGCTGGAAGGTTGGAGCTGGAGTGAGGTGGGAGGAAGGGGAAATGAAGAAATGGTGAAGTCCACATCGATGCCGTAGGGTTGAAGTTTTCCAAGGCGGAAGATGAGGCATTCTTTCTCCAGGCAGTGGGTGGTGAGGGAGCGGCGGTGGAGGCGGCCCAGGTCCTCGGTAGAGTGGGAGGGGGGAGTTGAAATGTTGGGCCACAGGGCAGTGTGGTTGATTGGTGCGGGTGTCCTGGAGATGTTACCTAAAGGACTCTGCTCGGGGACGTCCAGTCTCCCCAACGTAGAGGAGACCGCATCAGGAGCAACGGATACAATAAATGATATTAGTGGATGTGCAGGTAAAACTTTGATGGATGTGGAATGCTCCTTTGGGCCTTGGATAGAGGTGAGGGAGGAGGTGTGGGCACAGGTTTTGCAATTCCTGCGGTGGCAGGGGAGTGTGCCAGGATGGGAGGATGGGTTGTAGGGGGGCGTGGACCTGACCAGGTGGTCACTGAGGTAACTGTCTTTGCGGAAGGCGGAAATGGGTGGGGAGGGAAATATATCCCTGGTGGTGGGGTCCGTTTGGAGATGGCGGAAATGTCATCAGATGATTTGGTTTATGCAAAGGTTGGTAGGGTGGAAGGTGAGCACCGGGGGGTTCTGTCCTTGTTACGGGTGAAGGCGTGGGGTTTGAGGGCGGAGGTGCGGGAGGTGGATGAGATGCATTGCAAGGCACCTTTAACCACATGGGAAGGGAAACTGCAGTCGCTAAAGGAGGAGGCTATCTGGTGTGTTCTGTGGTGGAACTGGTCCTCCTGGAAGCAGATACGGCGGAGGCAGAGGAATTGGGAATACGGGATGGCATTTTTGCAGGAGGTAGGGTGGGAAGAGGTGTAATCCAGGTAGCTGTGGGAGTCGGTGGGTTTGTAAAGACAGCAGCTCTGACAGCCAGGGCATTAGTGACTCACAATGGTGTTGACTGACAGGGCAGAAGCTACCCACTTGCAGGTTGGAATAAGCTAGGAGAATAAAACTTCAAGGCTCTGAAACAAGAAGCATTACCCATGTTCCAGTTACAACAGAAATTCTGCAGGACTGTGTCAAACACAAGAGTACAGGAAGACTCCAGGGGGAGATTCCAGAAAATACATCTGTGCCTCAGGTTAGTTTTAAACTTAAAAGCAATAAGTAGACACTGCATACAAATATGAATGTCTAAATTTCTTTGTCTCCCTCATGCACTGTAATTTCCCGTACAGAAATCCCAGCCCTCAGTGCCCAGCTGTTCTTCACTGAATTCTCATGTCACATAAGATTCTTCCCACAATGCACTTGGCAAAGTTCCCATGCCCTGCAATGCCGGGACCCTGGTGAGAATTTCACCCTCTTATCTTCACAGCATCCCAAGGCATTGTACAATGATACGTAGAAGAGATGGTCTCACAAACAGTAGATGAATGAACAAATGTTTAGATAGTCTGTTTTTGTCAGGGTAGTAGGCGAATGCCCTGCTCCATTCCAATAGTGTTGTATATTTTCCAGAGCCAAAAATGTCATTTACATCAACAACCCACCCTCCCCTCCTGGTACCCTCACCTGCCACTGCACGAATTGCAAAACCTGCACCCACACCTCCTCCCTCACCTCCATCCAAGGCCCCATACACTATACAGGAGTGGTGGAGGCTGGTGCATTCACAACATTTAAAAAGGCATCCGGATGGGTATGTGAATAGGAAGGGTTTAGAGGGACAGAAGGTCCGTTTTGGGACCCTCCCACCCACACAGCATCAATGTCAATTTCACCAGTTTCTTCTTCTCCCGTCCCCCAACTTCATCCCAGATCCTATCCTCCAACTTCCAAACACCTCATCTACTGTGTCCACTGCTCTCCATGTGATCTCCTCTACAACAGGGAGAGGGTCACTTACTTGCCGAACATTTCAGGGAAACATTTGGGACAAGCATCAAACAACTCCACCACCCTGTGGTCAACTACTTCAACGCCCCCTCTGCCAAGAACATGCAAGTCCTGGGCCTCCTCCACTGCCAAATCCTAGTCATACACCTGGAGAAAGAACACTTCACCTTTCGCCTTCACACTCTCCAACCACATGGTGTCAATGCCGATTTCACCAGTTCCCTCATCTTCCCTCCCCCCACCTAATCCCAGATCCTACCCTCCAACTCAGCATTGCCCTCTTGAACAGACCCACCTGTCCATCTTCCTTTGGACCTATTCACTCCACGCTATTATCATCACCCACCTCATGCATCTACCTAAGGCCTTCCTAGCTACCTTCCCCCCCCAGCCCCACCCCCCTATTTATCTCTCAGCCCCCTTCCCCCACCCACATTCCTAATGAAGGGCTTATACCTAACGCATTGATTCTACGGTTCCTCGGATTCTGCCTGACCTGCTGTGCTTTTCCAGCATCACACTTTGGCTTTAGAAGGAAATGGGCCAAGTGCTGGCATATGAGATTAGATTAATGTTGGATATCTGGTCGGCATGGATGAGTTAGACCAAAAAGTCTGGTTCTGCACTGTAAATCTCTATGACTCGATGAGCATTCCCTCAGCAATGTAGCTTTACTTGAGAAAATATGTTCAAGTATACAGAGAGTTTGAATTCTTGATCTTCTGAACTGTATACCTACCACAGATTTTGATGGTTGCATTGGAGTGTTGTTTTAGGTTTTCAGGGAACTGCCTGAAACATTGGTCTTGGGATGTAGTTCTTAACTGATAGCAGTCTATGCAAACAGCAACACAAATACCAGTCTATCGCTCTCAGACAAGAAAGGCATGTATTTGGTAGAATCACGAAGCGGAGACAACGGAGGATAGGTTTGCATTTAGTTTCTGATGTTGCTATACAGAGTGAAAAGACTAAGGTTTGAGCATCATCCTAGCACTGAACGGAGCTGAGCTGTTGGGAACCTCTGCAGAACCCTAAGTACAACGATGGAAGCTATGCCATTTTATAGTGACTCCATTTGCTTCGAAGTATCAGGCTTGGTAATCAACTGGGGACCGAGTGGGGAGTTAAAATTACTGTACGCAAAGCAGTGACTGCAGGTAAGTTAAAACAAACCACATCATAAGCTAACACTTCAAAATATTTCTCCAAGATGCTATCAGACCCATTATGCATTCCAACACTTTCAGTTTGAACTAATTAACAGCAACTTTGTTGATGTTCTAAAAGCATATAGATAAAAAAAAACGTCACTGCAGGTGTCTGTCACAAGGAGAACGCAAAAGCAACAGCCACAAAAGGTAGCATAGGATACTGGTCAGGAATCTCTGGGGAGGGAATTTACCTTCCAGCCATCGGAATACTCAGGAGATGACAGTTGCCAGCAATACCAGCTCTCCTGCAGCTATTCAGAGTTGTGAGGAGCATTAAATGGCTGGAGATGGCACTTGTGCCCTTCATTGGGTGAAAATTAACTCAGTCAGAGAGATGTACAGCACGGAAACAGACCCTTCGGTCCAATTAGACAATGTTGATCAGATATCCCAACCCAATCTAGTCCCACCTGCCAGCATCCAGCCTATATCCCTCCAAACCCTTCCAATTCATATAACCATGCAAATGCCTCTTAAATGTTGCAATTGTACCAGCCTCCACCACTTCCTCTGGCAGCTCATTCCATATACGCACTAACCTGCGTGAAAAAGTTGCCACCTAGGTCCCTTTTATAATCTTTCCCTCTCACTCTAAACCTATGCCCTCTAGATCTGAAGACACCCACCCCAGGGAAAAGACCTTGTCTATTTATTCAATCCATGCCCCTCATCATTTTATAAACCTCTATAAAGGTCAGCTGTCAGTCGGCAATGCTCCAGGGAAAACAGCCCCAGCCTATTAACCTCTCCCTACAACTTAAAGTCCCCAACCCTGGCAACATCCTTGTAAATCTTTTCTGAACCCTTTCAAGTTTCATAACATCCTTCCAACAGGAAGACGACCAGAACTGCATGCAAAATTCCAACAGTGGCCTAACCAATGTCCTGTACAGCCACAGCATGATCTCCCAACTCCTGTACTCTGACCAATAAAGGAAAGCATACCAAACATCATCTTCACTATCCTATCTACCTGCGATTCCACTTTCAAGGAGCTATGAACCTGCACTCCAAGGTCTCTTTGTTCAGCAACACTCCCTAGGACCTTACCATTAAGTCCTGCTAAGATTTGCTTTCCCAAAATGCAGCACCTCGCATTTATCAGAATTAAACTCCACCTGCCACTTCTTGGCCCATTGGCCCATCTGATCAAGATCCTGTTGTAATCTGAGGTAACCTTCTTTGCTGTCCACTACACCTCCAATTTTGGTGTCATCTGCAAACGTATTAACTATACCTCCTATGCTCACATCCAAATCATTTATGTAAATGACAAAAAGTAGAGGACCCAGCACCAATCCTTGTGGCACTCCACTGGTCACAGGCCTCCAGTCTGAAAAACAACCCTCCACCACCACCCTCTGTCTTCTATCTTTGAGCCAGTTTTGTATCCAAATGGCTATTTCTCCTTGTATTTATGAGATCTAACCTTGCTACCAGTCTACCCGGGGAACCTTGTCGAATGCCTTCCTGAAGTTCATATGGATCACCTCCACAGCTCTGCCCACACCAATCCTCTTCGATACTTTTTCTAAAAACTCAATCAAGTTTGAGAGACATGATTTCCCACGCACAAAGCCGTTTTGACTATCCCTAATTAGTCCTTACCTTTCCAAATACATGTAAATCCTGACCGTCAGGATTCCCTCCAACAACTTGCCCACCACCAACTCAGGCTCACTGATCTATAGTTCCCTGGCTTGACCTTACCATCCTTCTTAAATAATGGTACCACGTTACCCAAGCTCGAGTCTTCTGGCACATGACCTGTGACTACCGATGATACAAATATCTCAACAAGGGGCCTACTAATCACTTCCCAAGCTTCCCACAGAGTTCTAGGGTACACCTGATCAGGTCCAAGGGATTTATCCACCTTTAACCATTTCAAGACATCCAGCACTCCTCCTCTGTAATTTGGACATTTTGCAAGATGTCACCATCTATTTCCCCATATTCTATATCTTCCATATCCTTTTCCACAGTAAATACGGATGCAAAATATTCATTTAGTATCTCCTGCGCTCCACACACAGGCTGCCTTGCTGATCTTTGAGGGGCTGAAAATGTGTTGCTGGAAAAGCGCAGCAGGTCAAGCAGCATCCAAAGAGCAAGAGAATCGACGTTTTGGGCATGAGCCCTTCTTCAGGAATCTTTCTGTTTGAGAACGTGGCTGAAGAGCTTCTGGGCAGAGGAGATGACGTGGGGGGTGCAGTGAGAGAGGGACTTACTGAAATCCTTGTAGAGGGAGGAAGAGAGCTGGGGCCTTATTCTCTCCTGAGTTAACCTTTCGTCCTTAACGTATTTGTAAAAACTCTTTGGCAAATAGAGTTAAGGAGAATCCAAAGCTATCTCACTTCCCCTTTTTGCCCTCATGATTTCCCTCATAAGTATACTCCTACTGCCTTTATAGTCTAAGGATTTACATGACCTCGCCTGTCTATGCTCAAGATATGCTTCCTTCTTTTTCTTAACCCAAACTCAATTTCTCTAGTCATCCAGCATTCCCTTTCACCCTAACAGGAATATACTGTTTCTGGACTCTCGTTATCTCATTTCTGAAGGCTTCCCATTTTCCAGCCATCCCTTTACCTGCAAACATCTGCCCCCAATCAGCTTTTGAAAGATCTTGCCTAACACCATCGAAATTGGCCTTTCTCCAATTTAGAACTTCAACTTTTAGATCTGGTCTATCCTTTTCCATCACTATTCTAAAACTAATAGAATTGTGGCCACTGGCCCCAAAGTGCTCTACCACTGACACCTCAGTCATCTGCCCTGCCTTTTTTCCCCAAGAGTAGGTCAAGTTTTGCAACTTGTCTAGGAGGTACATCTACATTCTGAATCAGAAAATTTTCCTGTACACACAAATTCCTCTCCACCTAAACCCTTAGTCCTATGGCAGTCCCAACCATATGTTTGGAAAGTTAAAATTCCCTACCATAACCACCCTATTATTCTTACAGATAACTGAAATCTCCTTACAAATGTGTTTCTCAATTTTCTGCTGATTATTAGGGGGTCTATAATATAATCCCAATAAGGTAATCATCTCTTTCTTATTTCTCAGTTGTGACTGTTGGAAGTTCTCAGCTCCAGGACATCACTACAGTACATCAGTGCAGGGTCCTTAGCCCAACCATCTTCAGCTGCTTCATCAATGATCTTCCCTCCATCATAAAAGTCAAAACTGATAAAGTTCATCATGCTTTAGATACTGAAACAATTCATATCCAAAAGCATCATCATCTGGACAATACGCAGGATTGGGCTGAAAAGTGGCTAGTAACACAAGTGCCAGGCAATGACTATCTCCAACAACATTAAATCTAACCATTGCCCCTTGATGTTCAATGGCAGTATCATCAGTCGAACTGCCACTATCATTATCATGAAAGCTATACAGACTGAAAATACTGAACTGGACCAGCCATATATGCACAAATAACTATAACAGCAAGTCAGTGTTCAAAAACCAACAACTCCCCTCCTGACTCTCAAATATCAGTCCACATCTACACGAACAAGTCCCTAATTGCCTGAAGAGGCGCAGCCCCAATAACACCGAAGCAGTTCAACACTCTCCAAGGTAGGGCAGTTGCTTGATTAGCACACCATCCATCAGCTTTAACATTCACACTGTCCACCATTGATGCACAGTGGTAGTCGTATGTACCATCTACAAGGTGCACTTTCCAATGCTGAATTCTACCATATGGAAGGATATGGGCAGCATCTTCAATTCATGCTCCAAGCCTAGCTTGGAATTACACCATTGTTCTTTCACGGTGTCTGGATCAAAGAGAAGCCTGTTCCAAAAGGTCACTTCCAGTTTCTTCAGGTCTTTTAGGGATTGGTAATAGACAATGGCCTAGCCAGCGACACTGTAAAATCATTTTAGAGATGTAATAGCGGGACCAACTGTTTATGGGACATGCTGTTCTCTGGTAACTTGCTCAGCTGGCCATTGACTTATGAGTTTTGTCCGTGTCTGATTGTGACACAAACTACATAAAAGCATGGTTGAAAATCCTTAGTTTGTCTTTAACACACACAAACATATGTAACGTTCAGATGTGAATAATTACATCGTATACAAAATACCTGCATTAGTGGGAGGTGGCTGCTTAGCAATCTGGAGGCCTAAATTAATGATATAGGGTCAGAGAGTCAAACTCCAGCTGCTGGTGGATCTTAACTCATTCCATAACAGTCAAGAATTTAAAGCTAGTCTCATTGCAACCATGACAACTATCGTCAGTGGCTGTAAAAACCCAGCTCACTATCATCTTTTAGGGCACAAAGTTTACTGTCCTAACCCAATCAGGCTTACATGTGGCTGACAGTTAATGTCCCTCTGAAACTGCCTAGCAACCCACTCAGTTAAGGGCAATTAGTGCTATCTGTACCAGCAACATCCAAATCCTATGAAAGAATAATGTGGGAAAGAAACAGTTTAGAAACACCAGATAAGATTCTCCTATCAATAACCTGGTCAAGTTTATGAACAGGTCCTGCTTGAGCAGGAGACTTATTCACAAATTACAGTAATGTTGGCCAGTTTAAGTGGACTGAAAGTCACAAAGAAATGCACATTCATAAAACTCAACCACTATTTTTTCCTGATATTCAGGAAAAGTGTGTATCATAATACCCCAGAAACTCCATGTTGAAGAATTTAAAAGCATTCAGTCATGGTCAACTAAGCTGCCAATGTTTTGACTGGTTAAAGTGAATGACAAAATTGAAACTTACGGCATTAGAATTTGGGGTTGCTAGAAGCACAGGGTAAGGGGCAGTTATTTCCTTCAGTCAGTGAGTACAGTCCCATACAACAGATTAGATCCACACCAATTCAAAACCAGCGTTTAGAAACACTTATTTCTTCATCAAATGGTACAAACCATCATGCGCATTTTTTTATGTAGTTGAAATATATTCTCTCCATATAAATAAAATGAAAGATGCTCCTTATAACATATACACAGTTACATGCCACACAAGCTGGAAATGAATTCAGCCTGAAATTTGAGTCGCTGCTGTTTAGTTTGGGATATATCCAACTAAATCCAAGTTTAGTCTCACATACTCTCCCTTAAGTTCCCAAATACGCTGCTCAGATACAGTGCCTTTTTGTTCGGATCAGAAGGCTATCAACAGCATATAACAGAAAGAATGAGAGCTGACACATGGTTCTTTGTTAATTTTACTCTTAAAAAGTGTGTTATTTTAATGAAACTCAGACCTTGCCTCCTTTCGTTCCACATCACATCTCCACAAAATATTATGCAAGGTTTCCATGGGAGATAATTGGATAGTTAAAACACCACACAGACAGAGATAGCCAAAAGAACACCTATTTTACTAAAACATCCCAATATTTGAGAGAGTATCAATACCTTTGGTGTAATGCTTTGGAGAGTTCAAAGCTGCAAGAGAAACTAATTGAAAGAAACCCGCCTTATAAGTCGCAGCTTTGAATCCCATGTCAAACACAAACAAAAAGCAGCAGCTAATTATTGCAGATGCTGGAATCTGTATTGAAAACAACAATTGCTGGAAGTTACAGCAGGCCAGGCAGCATCCATAGAGACAGAGCAAGCTAACAATTTGATTCAGTTCTGATGAAGAATCAACTAGACTCAAAACTTTAGCTTGCTCTCTCTCAGTGGATGTGCCTGACCCGCTGTGATCACAAACAAAAAGCAAATAGCTATCTGCTTTGATGCATGTTTAGAACTTTCCTCTCACCAGCTCAGATACTATGTGTTTTAGTAATGCCCCAATCAAAGAGCTGAACCACAGTGAAAGGGGTGCTTTCAGCCACAGACTTGGAATATGCAGTGGAACGCTGCCAGCCATTTCTCTGAACACTCAGCCTGCCCTAACATGTTAGAGATTCTTGATCTGGATGAGAAGGAAGCTCACAAGCTGCTGCAGCAGCCATCTCAACAAGTTAACACACACCGCTGTTTGATATTGCCGATGCTGTGGAATTTGTTGCTTTTAAACCCCCCAAACCCCCTCTAAGAGAGACAAATGAACCAAAATACCACACAGAGGGGCTTTAAAATAATAGAGTGTGAATCTCTGGAGAAGACATTTGGGGAGATGATGAATAACTTGTTTAAACATATGAATTCTATCTATCTGTGTCTTGGAGAAGACAGAGTTAGAGTGGCAAAGAGTCAAGAGCAAATGATAGAAAATGGACCTGGCATCTGAAGCCACAAGTGCCATCCATTGGGAGCAACAGTGAGGAATTCTAAATCACTTGGATTTAAAGGAGAACAGAGTGCTTTTGAACACAATTGGGGATTGGGGAGAGATCAGGTGCAGAGGTTAGGGCCACAAAGGGATTTAAAACAGGGAGATGAGAATATTTTTTTCTGAATGTTGTATATCAGAGATGAGCAACAGGTAGATCCCATAGCATTCAAACAGGGTCGCCAGAGACCAAAGCATAAACAAAGGCTTCCCTTTTAAAGTAAAAATGATCAAGATTTACTCCTAAAAAACCTCTCTCTCATTAGCTCAGTTTAGTGTGATAAATTACAAGATACAAATTCAAGACATTCTATCAATATAAAGCTGTTCTCACAATGCTTTTTTTAAAAACAATTCCTGTACATCTAAACATTCTTTGTAATGCCTTGTTGGCTTGTAGCCCATGAATACTTGGTGGTTAAATTAAGACAGTAGGTGGACTGCTTCCAGCCAACATCATGAACTACCATTATGCAAACTCAAAGGTGACCCAATCTTTCACCTCCAGTGTTGTAACATCCGGTACTCTACATTCCTCTTCCACTTTAAATAATCAAATACAGTCATGTGCTACTGAATCTCTTTTCAAGTCAAATAACATATACAGGCTTTATATCGGCTGGAGTACTTTATACATATCGCTCCAAGCCCTCACTCCTTCCCACTATGCAAAGACTCTGTTCTGCATTCCAGGTCAGATTCTCTATTCATAATTCAGCTAGAATACCTCATCTCTCTCCCCACACCCCCTTTACTATCCAAATAGTAACAAAGCCTTCCATCATTACCACTCTGCAACACTGAATTCCTTTTCTGGTTGGCTCTCATCAAAAAGCCTCCTCAAAGCCTTGAATCTGACCTTTGTTCCTGTCAGCTCCCCCAATTTTTACTCAGCATCCAGTTTTCCAAACTCTCTAATGATAAACTTTTGAGACATTTTGATTCATTAAAGTTGTTTCGTAAATTCTAAGCAAAATTTATGAATGATATATTTTTTATTGTGAATGTTGGTCTCAGTGATTTTAAAGGCACAATTATTTTTTTAGGAAGTAATAGTGCATCTCAAATGACCAGAGATATGAGATACTGGTTTCTGTACCAATGTCCTCCTTGGTTCCTGACTGGAAATGTCCACCACTAGAAGTCCAGTGTTCAGCTCATCAAAATCAGGACAGTAACTGAGCATATTATCTATTTATCTCAGATATATATGAAAGAAGCGTATAGCGTAACTTTACAGAAAATCAAAACACAATATTAGTAGCAATATATTAAGAAATAAATGAAGCTCCCAGTCAAAATTATTTTCTTTAGCATGCAGGCTTAACCAAAGCTAATTTCAGCAGAAAATCAAAATTAGAGTCTTAACTGAAAAGCTTAAAGTCAACATGTTGTCATTTGAAACAAAAATTTAGAAAAAAAAACTTACTTAAGCCTTCAGTCTCAATTTTGAATACAAAAGAAGTTTGAAAGAAGCGGAAACAAAGTTAATTGTAGGTGGGTTCTGCAGAGGTAGAACCATTCTAGGTTCCTCAGTATACCTTCTACACCTGGTTAGGTTGTTCATTCCAGACCCACCTTGTGGGATGAGTGTCCATCTTTAGTTCCATTATCAGACAATAACAATAGCTAGATAGACTCTGAAAAAAACTTACAGGCCCAAGACAACAAATATTTTCTTTATGCAAAAAAAAGCATTAAAAGTGGTTAACAATACAGATCTCACACCCGAGAGCTCAGCATGTACACAGCAAGTTAAACCAAAAGACGTGTATATAACGGTAGAGATGATAAATATTTTATAATCACTTTACCTTTGCCACCCAGCTAAACAATGGTGCCATTCCACAAGTTATCAGCTACCTGTTTCTTTAAAAAGGGTGCTGTTAAGTATGCACCCTTAGCTACATTGGTCCCGACATAAGCTTTCTTCACAGACTACACCAACTATAAACAAGGTGCTGGCAATCTACACTGCAGTTTGCACAGATCCCAGCTTTAATTATTGTGAGGTCATCACCCAGTCGCCCCACCCTCGCCTTTCACAATCAGACTTTCAAATGTCTTTTCAGCTGCACTTTGTAGAGAGAATGTGCTGGGGCCTGAGAGAACACACCCGCCCACAACAAGTGGCTCAACCAACAGAGAGCTCTGCACATTCACCAGGAAGCTTGTGAAATGTGGAAGTTCTTGCTTGACAGCTTTGTGAATACATGATGGCAGATACAATTCAAAGAAATCTGCTGGTAAACAGTGCTGAGACACCCATACCTGATCATCATCCTATAAAATCTCTCCAAAGAAGGGGAAATTAAATTCTTGGTTTTACTGTGGAGAGTATGTTTTTTTAAAGAAAAGAAGAAAACTAGAAGGAGGTGTAGTGAAATTCCTCGTGGAGTTTGAATAACGGATTACACTGACTGATTCAAAGGAATCTCCAGCTTCAACTCGAAAGTCAATACGTGAAGCTAGATCAAAGAGGTGGACAGTACCACAGCCAGGTTTCCCTCTGCAAAGCACTAACCTATGGCACTTGGCTTAAACTGATTTAATCCTCCTAACTAGTGGCCAAAATAAATACAACACACTTACTCAGTGACTCAATTGTCTTCATGGACGCACTTATAACGAGCCAAATCAGTATTTATCGTCTGTCTCAAACTGCCCTTGACAAGGTGGCAGTGAACTACCTTAACCGATGCAGAATACATGGTGTAGATTAACTCAGGAGTGCCATTACAAACTTTATCCAAGCTTCTGACCCAATATCGGTGAATAAAAGAATGAATATAATTCAAAGTCAGGGTGGTGTCTGGATTGAAGGGAAACTTAGTGGACGAAGTTCCCATACACCTGCTGCCCTGGGTCTTTCTAGGTGGTAGAGATCCTAGGTTTGGAAGGTGTTTTTGAAGTAAAAGGATTGGCACCATGAACCACACATTGGGAGCATATAGTCCACATAATTAGGACAGGTGGGAAGGAAATTGAAGGGAGATTTCATTTTGCTGCGTAAAGGGTTAATTCTTTTGCAAGCTTCCTGCAATCATACAAAGGTGTTCACAGATGGAAAGAGAGTCCTGCCCATCCTGCTGAAAGCTATGGGTGCAGTCACAACACAGTCTTTGCTCACTAAAAAAAACCTCACATTCAAATAACAGAAGGGGAATGCTTTCACAAGCAGCCCTGCCTGGCAATCTCGTGTCTGTGTCTGTGTCTGTGTCTGTGTCTGTGTCGGGCGTATCAATATTAGCCAACAATGGGCAAGTTGAACACATTATATTTTACGCGGAAGCTGGAGTGACCTTAAATAGCTGAAAAACAGTACCCTGCAGGCTTCACTTTTAAAATTACGAAGCCCAGGACCAAGTCAACTCAAATTAAAGATGCCAGCTTCAGGTAATGTTGTGACATAAAGGCAAAGAAATCATTAAACATTGTATTACCATCCACAACCAGTCTTTTTCCTTGCTAAGTAGGAAAACTTGGAGAGATCTCAACCTCATGCTGAAAGTAGTAACAGTCAGTCAGTCAATAACAAGCTTAAACCAAGATTCTCAAAACACGTCAGAGACCTGGAGGAACTGAACACTGCACACCACATCACACAGAAAACAGATACCAAATCCATTTGCTTCTGCACAGCCAGGAAGGTACCAAACTCACTTTCATACACAGTACAAATGGAATTTGAGGAAATGCTCCACCAAGGGTTTAAATTAAAAGGCTTCCTCCACATGGGGCTCTGCTAAGATACCAGCTCCCAAACGAAACGGATCCCCCAGAATTGGAGTTGACTGAACAGACTTGAGTAAGAGTGTGTACAATGAGAGATTCAGTCCAACATGCGTGTAAATCTTCACCAAGGTGGGCCCAACCAGCAGCCTTTAGCAACTTCCCGTAGATGAGGAATGCAGACTGCTAAACATGTTCATAACATTCTCTGCAGAGGATCATTTTAACCACATGGCCTTTGGGGTCACATCATATTTTCCAACAATGTCCAATATACTAGATTTAATCATCCTTCTAGTATCTTCCATTGGATTTTTTTTTTCCATTTTTGGTTATTGTCATACTGGGCCTAATGGAGGTTGTCGTTATTTGTTATTTCAATAACAAAACTATATTTAAAAAGTACATGGATGTCAGTCTGTTAAACATCAGTAACCCCACATTGCAGTATTTTGAACAATGCCCTCTAATCAGTATAATCAAGGATCACTACAATAAGTCATTACGATGGTCTCACAGGCTTTCTGTCTGGATTTCCTCCCAAAGATTGAGGGACCTCCAAGAGTTGCCAAATGTCAAGCTAGGGTGCATCAGTTTGTATGGTGGACAGGTTGCTTCCTATCGCCTTAAAGACAAGGATGTTGCCAGGGTTGGAGGGTTTGAGCTGTAGGGAGAGGCTGAATAGGCTGGGGCTGGTTTCCCTGGAGTTGAAGGGGCTATGGGGTCATCTTATAGAGATGTATAAAATCATGAGGGACATGGATAGGATAAGTAGGCAAGGTCTTTTCCCTGGGGAGCAGCAGTCCAGAACTAGAGGGCATAGGTTTAGGGTGGGAGGGGAAAGATTTAAAAAGGGACCTAAGGGGCAACATTTTCCACACAGAAGATGGTGTGTGTATGGAATGTGCTGCCAGAGGAAGTGGTGGAGGCTGGTAAAATTACAGCATTTAAACAACATCTGAATGGGTACGTGAATAGGAAGGGTTTAGAGGGATGTGGGCCAAGTGCTCGTAAATGGGACTAAATTGATTTAGGATATCTGGTTGGCATGGACGTGTTAGACCGAAGGGTCTGTTTCCGCGCTGTACATCTCTATGACACAGCCTCAAACTGTGTGACTCAGACAGCAGCAGAAAGAAGCTTTTTTGCCTCTTCATTTCCAGCCAGAACATGGGAACGCCTTGGTATTGATCGGTGTGAACACAAAGGGTGGCTTTTCTCTTCCAGGCTGGCAGTTATGCATAATGGATTGAGATTCAGAAGCTCTATCTATTTACACGAGAAGTTGCTATATTACAGAAAAGGCCTTATTAGATTAGATTAGATTACTTAGTGTGAAAACAGGCCCTTCGGCCCAACAAGTCCACACCGACCCGCCGAAGCGCAACCCACCCAGACCCATTCCCCTATATTTACCCCTTCACCTAACACTACAGGAAATTTAGCAAGGCCAATCCGCCTAACCTGCGCATTTTTGGATTCTGGGAGGAAACCAGAGCACCCGGAGGAAACCCACACAGTCAAGGGGAGAATGTGCAAACTCCACACAGAGTCGCCTGAGGCAGGAATTGGACCCGTGTCTCTGGCGCTGTGAGGCAGCAGTGCTAACCACTGGGCCACCGTGCCACCCATTCTTCCACTCATGAAATCCTGGATGTCATTATTTCTGCAATGACCAGAATTAGCCATTACTGTTTCCAATTCATTGCTGCCTCTACAAGACCATAAAACACAGGACCAGAATTAGGCCATTCAGCCTATCGAGTCTGCTACACCATTCGATCATGATTGGTACGCTTCTCAATACCATTCTCGTGCCTTCTCTCCATAACCTTGAGCCCCTCACTAATCAAGAAACAATCTTTCACTGCCTTAAATACTCAATGACTTTGTGTCCACATTATTCTGTGGCAAGGAGTTCCACAGATTTATCACACTCTGGCTGAAGAAATCACTCATCTCCGCTCTAAAGGGTCAACCTTTCACTCTGAGGCTGTGCTCTCAGTTCCTATACTCTTCAACAGAAACATCTTCTCCATGTCCACTCGATCCAGACCTCTCCATATTCTGTCAGTTTCAATAAGATCACACACCACCCACCGCCACCCCCCACCCAACCACCTGTCTAAATTCCATCACGTATAGACCCAAAGTTCTCAATCACTCCTCATGACAATCTCGTTATTCCCAAGATCATTTTTGCAAACTTGTTCTGTTCACCCTCCTTAGATCCAGGGCTCAAAATTGCTCACAATATTTGAAATGCACTCTGATCACAGCCTTATACAGCTTCAACAGTTCATCTCTGCTCTTGTATTCTAGTTCTCTTGAAATGAATGCTAACATTGCATTTACCTTCCTCACCGCCAACTAACCCTGCATGTCAATCTTAAGACAGTCCTGAACTAAGATTCCTAAGTCCCGATATGCTTTGGATTTTCAAAGCCTTTCCCCATTTAGAAAGGAGTTTAACTCTCTGTTCTTCCTAACAATCTGCACAAACTCACTTTCCCACATTGTATTCCAGTTGCCACTTCTTTGTCCACTCTCCTAGCCTGCCCAAGTCCTTCTGCAGCCTCCCTGCTTCCTCAACAGTACCTGTCCCTCCACCTATTTTTTTCACCTTTGAATATTCATATGGGGATAGGTTCACCAAGGTAATCTCAAACCAAGTGAAGCTACAAACAGGACATCATAAAAACCTCCTTGTGAAGATTTTCATTATTTAGCCCAATTCAACTAGGACTCTATCTCATTACAGACTGGCTTTGCTCCATGCCAGGTATTTATGGGCTCATGGCTCCAAATTCAACATCCCTCCCATTCTCATGTTCTAATACAAAGCCTCACAAAACAGAACCAGTAACATTTATGACAGAAAGAAAGAACATTACAGAGCAAGCCAAGCTCCCAATTTCAACCCGAGACACAGAGCTCACAATCTGCTCATTATGGAAAGGACAGTCCAGCTTGGCTCAGGGACCAGCAGTGTGGCAGTGGCATCACTGCTGCAAGGTTTGAACAACTAAGATCCTACGTTGTCTGAACATCAAATGCAATTGTCCAAAAAAAAACATACAAGGCCTTAATTTAAATTAAAAAGAAGCCAATAGCTGGATGTGCTGCATACCCTAATCCTCAGAAGGAAACTGTGAAAACAGACATTGGGCAAGGGATGAACCAACTCAGGAGGAGTTTGCAATGCACAGTTCCTTCACAACTGAATAAAGAAATTTGTACACATTCAGGGAGACTTGAAAAGACACAGCAGATTTTCCCAGTGAAACACAGATTGTGCGCTTGCGTGTGTGGAGTGTAGGACAATATGTGAATACTAAAATGGGTTAAGTAACGTAGAGGTAGAAGTAACTGTACCTTTACACTTAGAATACTCAATGTGCATGTACATATGGAGATATAGTATAATCACAGTTGATCACAAGGCATTGAGAACAGTCTCTAGGATTCCAGAGATGTCTTCTCTTTTTCTCTCTTTGGAGACAGCTACAGTGCACAAATGCAGACTGTCAGCCTCTATACCCTTAATATGCGACCACATGACACTACTGAATGGAAACTGACCCTTGAAGTCATGCCTTCTCTAATCCATAAAGAATCTAATTCCTCATAAATGCATTCCTCCAGATATTAAAAAGGCTTAAAATTCTGCATTAATACTGCTCAGTCAACAAAATTCTCTATGTTTTCCAATGCTTAGCTCTTCTTATTCACGAACCATCCACAGTACTGGTCACCGTTCCTGAAGTGCTCCTCGCTATACTGGATGAATGGCAAAGTCAACAAAAGTCAGCCAATCAGCTGTATGTTACAACATGGCTTTCTATTTAAAATTTCCACTTGATAGCTGAATGGCCAAATGCTGTCCTCTTTAAAACATACCACTCAATCCCTTCTGTTAGCCTATCTCAACCAAGGTTACAGTAGAAGGACTACAGCCTACATCAACTCCACTGGTTTGAAAGTGGTTGGGGAGGTAGTGATATGAACTCAGCACGTAGCCAGGGTTTAGAACACAGAACATTACAGTGCAGTACAGGCTCTTTGGCCCTCAATGTTGCACTGACCTGTGAAAACAATCTGATGCCATCTAACCTACACTCTTCCACTACTCATATGCATATCCAATGCCCATTTAAATGCCCTTAATGTCAGCAAGTCTACTGTTGTCGGCAGGCCATTCCATATCTTTACGACTGAGTAAAGAAACTACCCCTGATATCTGTCTTTAATCTCAATTTAAAGCCGTGTCCCCATCTGTTAGCCTTCACCATTGGAGGGAAAAAGGTCTCACTGTCCACCCTACCTTACCCTCTGATTATCTTATACGTCTCAATTAAGTCACCACTCAACCTTCTTCTCTTCAAAGAAAACAACCTCAAGTCCCTCAGCCTTTCCTCATAAGATCTCCCTTGCATGCCAGGCAACATCCTAGTAAATTTCCTTTGAACCCTTTCGAAAGCTTCCACATCCTTCCTGAAGGTGACCAGAACTGCAAACAATACTCCAGGTGCAGCTTTACCAGTCTTTTACAGCTGAAGCATGACCTCATGGTTCCGAAACTCAATCCCTCTACCAATAAATGCCAACACACCATATGCCTTCTTAACAACTGTCAACCTGAGTGGCAACTTTGAGGGATTTATGCACCTAGACAACGAGATCTCTCTGTTCATCTACACTGTCAAGAATTTTACCATTAGTTCAGTACTTTGCATTCCTGTTATGCCTTCCAAAGTGAGTCACCCCGCACTTTTCTGCATTAATCTCCATTTGCCACCTCTCAGCCCAGCTCTGCAGTTTATCTATGTCCCTCTGTAACCCACAAACATCCTTTGGCACCATCCACAATTCTGCCTACCTTAGTGTCATCCACAAATTTACTAACCCAACCTTCTTCGCCCACATTCAGATCATTTATAAAATGACAAATAGTAGTAGCCCCAAAACAGATCCTTGCGGCACACCACTGGTAACTGAACTCCAGGATGAACATTCCCCATCAACCACCACCCTCTGTCTTCTTTCAGCTAGCCAATTTCTGATTCAAACTGCTAAATCACCTTCAATCCCAAAACTCTATTTTGTGCAATAACCTACAGTGAGGAACACCTTACCAAATGCCTTACTGAAGTCCATGTACACCACATCAACCACCTTTCCTGCATCCACTTGTTTTGTGACCTTCTCGAAGAACGCAATAAGGTTAGTGAGGCATGACCTACCCTTCACAAAACCATGCTGACTATCTCTAATCAACTTATTCCTTTCCAGATGATTATAAATCTGTTTTTTTATAACCTTTTCCAACACTTTACCCACAACCAAAGTAAGGCTCACTGATCTATAATTACCAGGCTTGTCCCAACTCCCCCTCATAAACAAGGGAACAACATTTGCTATCCTCCAGTCTTCTGGAGGGCAGTACGGTGGCTTAGTGGTTAGCATTGTAGCCTCACAGCACCAGGGTCCCAGGTTTGATTCCAGCCTCGGGTGACTGTCTGTGTGGAGTTTGCACATTCTCCCCATGCCTGCATGGGTTTCCTCTGGGTGCTCCGGTTTCCTCCCACAGTCCAAAGATGTGCAGGTCAGGTGAATTGGCTCTGCTAAATTGCCCATAGTGCTAGGTGCATCAGTCGGTGGAAAATGGGTCACTCTGTGGAGGGTCGGTGTGGACTGGTTGGGACAAAGGACCTGTTTCCATGCTGTCGGGAATCTAATCTAATCTTCTGTCACTACTCCTGTCAACAATGATGACGTAAAGTTCAAAGCCATAGGCTCTGCAATTTCCTCCCTGGCTTCCCAGAGAATCCGACGATGAATCCCATCCGGCCCAGTGGTCATATTTTCAGACCTTCCAAAATTGCTAAAACTTTCTCTTTGTCAACCTCAATCCCATCTAATTTTGTAGCTCTGTATTCTCACAAACATTGCCCTTTTCCAATGTGAATACTGACAAAAAGTATTCATTAAGCGCTTCCTCCATGTCCTCAGCTGCCACAAACAACATTCCACTACTATCTTTGATTGCCCCTAATCTTGCTCTAGTCATTCTTTTATTCCTGACATACCGATAGAAGGCCTTAGGGTTTTTCTTGATCTTATCCGCCAACAACCTCTCACATCCCCTCCTGACTCTTCTTTGTTCTCTCTTTAGATCTTTTCTGGCTAACTTATAATTCTCAAGCCACCTAACTGAGCCTTCATGCCTCATCCTCACATAAGCCTTTCTGATTCTAGTCGCTGTTTGTTAAAAGGCAGGCTTAGGCTTAGCTGGACTGCCTGACCAATTGAATTGTGCTCAGGTACGGTCTCAATTCACACCTGAAGAATGACCACTAACTTATGGGCTTTAAAAACAACAAAACGTGCCTCCTGCAAAAAGTGCCACAGAACTGTCTGCCCAAAAACTATACTGTTTCTCAATGAAAGGACACAGGAAACAAAAATTGAGACATTTTAAATAACTAATAAATTTATATGGCATTACTCAAAGTATGTCAGAGATAGGTTTTATCCTACTCAAACGTACAACTGAAATGCCTGAGCCAACTGATTTGCAGCGATTTAATAAAAGCATCTTTTCGTAAATGGTATTCCATGAAGTCTAGCAATTGTATCCATACTACAGTAGATACTGCAAATATGTGACCTTGATGATGATATGTTTGTGTAGCTATGAATTCTATTCCTTGCCTTACCAAAACGCCAAAACTCTGAAGTTGCAGGTGGATAGGAAACAGGATCGTGCTGACATGTAGTGATTGATTTATTTTGTTTGGGGGGGTGGGGGGGGGGGGGGTTGGGGAGGTGAGTGGTTAATGCAATTACATGTTTAGGTTGTCTGGGGAATCAGAGCAGGGTAGACAAGGAACAGATGCAGGGAGTAACCCTTTTCTAAGAAACTACGGGAGAAACCTTGGAAATCGTGAAATGGGAGAGCAGTTGCAGTTGCAGTGTCTCTCGAGGGAGACAGGATTTCAAAAGATAAGACGACCACAGCTGGAGTGAGAACCCATTGCATGATGATGTGTCTACAATATAGATTTCACTTTTGGATGCTGATTTCAAAACTAGAGGCACTAAGCCGTGGCTTAGTACTGCAAAGGTGGTTTCTAAAAAAAAAAATCAGTAAGTCATTCTGTAACAGTGAACTAAGTGTACCAGTTCCAATGAGATGTATGGCTGCAGTTAAGTGCTTGGCTGATCCCTGCAGTGTTAATCAGATTGGGGGGGGGGGGGGGGGGGGTGGGGGGGGTGCTATTATACTTCTTCGTTTGTGACAGGCAGAGTAAACCAGATAAAGCCATTTATGTTGTTTTATTTTTGGAAGAAAATAATGAGTCTGGTTCAAAAGAGATCAGGTTTTCTCTTTCAATTTAATTCTATTCAAGGAAAATGATCATTGCAGTGGAAGCTTTTTTTCTACATTCAAGACCACGAGAATTTGGGACAGAAACTTCAAGTTGTTCGAATTGGGAGCTATTAGGCCATCAGAATTATGAAAAGGTTGATGCGGTTAGCTTTACAATTCCCAGCTGACTCTGGGAAACTGACAAATTTTGTCTTGATGTCTGTGCTAAGAATTTCCTCATTGGAGTATGTACTTTTTTCTTTCATTTTCTCTTTTGTGTAATAAACTTCTGTTTATGATGTGAAATAATATCTGCAGCCTCTTATAAAATCATTTCAGTGATTAACTACCATGGGCCAGCACGGTGACTCAGTGGTTAGCACTGCTGTCTCTCAGCAACAAGGTCCCAGGTTCAATTCTAGCCTTGGGCGACTGTCTAGTGGAGTTTGCACATTCTCCCTGTGTCTGCATGGGTTTCCTCCAAAGATGTGCATGTTAGGTGAATTGGCCAGGTTAAATTGCTCGTAGTGCCAGGTGCGTTAGTCAGAGGGAAATGGGTCTGGGTGGGTTACTCTTCGGAGGGTCGGTGTGGACCGGTTAGCCCGAAGGGCCTGTTTCCACACTGTAGGGAATCTAATCTAATCTAACCAACCAAGACAATTGAACATATTGGCCAACCAGGCCAGCTTTCATTGTGAAATCAGACTTGTCCAGTAGCACCATCAGCTAGGATCATGACAATTGAAAGAATGATGTCAAGATAAAGTTGCAAAATAGAAAAGAGGTAAAAACAGGAAATTTGAGGGTGTGATTAGCAAAACAGTAACATAAAGGAGTGTTACAATTACAGGTGACATGCACCAGGTCAGAGACTTTTAAAGCATGAATAGAGATGTGTTTGTGATGCTGCACATAGAAATCGGATACAACATGAAAACATATACATTGTGAATTCCACATATCTTTTGCAACTTTTTTTTTAAAACTTAGTTTAAAACATCAAACTGGGAGCAAAATACTGAACAGCTACAACAGTTAGGTAGGAATGGGGAGGTATTTTGGAAGGTTGAGGCATGGCCATGACTTGGAGGTGTTGTAGTGGTGGGGCAGACAGACAGATGGATTGTGGTGGTGATAAGAAAAGATGCATCGTGCTTGAACATGGCATAAACATCTCTCTTTTACGGAGGGTCTGAAAGGCAGAGTTACAATTAGTAGAAGGGATGATGGAGACTGGGGATATTGGGAATATCGTCCAAGCACAAGCAAGATTAGGAAGAGGGTCTTGAGGGTCCATGTCATAGAGATGTACAGCATAGAAACAGACCCTTCAGTCCAACTCGTCCATGCCAACCAGATACCCAAATCTAATCTAGTCTCATTTGCCAGCAATTGGCCCATACCTCTCTAAATCCCTCCTATTCATATACCCATACAGAAGCCTTTTAAATGCTGCAAATGTACCAGCCTCCACCACTTCCTCTGGCAGCTCATTCCATATACACACGACCCTGAAAAAGTTGCTCCTTAGGCCCCATTACATCTTTCCCCTCTCACCCTAAACCTATGCTCGCTAGTTGTGGACTCCCCCATCCCAGAGAAACAACTTTGTCTATTTATCCTATCAATGCCTCTCATGATTTTATAAACCTCTATAAGGTCACCACTCAGCCTCCGACGCTCCAAGGGAAACAGTCCCAGCCTATTCAGCCTCTCCCTATTAGCTCAAATCCTCCAACCCTGGCAACATCCTTGTAAATCTTTTCTGAACCCTTTCAAGTTTCACAAGATCTTTCCTATAACAGGGAGACCAGAATTGCACACAAAAGTGGCTTAACCAATGTCTTGTACAGCCACAACATGACCTGCCAACTCCTGTACTCAATACTCTGACCAATAAAGGAAAGCGTATTGGTAGTACTGTAGAAAGCTGCCTTAATTGAGCTTATATATAAAAAAAGCAAAAAAAAGTGAAAGCAGGCGATTTAGAAGACAGCTTTCTCTACTTCTTCTCTCACCCATCACTTTCCTCCCCCAAACTCATACCCAGTTCAAATCCTGAATTTTGTTGCAATTTTTTTTTATTCGCTTCTGTTTCAAGTTTGTCTCCTTTAATTTTTGTTGCCATACCCTGGTACTGCAAGTTTTTATCTTGCCATATCTAGTGTATGGGATACAATAATTTACTTTTCTTGCTAATTCACTTTGCTGAGACGTTTCCTGTCTCTCTGTGGTTTCCCATGTATTGTATTCTCTCACAATGACACCACAACAGTTTAAACGTCCAGACAGAGCGCCCTAAATAGCAGGTTAAAAGGCCAATTGCACACAAGATGAGAAATGTCACAGATCAGGAGGGGGAAATCTCAGTGATCGAGTTCTGATAATTCAATTCTTAAAACACATTTTTCCAAGTCATTTTCTAAAAGCAAATTTTCTCAGATTCCTGCAACCAACCCCATGATCTTTTTCATGACTCCGAAGAACAGGTGTAGCAGATGTATGGGATTGGAAACCCTGAAAGTACCCTTCCAAGTTGTACATCATCCTGACTTTGAAACAGATCATCATCATTTCATCTTCACTCAATCCAAATCCAGCTCTGTACCAGTACCTTTGCTACGCAAACCAGTAATTTCAGGGAGCAGCTCACCATGACTTCCTCAATGATGGGGCATTGATACTGCCCCTGCTAGGAACACATAGGAAGACGGAATAAAAAGAAAACGAAAACTTATTGTAAAGTATCAAAATTGGAAGGCTTTAGAAATTACAGTGGATCAATGTACAATTTAGAAAATGCCTGAATTGCGAAGAGCTGGAGGATGTAATTCACAAGGCAGGAGTTAGGGAATGAGCATTTGAAAGATCACAGTCAGAACAAATCCCAGGTCAAATTTTTAAAATTAGCTAGAGAGACAATTGCCATAACAGACTTTGAAATGTTACTGTAAAACAGACCAGACATGATGAAAACAACTCGACAGGTGAGTTCTACCAGATCATTAAAACAAACATCAACAGGATTTGTTAGTTTACTGGAAACCCATACAACAATAAACGACAGTATTTAATAACTATAATGTCCAACACAAACAATATATTTACTTCCACATTTGGTGTTACTTTAACATGGGTAGACAATCAGCAAACACTGGTTCAGTTTACCACAATTTGTCAATAGCAAGTCTTCCTATCAGCATGGAACTGTGCCACCTCTCATCGCAAATCTAACAAATAAAACAGAGCAACTTGAAAACCAGCAATAAACTGGTTGCAAATGTGTACCTTAGTCATTTGTGTAAATGGCCACGCAGGATTATTACCCCGAAAGCATAACAGTGGCTCAGCACTGAACAAAGATCATTTGCATTGTGAAGATAGGCTTTATATTTCTAAAAAGAATGTTTTGACACCAATATCACTTTCAATATAGGGGACCAGTTAGATGAATATTAGTTAAGTGATTCAGAACAGATTCAACACCACAGCTTCAATTCCTGTTATGGCTGACAGATCGGTCACTTTGTCTTGACCGTAAGAGCAAAAACTGACTGAAATAGCTGAGGGATGTGTTTAGGCTGAAGCATCAAGAGACAATAAGCCAAGGACCCATCTCCACGTGATGAACTGTTTTAACATTGCTTGGACTCAGACAAACTGGACGGCTCAGATATTCTGCTTATTGCTGGAGTGGATCGAGTCAAAGGTGAAACTATTAAAGAATGCCCAGTTACCTGCCAATGATTACAACCTGACCCTGAGCCTGGCCAACCTCCAGTGGAAGAAACTGACTACAAATCTGCTCAGTGTGGATCAGTTTTGGAGGCCTGTTTACAGCAATAGAGGATTCTGGGTAATCCAAGATGGAGGACGGGAAACATTTCTGGCTGTAACAGGCTGCTCTTTTTTTGAGGTATTTTAGGTGCTGGAGGTGATTTCTTCGAATTCCAGGAGCAGCAATTACTGCTTTATATGCTGTTGCATTGTTTTGGAACTTTGGAGAAAAAAAATGTCAAAACAACAGCACTTTTTGGGAGAGGTCACAACAGAAAAAGAGATAAGTGAATATTATTAAGTGTGGCCTTACATTAAGTTTGCAGTAGTGAGGACAGTGGGTTCTTTGTTGATTATATGTTTTATTGAGATATGTCTCTTGATTAAACTTAAAAATATATGCCATAAGTATTAAGTTAGCCTGGGGCAGTGTTTTGTAGAGGAATAAGATAGTGCTGTTTTCTGGGTCTGTAGATTGAAAGAAGGAAAAATGGCCTTTAGTGGAGTGATATGCTCTTCTTGTCAGATGTGGGAGCTTAGGGAGAGTTTGTGTTACTGAGGATTACATCTGCAATAAATTTCATTGGTTGCAAATCCTATCAGATCGATTGGAGAGACAGTTGGAAACAATGAGGAATTTACAAGAGCAAGGGATGGCAGTTACAGGAAGGGGGAAAGAGTTGCAGATACAGTCACGTGGATGGGTTAACTCCAGGAAAGGGAAGAGAGGTAGGCAGGTAGTGCAGGAGTCTTCTGTGGCTATCCCCATTTCAAGCAAATATGCTGTTTTGGAAAATGTAGGGGGTGATGGATTCTCAGGGGAATGCAGCACAAACAGCCACGTTTCTGGTATTGAGACTGGCTCTAATGCAACGAGGGGTACATTGGGTTCCAAGAGATCAATTGTGTTAGGGGACTCTCTAGTCCGAGGTACAGACAGACGTCTCTGTGGCCAGCAGAGAAAAATCAGAATGGTGTGTTGCTTCCCTGGTGCCAGGATCAAGGATGTCTCAGAGAGGGTGCAGAATGTTCTCACGGGGGAAGAGGACCCAGCAAAAGGTCATTGTCCACATTGGAACTAACGACATAAAAGGGAACAGGATGAGATTCTGAAGGGAGAATATAGAAAGTTTGGCAGGAATTTAAAAAAGGAGATCCTCAAGAGTAATAATATCTGGATTACTCCTGGTGCTGCGAGCTAGTGAGGGCAGGAATAGGAGGACAGAGCAGATGAATGCAGAGCTGAGCAGCTGGTGCAGGGGAGAAGGATTCACACTTTTGGATCATTGGATTCTCTTTTGGGGTAGACGTGACCTGCACAAGGACAGACTGCACCTGAAGTGGAAGGGGACTAATATACTAGCAGGGATATTTGCTAGAGCTGCTCGGGAGGATTGAAGCTAGTGAGGAAAGAGATTAATCTTAGACTGGTACAGTTGACAACAGAGGCAAGTCCAACAGGCAGGGACAAAGCAGACAACAAGATAGGACTGATAAATTAAACTGCATTTATTTCAATGCAAGGGGCCTAACAGGGAAGGCAGATGAACTCAGGGCATGGTTAGGAACATGCAACTGGGATATTCTAGCAATTACAGAAACACGGTTCAGGGATGGAGAGGACTGGCAGTTTAATGTTCCAGAATACAAATGCTGTAGGAAGGTTAGAAAGGGAGGCAAGAGATGAGGGGGAGTGGTGTTTTTGATAAGGGATAGCATTACAGTACTGAGGGAGGATATTCCCAAAAATATATCCAGGGAAGTTATTTGGATGGAACTGAGAAATAGGAAAGGGATGCTCACCTTACTGGGATTATATTATAAATCCCCTAATAGTCAGAGGGAAATTGAGAAACAAACTTGTCAGGAGATCTCAGTTATCTAAGAATAATAGGGCGGTTATGGTAAGGGATGTTAACTTTCCAAACATAGACTTGGAATGCCATAGTGTTAAGGGTTTAGATGGAAAAGAATTTGTTAAGTGTGTACAGGAACGTTTTCTGATTCAGTATGTGGATGTACCTATGAGGGGAGTTGCAAAACTTGACCTACTCTTGGGAAATAAGGCAGGGATGGTGACTGAGGTGTCAGTGGGGGAGCACAATTCTATTAGTCTTAAAATAGTGATGGAAAAGGACAGACCAGATCTAAAAGTTGAAGTTCTAAATTGGAGGAACGCTAATTTTAATAGTATTAGGTAAGAACTTTCAAAAGCTGATTGGGGGCAGATTTTCACAGTTAAAGGGATGGCAGGAAAATGGGAAGCCTTCAGAAATGAGATAACACGAGAGTCCAGAGATAGTATATTCCTGTTAGGGCAAAAGCAAAGGCTGGTAGGCGTAGGGAATGTTGGATGACTAGAAAATTGAGGGTTTGGTTAAGAAAAAGAAGGAAGCATATGCCAGGTATCAACAAGATAGATCGAGTGAATCCTTAGAAGAGTACAAAGGCAGGAGGAGTATACTTAAGAGGGAAATCAGGAGGGCAAAAAGGGGACATAAAATAGCTTTGGCAAATAGGGTTAAGGAGTTTTAAGGGTTTTTACAAATATATTAAGGACAAAAGGATAACTAGGGAGAGAATAGGGCTCCTCAGAGATCAGCAAGACAGCCTTTGTGTGGAGCCGCAGGAGATGGGCAAGATACTAAATGAATATTTTGCATCAGTATTTACTGTGGAAAAGGTTATGGAAGATATAGACTGTAGGGAAATAGATGGTGACATCTTACAAAATGTTCAGATTACAGAGGAGGAAGTGCTGGATGTCTTGAAATGCATAAAAGTGGATAAATCCCTAGGACCTGATCAGGTGTACCCTAGAAATCTGTGGGAAGTGATTGCTGGGCCCCTTGCTGAGATATTTGTATCATCGATAGTCACAGGTGAGGTGCCTGAAGACTGGAGGTTGGTCAACGTGGTGCCACTGTTTAAGAAAGGTGGTAAGGACAAGCCAGGGAATTTTGACCAGTGAGCCTGATATCAGTGGTGGGCAAGTTGTTGGAGAGAATCCTGAGGGACAGGATGGACATGTATTTGGAAAGGCAAGGACTGATTAGGGATAGTCAACATGGCTTTGTGCTTGGGAAATCATGTCTCACAAACTTGATTGAGGTTTCTGAAGAAGTAACAAAGAGGATTGAGCAGTAGATGTGATCTATATGGACTTCAGTAAAGCAATCGACAAGGTTCACCATGGGAGACTGATTAGCAAGGTTAGATCTCATGGAATACAGGGAGAACTAGCCATTTAGATACAGAACTGGCTCAAAGGTAGAAGATGGAGGGTGGTGGTGGAGGGTTGTTTTTCAGATTGGAGGCCTGTGACCAGTGGAGTGCCATAAGGATCGGTGCTAGGTCCACTACTTTTCATCATTTATCTAAATGATTTGGATATGAGCATAACAGGACTAGTTCATAAGTTTGCAGATTACTCCAAAATTGGAGGTGTAGTGAACAGCGAAGAAGCTTACCTCAGCTTACAATGGGATCTTGACCAGATGGGCCAATGGGCTGAGAAGTGGCAGATGGAGTTTAATTTAGATAAATGTGATGTGCTGCATTTTGGGAAAGCAAATCTTAGCAGGGCTTATGTGCTTAATGGTAAGGTCCTGGGGAGTGTTGCTGAACAAAGATCTTTGAGCACAGGTTCATAGCTCCCTGTAAGTGGAATCGCAGGTAGATAGGATAGTGAAGGTGGCATCTGGTATACTTTCCTTTATTGGTGAAAGTATTGAGATCATGTTGCAGCTGTATAGGACATTGGTTAGGCCACTTTTGGAATATTGCGTGCAATTCTATCAGAAGAATGTTGTGAAACTTGAAAGGGTTCAAAAAAGATTCATTAGGATGTTGCCAGGGTTGGAGGATTTGAGCTATAGGGAGAGGTTGAATATAGGGAGGGCTGTTTTCCATGCAGCATCGAAGGCTGAGGGGTGATCTTATTAGAGGTTTACAAAATTATGAGGGGCATGCATAAGATAAATAGACAAAGTCTCTTCTCTGTGCTGGGGAAGTCCAGAACTAGAGGGCATTGAGAGGGAAAAGATACAAAAGAGACCAAAGGGGCAATTTGTTCATGCAGAGGGTGGTACATGTATGGAATGAGCTGCCAAAGGAAGTGGTGGAGGCTGGTACAATTGCAACATTTAAAAGGCATCGGATAGGTATATGAATAGGAAGGGTTTGGAGAGATTTGGGCCTGGTGCTGGCAGATAGGACTAGATTGGGTTGGAATAACTGGTCGTGTGGACGGGTTGGACCGAAGGTTCTGTTTCTGTGCTGTATATATCTACGACTCTTATAATAGTTACCGTACTCAGTAAATAAATGGTTTAAAAAAGGTATCAGCTACTGAGAGAAAGTGAGTCACAGAGGGAGTGACTGACAAGTGGATGAGGGCAGAGAATGGCAGGTAGGGTTCCAAGTGGTTGAAGGGTTTGTGTAGCAGGTGAGTCAGGTATAAATGAACAGTGGAGTCAGTTTTATAGATAGCCAGAAGTTAGAAGAGATTTCAATTCTGGGGTCATCAACTCCAACTCAGAGTTGGGGACTTTTCCAGATAAATCCCCAAATCCGCACAACTGAAGTATCAATTTTCTGAGCAATTCCTGTATACTTCCCAGGGGTTGTGAAGCCACTAATGATCCAGAAATCACTTCACGCAACAAAGCAGCAGTACTCTGAAAGCTTGTGATTTTAAGTAATCCTGTGGGATTCTAACCTGGTATCATGTGATTTCTGACTTGATCCAGAAACCAGGAGATCAGAGAGCAACTTTCTAGAACCTGCCAAAATGTTTGTTCTTCAAAACGTGCCGTGGAATGAACTTGCTGTCCGAGAAATGGAGCAATCTCAGGTCATTTTTCTGATAAGCATTCAGTAAAAATTTCAGACATATTTTGGGAGGCAGTTGCTTTGGAATAAGTGGGAAAATGCAGCAATGTCCCTTGAGAAGGTGCTTACTTTAATACTTCGGAGACCTCTACCACAGTTACGGCCATAGCAAGATGACTAGAATTACAGAAAAACAACAGAGTAAGTAACGTACCACTTGATTTTCCACTCAAAAGGTGTTTTTTTTTATACCAGGTTTACAGGTTGTTGCAAATTCTGGTTAAATCAGAACCACAATTAACAGTGTGAACAGGATCTTAAGTTTGGTCAGGGTTCTTTTTTTTTTGAAAAAAAACTGACCCACAGGTGCATCTCCAACTTACTGTGAAAGCAGTTTTTCAGTCTCTAAGAAAATTATGATAATAACAATTCTTGAATACAATTCGCATGGAAGGGGTTCTAAATTTAAACCATAAACATGTGGAGAAGAAATGTTGCTGAGGGTGTGAGGCTTTCCCATTTTCTGCTTTAAATATTCCAGACTAATATATAAATTGATTCACCTTTCACAGACAGGTCATGTAGCGTGTAGTATGCTAGCGCAGTATTGAGCCACAGCCACACTGCTGGAGATGGTGTCGCTTCAATGAGACGTTAAACCCTGGCCCCTTCTACTCAGTCAGAAGATCCCAACACTCTGGCAAGAGGAAAGCAGAGTTGCCACCCAGTGTCTTTACCGATATTTATCCCTCAATCAATCCAGTCTTCATCATACTGCTATTTAGAGAGCCTGCCAAGCACTCCCTGACTGCTGCACTTCTTATAACATTAAATATACTTCCATGTTGTGAGGCTCTTTGGAAAAGCAGAATGTTGTGAAAACACTTTCTAAAAAATAATGCAATTCAATTTTGTTTAAGGCGAGAGAAGTCAGGACAGGAAATGAGTGTTTCAGATAACTTGATAGGTCAGCAGTTATTTTCAGATTCCAGTATAATTCCAGTGAACAGTTTTGGCAGGGATAGGAGTGCTATGAATAGTTAGGTGAGTCGTGCGCCATACACAAATCAAGTCTGTACCCTCTGCACTTGAACGCACAAACAAGGTGGGTGGGAGCACATCCTGGGAAGCACTGACTGGAAAAGAGCAAACATTTTACTGGAGCCAAGGCCTTCAAAAGGCACTGATTAGGATGCGACTGGGCAGATCATTTGATATACCTTGGAAGCAATGAAGAATCAAAAGCTCGTGTGAAAATGCAGCTATGCACAAATACATGTACACCACACAAATATAAAATGTAAATGTCTATCACATATAATTGCTCTTGTTTCCATGATGAATTAATATAAATTTTTATAATTTAGTAAATTACAATACAGTTTTTGATCCCAAATGATTCATAAGTGACAGGATCCCATTGGTAATTAAGTATTTTGGAAACAGATGTTATTCCTCAAAATAGAGTGATTTCTTCAGCTCACTGCTAAAACACCAGGGTTCACCGAACAAATCAGCTACCTGCTGCCAGACCTGCTGAGTTTCTCCAGCAATTATTGTTTCAAAATGTTTAATTTGCAAAAACAAAACTGGCTTTGGAAAAAAGTGACAATTATTTGCATGTATCCTAAAAACAACAGGAATAATTTCCTACAGACCATTTACTTCACCTGCAGCATGATCTTTCAAGTCAGTGATAAAGCAGTGAAGTGGCTCTCGAAATGCTAACTCACTAAAAGTGAAACTTTCAGCCAATCCAGCTGTGGTTCCATCTTCGATTGAAAACCAGCTGCCCACCACCAGACTAGAAGTTAATCACAGACAATGAACGGACCCAAGTGAATCCGGATTATTCTGGCACAAGTACAAACAATCCACATTTCAAAGAGCCAGGTTTCTAATGAAGATGCTGGTTTATACACCTTGCACCACACTGTTTCTTTATAAACACAGAATTACATTTTCACCTGTCACAGACCACCAATTTAAGACAAAAACATAAGATTCAATCTTACAGGGATCTGAGTGATGTGGGCTATGGTGGGATTTGTGGAAGGATTATGCAGGAATTCCACTGGAGGCCCATATCAACATCAGGAACAACTCACTGTACCTTTTATACATTTACCAAGTGGTGAAACATGTTTCTTGTTGGGAGGTAAGAGGAGGGGGAATGGCATTATTGGTAAGGGATAGCATTCCAGCTGTACTGAGGGAGGATATTCCCAGATACATCCAGGGAAGTTATTTGGGTGGAACTGAGAAATAAGAAAGGGATGATCACCTTATTGGGATTGTATTATGGACCCCCTGATAGTCAGAGGGAAATTGAGAAACAAACTTGGAAGGAGATCTCAGCTATTTTTAAGAATAGTAGGGTAGTTATGGTGGTAGATTTTAACTTCCCAAACATAGACTGGGACTGCCACAGTGTTAAAGGTTTAGATGGAGAGGAATTTCTTAAGTGCATACAAGACAATTTTCTGATTCAGTATGTGGATGTACCCACCAGAGAAGGTGCAAAACTTGACCTACTCTTGGGAAATAAGGCAGGGCAGGTGACTGAGGTGTCAGTGGGAGTGCATTTTGGGGCCAGCGACCATGATTCTATTCGTTTTAAAATAGTGATGGAAAAGGATAGACCAGATCTAAAAGTTGAAGTTCTAAATTGGAGAAAGACCAATTTTAGCGGTATTAGGCAAGAACTTTCGAAAGCTGATTGGAGGCAGATGTTCACAGGTAAAGGGATGGCTGGAAAATGGGGCGCCTTCAGAAACGAGATAACAAGAATCCAGAGAAAGTATATTCCTGTCAGGGTGAAAGGGAAGGCTGGTAGGTATAGGGAATGCTGGATGACGAAAGAAATTGAGGGTTTGGTTAAGAAAAAGAAGGAAGCATATGCCAGGTATAGACAGAATAGATCAAGTGAATCCTTAGAAGAATATAAAGGAAGCAGGAGTATACTGAAGAGGGAAATCAGGAGGGCAAAACGGGGACATGAGATAGCTTTGGCACATAGAATGAGGGAGAATCCAAAGGGTTGTTACAAATATATTAAAGGACAAAAGGGTAACTAGGGAGATGACAGGGCCCCTCAAAGATCAGCAAGGCAGCCTTTGTGTGGAGCCACAGAAAATGAGGGAGATACTAAATGAATATTTTGCATCAGTATTTACTGTGTAAAAGGATATGGAAGATATAGACTGTAGGGAAATAGATGGTGACATCTTGAAAAATGTCCAGATTACAGAGGAGGAAGTGCTGGATGTCTTGAAATGGTTAAAGGTGGATAAATCCCCAGGACCTGATCAAGCGTACCTGAGAACTTTGTGGGAAACCAGATAATTGATTGCTGGGCCTCTTGCTGAGATATTTGAATTATCAATAGTCACAGGTGAGGTGCCGAAAGATTGGAGGTTGGGAAACGTGGTGCCGCTGTTTAAGAAGGGCGGAAAAGACAAGCCCAGGGAACTATAGATCGGTGAGCCTGACCTCAGTGGTGGGCAAGTTGTTGGAGGGAATCCTGAGGGACAGGATGTATATGTATTTGGAAAGGCAAGGACTGATTAGGGATAGTCAACATGGCTTAGTGTGTGGGAAACCATGTCTCACAAACTTGATTGAGTTTTTTGAAGAAGTAACAAAGAAGACTGATGAGGGCAGAGCAGTAGATGTGATCTACATGGACTTCAGTAAGGCGTTCGACAAGGTTCCCCATGGGAGACTGATTAGCAAGGTTAGATCTCATGGAGTACAGGGAGAACTAGCCATTTGGATACAAAATGTATGCAGATGACACCAACATTGGAGGTGTAGTGGACAGCGAAGAGGGTTACCTCAGATTACAACAAGATGTTGACCAGATGGGCCAATGGGCTGAGAAGTGGCAGATGGAGTTTAATTCAGATAAATGCGAAGTGCTGCATTTTGGGAAAGCAAATCTTAGCAGGACTTATACACTTAATGGTAAGGTCCTAGGGAGTGTTGCTGAACAAAGAGACCTTGGAATGCAGGTTCATAGCTCCTTGAAAGTGGAGTCGCAGATAGATAGGATAGTGAAGGCGGCGTTTGGTTTGCTTTCCTTTATTGGTCAGAGTATTGAGTACAGGAGTTGGGAGGTCATGTTGCAGCTGTACAGGACATTGGTTAGGCCACTGTTGGAATATTGCGTGCAATTCTGGTTTTCTTCCTATCGGAAAGATGTTGTGAAACTTGAAAGGGTTCAGAAAAGATTTACAAGGATGTTGTCAGGGTTGGAAGATTTGGCTATAGGGAGAGGCTACACAGACTGGGGCTGTTTTCCATGAAGCATCGGAGGCTGAGGGGTGACCTTAGAGGTTTACAAAATTATGAGGGGCATGAATATGATAAATAGCCAAAATGTCTTTTCCCTGGGGTCAGGGAGTACAGAACTAGAGGGCATAGGTTTAGGGTGAGAGGGGAAAGATATTAAAGGAACCTAAAGGGCAACTTTTTCACGCAGAGGGTGGTACGTGTATGGAATGAGCTACCAAAGGAAGTGGTGGAGGCTGGTACAATTGCAATATTTAAAAGGCATTTGGATGGGTATATGAAGAAGAAGGGTTTGGAGGGATATGGACCGGGTGCTGGCAGCTGGGACTAGATTGGGTTAGGATATCTGGTTAGCATGGATGGGTTGGACCGTAGGGTCTGTTTCCATGCTGCACATCTCTATGACTCTATGGCAATGAGTTACCCATTAAAGGGGTTCGCGGTTGGTCAAATAGCACAGCTCATCTCTTCATCTTACCAAAAGCAACAAACTAACCAGATGTTGAGAATTCACAACGGGGACTTGACAGCTTCAGCTTGGCACTTGCTCCAAACAATCTGCATGCTGGACACCGGGCACCTACACTTCTTGGCACATGCACCACACATTCACAGACACTGGAATCCAATATGTGCCAGTGTTCAAAACATTCCCACCTGGGCAAACACCAGAAGCACACAGGCTGCTCTGGAATAGATGTACTTGTCCATGTGCACAACAGCCCTTTAAAAATGGCACTGATGTCAGAGGTACCAGCTGATTCCAGGATAAGCCATCAATGTGGAATTGTTCTGGGAGCAGAATCAGATGAGAGCAATGTCGTCGGGGCGAGGGAGGTAGGTAGGTAATGAGGAACGTGCGGTAAGAGGTGTGAGAAAGTGGCTAGGCCTCATAGCCAAAACCCTTGAAGAAAAACCTCAATGCATTGGCACTCAGCCAAAAAGGAAAGATTTGTTCCACAAACAAGGTTTTTTTTAAAGAAACAAATGAAACTAGGTAGTTTCCTTCTCCACTAAGGAGAAAAGTCATTCGCCCGTGCCACTGTTTAAGAAAGGCAGTAAGACAAGCCAAGGAACTATAGGCTGGTAAGCCTGACCTCAGTGGTGGGCAAGTTGTTGGTGGGAATCCTGAGGGACAGGATATACATGTATTTGGAAAGGCAAGGACTGATTAGGGATAGTCAACATGGCTTTGTGCGTAGGAAATCATTTCTCACAAACTTGATTGAGTTTTTTGAAGATGATGATTGATGAGGGCAGTGCAGATGTGATCTATATGGCCTTCAGTAAGGCGTTCGACAAGGTTCCCCATGGGAGACTGATTAGCAAGGTTAGATCTCATGGAATACAGGGACAACTAGCCATTTGGATACAGAACTGGCTCAAAGGTAGAAGACAGAGGGTGGTGGTGGAGGGTTGTTTTTCAGACTGGAGGCCTGTGACCAGTGGAGTGCCACAAGGATCAGTGCTGGTCCTCTACTTTTTGTCATTTACATAAATGATTTGGATGTGAGCAAAAGAGGTACAGTCAGTAAGTTTGCAGATGACACCAAAATTGGAGGTGTAGTGGACAGCAAAGAGGGTTACTTCAGATTACAAGATCTGGACCAGATGGGCCAATGGACTGAGAAGTGGCAGATGGAGTTTAATTCAGATAAATGCGAGGTGCTGCATTTTGGGAAAGCAAATCTCAGCAGGACTTATACACTTAATGGTAAGGTCCTAGGGTGTGTTGCTGAACAAAGAGACCTTGGCGTGTAGGTTCATAGCTCTTTGAAAGTAGAGTCGCAGGTAGATAGGATCGTGAAGGCGGCATTTGATATGCTTTCCTTTATTGGTCAGAGTATTGAGTACAGGAGCTGGGAGGTCATGTTGTGGCCATACAGGACATTAGTTAGGCCAATGTTGGAATATTGCGTGCAATTCTGGTCTCCTTTCTATCGGAAAGATGTTGTGAAACCTGAAAGGGTTCAGAAAAGATTTCCAAGGATGTTGCCAGGGTTGGAGGATTTGAGCTATAGGGAGAGGCTGAACAGGCTGGGGCTGTTTTCCCTGGAGCATTGGAGGTTGAAGGGTGACCTTATAGAGGTTTACAAAATTATGGAGGGGCATGAATATGATAAATAGCCAAAACGTCTTTTCCCTGGGGTCAGGGAGTACAGAACTAGAGGGCATAGGTTTAGGGTGAGGCGGGGTAGATATAAAAAAGAGACCCAAGAGGCAACGTTGTCACACAGAGGGTGGTATGTGTATGGAATGAGCTACCAGAGGATGTGGAGGAGGCTGATACAATTGCAACATTTAAGAGGCATTTGGATGGGTATATGAATAGGAAGGGTTTAGAGGGATATGGGCCGAGTGCTGTAGGTGGCACTAGATTGGGTTGGGATATTTGGTTGGCATGGACAGGTTGGACCGAAGGGTCTGTTTTTGTGCTGTACATCTCTATGATTCTATTGCAGCTCAGAATCTCATTCACTATATGTTCTCGGGCTGAGACCAACATCGCTGAGACTCCATTTGCTCATATAAATTCCAGTCAATATGCATAAATAGCAACTCATTCAGAAGTACTTTCTCAAATTACAATCTTTAAAAAATAAGTAAATATTACCTAAAAGGCACATGCACACATACACAACAGCAGTGTTATGATTTGACTATAAATCCCATGAAGGTATTAAGTATCATAAATATAGATATTTTAACATCCCAACCACAATTACTTGTTAAATTGTCATGCCGTTGAATTAAATGTTCATGTCCCACCTTCCCTATAAATATTATTGTGCTACAGCACAGTAGAAATTTTCAGCAATGCTCATAAATTATTTATTAATTCAAAACATTTCACTCGACAAAAGTCTTTCATCAGCATTTCTTTGGATCTAATGGTCAGAAGGTTTTGTTTTGAAAAATGCTGTTTGCTTCCTCCAGAGGAAGTACGCTGCTTTCTCCAGATCTTTATTATAGATTCAATATGTACAAAATGTCATTAGGGAGTTTTTGATGTCAAAATAAGAACAAAGACCAGTTACTGAGATAAAGTAACTCTTCAGTTCTGTGCCCATTAAGGCAATTCAAAACAATCCTCCAACTGGCACTTATATAATGCTGTCTGCGGGCAAGAGAGGGAGTGCTGTGCATTAGAGAGATGAGCTGTACTGCATGGAAACAAACCCTTCAGTCCAACTTGTCAGTGTCGACCAGACATCCCAATTTGACCTAGTCCATTTGCCACCATTTGACACGAATTCCTGTAGGATCCTTTTAAATCTTTCCCCTCTCACCTTAAACCTACAACCATCTAGTTTTTTACCTCCCACCCTGGGGAAAGGACCTTGTATATTTCTTCTATCCATTCCCCTGAGGATTTTATAAACCCCTAAGATCACTCCTCAGTCTCCAACACTCCAGGAAAAATAGCCCCAGCCATTCAACTTCTCCTGATAGCTCAAACCCTTCAACCCTGGCAAAATCCTTTAAATCTTTTCTGGATCCTTTCAAGTTTAACAACATTCTTCCGATAGCAGGGAGACCACAATTGAACACAGTATTCCAAAAGTGGCCTAACCAATGTCCTATACAGCTACAATATGACATCCCAACTCCTATACTAATGTACTGATCTATAAAGGCAAGCATACCAAATGCCTTCTTCACTACCTTGTATACCTGCAACTTCAACTTCAAGGAACTCTGAACCTGTACCAAGGTTTCGTTGTTTGGCAACACTCCTCAGGACCTTACTGATAAGCATCCAAGTCCAACTGTGGTATTCCGACCAAAATGCAGCTACTCACATTTATCTAAATTAAACTCCATCTGCCACTCGTCAGCCCACCCAATCTCAGCCCTATTGTACTCTGAGGTAACCTTCCTCACTGTCCATTACACCTACAATTTTGGCCTCATCTAGGAAAGGGGGACACAAAAGGAGAACCTGATTGTTTTGCCAACTTTTCTTATTAACATATAAGAGAGAGGGAGAGGAATTATAAAAGGAAGTCACGCACAGGAAGCAAGTTCCAGAGGCAAAAGCCATAAGTGCCTAGTGGAGACAGCACACAATGAGAAAAAGATGCTCACAGTACTTTAAATGTACAGTATGTCAACAAATATTTTGCCTAGGGTCTGAGCAGCAGACTACAGTAAAATCACAATAAGTTGAATCGTAGGGAATCCAACCACAAAATCATGTTAAGTAGAACTTAGAGATCGCCAAAGAGACCCCTGTGCAACCCGGCTTACCTACAAACCTACTATTAAATAAATCCCAAATAAACATACAGTAAAGCAGTAAACATGAGAAACATCTTTAATTTTTGACCTGTCTACAGTTGGCAGTGGCCTGACCTTATAGAGTAAAAGGCATTGAAAGATACGGGGAGGAGAGTTTTTCCGAAGCTATCGATTTCTGCTGAGTGTGCTGTGCCTTTAAATGAGTGCAATACAATTTGCTGTGTTATCAATGCACTCAACATGTTGTGTGTGTTTTTCTGCGACCGTGCAAAATCCTGAACATGCCGATGCCTTCTGCAGCTTCAGGTGGGGAAACATTGGGTGGATCTCGATCAGTTCGTCCAGGTCACAGCCGCTCGAATGAAGAACACACATCAATCCCCAGCACTTCAGCGGTTAGTTCTGTTGAATTGGCAGTGTCATCCACACAGACATACGTAGCCAGGATGGTGTCTCCTGGAATTATCATCCTGGCTCCTGCAGGCTGGCCAAAACAGCCTTCATACCGAAGGGCCAACTTTTTAATAATGACGGCTTTCACTTTGTGGCACAGTTTTCCCACTGGCTGTATCAACCTCTTCTTCTCTGACCAATAACACTGATCTTTTTCCACAGGATTAGCCATACTTGCAAGATTTGAACATGCGGAGATTGTTCACACATATGTCTGTGATTGGGTGTTGGTGCACAGCCTAATTCCTATCCGATTGACTGGTGCTAGCCTATGGCAAGCTTGCATGAGTTCGGCTAAGTCAGAGCTCCCAGTCTGGAAATTCAGATCATACTGGGGCATCATTCTATTGGATGTGCTATTCTGCTGCTGGAAATCGTTTACAATTTTGTCACAGTCAGAGTTTTGGTCATCTGAATTTCACCGTATTTCAAAATTACATGCAGCAAGACCTAGACAGTATCCAGACTTGAGCTTCCAAGTGATGTGTAACATTCATATTGCACAAATGCAAAGCAATGACCATCTCCTACAAAAGAAGCTAACCACCAACACTCAAAATTCAATGGCATTACCATCACTGAATTCTCCACCAACATCCTGGAGGGTCACCATTGACCAAAAACTGAACTGGACTAGCCATGTTAATATAGTGGCTACAAGAGCAAGTCAGAGGCTGGGAATCCTGCAGTGACTAACTCACCTCCTGACTCCCCAAATCCTGCCCACCATCTAGAAGGCACAAGTCAGGGGTGTGATGAAATACTCCCCACTTTCTGACATCACTTTCAAACATTCATTTCTTTCAACACCAACATTCAGTAGCAGCAGTGTACATCATCTACAAGATACATGGTAGAAATTCACTAAGGCTCCTTTGACATCACCTTTAAAATCTTCAGCTCGTACCTTTAGAGACAAATGGGAACACTACCAGCTGCAAGTTCCCCAAGCCACACGCCACCTTGACTTGGAAGTATATTGCCTTTTCTTCAATCACTGGTTCAAAATGCTGGACTTTCTCTCTCTAACATTAATGTGGGTTTACATCCAGCAGATAGTCTGCAGCGGGTCAAGAAGGCAGCTCACCACCACTTTCTCGAGGGCAAATAGTGAATGGCAATAAATAATGGCCCTGACCACCTACTTCATATGAACAAATCAAAAAAAATGTCAACATCTCGACCCCAGTATAATTTAAATTGTTGACCATGGCAGCAATACACAGATTAGCTACTGGCGAAAACAGGAAATAATAACATTGGTCTTAGGTTTCCTTACAGGCCAACTAGCCAAACTTGGTCTTTCACATCTAAAACATCTAACATCAAAACATTCCTGCTCATACTATTCAACAGTAAAATTCTCAAAATTCTACAATTTTCCACATGGGACTGGAGGAATTGCTTCACTACAATGACTTCATTAGCTGAATATCTCCTATTTTGTGGCAATCTGAAATGGCCGCAGCTGCACTCCAGGCATATAGTCTTCTCCGAGTACACAGATGAAAGTTCCCTCGGTCTTTTTTACGCAGCTGAGCATCTTCCAAATTTTGCTTATTACTGGTTAGACATGTTTTGTATCACATCTAAGATTTCAAAATGTCTTTGTGCTTCACCTCTAACAATTTCAACCCTATTCATACCACATAGGGACCATTTGATTTATTCATTCCTCTTCAAACACGTGTGCAGCTGCTTTCACCCACCATTCTCTGCCTACTAACAGATGCTCATCTAAATCATTCCACACTTTCTAAACTCCATCTTTTAATTATGCTGCCCCTCCTAGTTCAATACTTTTTGCAAATTTGACAGTCCTACCCTATTTATAAGAATCCAGCTAATTCTTGCCAATTGAAACTAAAAGGTAATGGAGCACCCAAACACAGACGGCTAGAGAAACTCAATATGTCCAGCAACATTTGTGGTGGGAGGAACAGAGTTCAGGTTTCAAATCTGTCAGGATTCTTCTTTGACAACCTGATCAGCCTCTCCCAGACCTCGATCCTGAGATCAGAAAGAAAAGCACTGAGCTTCTCACTGTTCAAGTCCCAAAAGCCTGCACTGACAAATCTCCTGAATTCCAGTGGCCACTGAGCATAACTTCAGTAATGAGGCTTGAGATTCACCCAGCAGCTTTTAAGTGCCTGACTGGAGCTCAAGCTTTGTGACCAATGGGGGCAGGGAATGAGCTAGTCCTGACGTTAGCTGTGCTACACTTAATTTTGGAATGCCTGAATTTTAGCCGGAGGATGACATTTGCTTTCTATACTTCCAAGACGAGGAGAAAGTGAGGACTGCAGATGCCGGAGATCAGAGCTGAAAATGTGTTGCTGGAAAAGCGCAGCAGGTCAGGCAGCATCAAAGGAGCATGAGAATCGACGTTTCAGGCATGAGCCCTTCTTCAGGAATGAGGAAAGTGTGTCCAAGCAGGCTAAGATAAAAGGTAGGGAGGAGGGAGTTGGGGGAGGGGTATTGGAAATGCAATAGGTGGAAGGAGGTTAAGGTGAGGGTACCCTGGTGCTGTGAGGCAGCAGTGCTAACCACTATGCCACCGTGCCACCCAGTTTTAGTTCTTAAATGAACAGATTATAGCCTGTGGCCAAGAAGTCTCATGATGCTTTTCCAAGTGCACTAGCACAAACATTTCACAATACCTTTCATGAAGCTCTTCATGAGAAAGCACACGAGCTGACTGATCACGTGATGCCAACGTGGAGTCCACTCCTCCCTGCACTGCGACATCTAGTGCCGGGGATGAGAATCGCGTAACAGCAAACACATTACAGAAAAATTGCGCTTAATACACGTGCCTTACATGTAGCCTTCAATTACTGCCCAGTTGTGTTCAGCTGCACAGAACTGAGTGAACATTAAAATGTGTTATCTTACTGTCTGCAAGCATTAGCAAAAGAATAAAAGGTTTGCCAGGCAAATGTCAACACAGTCATCTTCAAATAATTAGGATCATCTGGGATTGGCAAATTCCCAGGCCAGATTTCATAATCGGTTTTCAAAACTAGTTAAGTTTGGCTTGTTCAGGTGAAAGGGTCCCATTGCCGCAAATTCAAAGAACTGTTGACCATGTTTGGATCATTCTTCTGTCTTTTAGCTCTGGTGGGCCACTTCCAATAATATAATGGAGTTCACAGATCAAAGTTTAAATCAACAGTCCCTAGTAACTTGCATACATAGCAACCTGTGCATACAGAAAGACCGTGTTGTTCCAAATTAGGAATCATACAGTGCTGAGAGCAGTTATTTTGAAAAGAACACGTCCATTACATTCAAAGCGGACAAAAAGAGTCGCGAGCTGACAGACAGCAGACAGGCTTGAGTTTGAACCATTCTTAGCAGCACCACTCAATTTCCTACTACTGACAACAAGACCAGAGCTTATACTTATGCACCCTTCAACACAGGCACTTCATAAGTGCATGCTACACCATGTACAGAAATGCTAAAGCAGATGACAAAAAGCCTGGTCATAGGTCAATTTGAAGGACTGTCTCATGGAAGGAATGATAAAGAGCGAAATGAAGAGGTTTCAGGACGGAATTCGAGAGCTTAGTGGGAGGCAGGTGAAAGTACAGCCACCAATGAAGGAGTGATTAAAATCAAGACACTCAAGATGCCAGAATTGAGATGGTAACACACATAATTGCTGAAAAGATAGCATTAGAAGAGATAACAGAGATATGAAGCAGTATGATCATTGAGAGATCTGTAATCAAGAAGGAGAATTTGAAGAACAAGACGTTGATTTGCTGGGAGCCACCACAGATCATCAAGTGCAGAGGTGATGAATGAACAGGAGTCTGACATGGGGAGAGCTTAGGCTTGGGGAACTCTAAACATGAGATCAAAATTCTGAGTGCTTTTAGCAGCAGATGAACTGAGATGCATGGTGTCCAGCAATGTTACAGAGATGAAATTAGGTCATCTTAGTATTGGCATGGATATGTAGTCAGGAGCTCGCTTTAGCATCAAATATGAGAGAACACTGGGAACAGATTTTTTGTTTTAAAAACTCAATGCTGGTCAGGGTGAGGGATAGAATCAGAAGCTGGAGAATAGACTCCACTGTAGGGGCCGAGAACAATGGCGGTGGTCTTCCTAATACCTAGCTTGGAGCAAATTTCTACTCGTTATAACTATATAGTACAATATATAATCGCATCAATCCTAGAAATATAGCTTGACAATACTTACAGCAGTGAAAATTGCCTTATAGCTTTGGCAAGTAGAATTAAGGAGAATCCAAAAGGTTTTTACAAATACATTAAAGGACAAAAGGGTAACTAGGTAGAGAATAGCAAGATCAGCAAGGCGGTCTTTGTGTGGAGCCACAGGAGATGGGCAAGATACTAAATGAGTATTTTGCATCAGTATTTAGTGTGGAAAAGGACATGCAAGATATAAAATGTAGGGAAATAGATGGTGACATTTTGAAAAAAAAAGGTCCATATTACAGAGGAGAAAGTGCTGGATGTCTTGAAATGCATAAAAGTGGATAAATCTCCAGGATCTGATCAGGTGTACCCTCGAACTCGGTGGGAAGCTAGAGAAGTGATTGCTGGGCCTCTGAGATATATTTGTATCAGCAATAGTCATACGTAAGGTGCCGGAAAACTGGAGGTTGGCTAACATGGTGCCACTGTTTAAGAAAGGTGGTAAAGACAAGCCAGTGAACCATAGACCAGTGAGTCTGACGTCAGTGGTGGGCAAGTTGTTGGAGGGAATCCTGAGGGACAGGATGTACATGTATTTGGAAAGGCAAGGACTGATTAGGGATAGTCAACATGACTTTGTGCGTGGGAAATCATTTCTCACAAACTTGATTGAGTTTATTGAAGAAGTAACAAAAAGAGGATTGATGAGGGCAGAGTGGTAGATATGATCTATATGGACTTCAGTAAGGCATGGGAGACTGATTAGTGATTCCTGATGAAGGGCTCTGGCCCGAAACATCGAATTTCCTGTTCCTTGGATGCTGCCTGACCTGTGCTTTAACCAGCAACACATTTTCAGATGGGAGACTGATTAACACGGTTAGATCTCATTGAATAGAGGGAGAACTAGCCATTTGGCTATAGAACTGGCTCCAAGGTAGAAGACAGAGGGTGATGGTGGAAGGTTGTTTTTCAGACTGGAGGCCTGTGACCAGTGGAGTGCCACAAGGATCAGTGCTGGTCCACTACTTTTCATCATTTATATGAATCATTGGATGTGAGTATAAGAGGTACAGTTAGCAAGTTTGCAGATGACACCAAAATTGGAGACGTAGTGGGCAGTGAAGAAGGTTACCTCAGATTACAACAGGATCTTGACCAGATGGGTCAATGGGCTGAGAAGTGGCAGATGGAGTTTAATTCAGATAAATGTGAAGTGCTGCATTTTGGGAAAGCAAATCTTAGCAGGATTTATTCACTTAATGGCAAGGTCCTAGGGAGTGTTGCTGAACAAAGAGACCTTGGAGTGCAGGTTCATAGCTCCTTGAAAGTGGAGTCACAGGTAGATAGGTGTTTGGTATGTTTTCCTTTATTGGTCAGAGTATCGAGTACAGGGGTTGGGAGGTCATGTTGTGGCTGTACAGGACATTGGTTAGGACACTGTTGGAATATTGTGTGCAATTCTGGTCTCCTACCTATTGGAAAGATGTTGTGAAACCTGAAAGGGTTCAGAAAAGATTTACAAGGCTGTTGCCAGCATTGGAGGATTTGAGCTTAAGGGAGAGGTTCAATAGGCTGGGGCTGTTTTCCCTGGAGCAGAGGCTGAGTGGTGACCTCAGAGGTTTATAAAATCATGAGGGGCAAGGATAGGATAAATAGATAAGGTCTTTGCCTTAGGGTGGGGGAGCCCAGAACTAGAGGGCATAGGTTTAGGGTGAGAGGGGAAAGATATAAAAGAGACCTAAGGGGCAACTTTTTCACAAAGAGGGTGGTGTGTGTATGGAATGAGTGGCAGAGGAAGTGGTGGAGGCTGGTACAATTGCAACATTTAAAAGGCACCTGGATGGGTGTATGAATAGGAAGTGTTTGGAGGGATATGGGCCAGGTGCTGGCAGGTGAGACTAGACTAGGTTGGGATACTTGGTCAGCATGGACAAGTTGGACTGAAGGGTCTGTTTTTGTGCTGTACATCTCTACGACTATCTGTAAAGCTTAATTTAACAATGACTTCAATCCTGCTTTTTGAATATCTGATGGCCGATTCCTGGAACGTTCATACAACTGAGTTTAGACATTTTCAGCTTCAAATAACTCCTTCATAGTTGCAACTAAACATATATGGTCTGAACCTTTTAAACAGAACTCCTTATACTGAGATAATCTACTTCTTAACAGTCCTAAACTGCTTCCCTTATTTAGGAGCAAAGGTTTTACACACTCAGCACTAGTCAAGACCTCTACAAAATTGCCAAACTGAAATGCAAAGCTTTTTCCAAGTTATCAGTGTTTCCCCAGGCCCAAAAGACCTTGAATCTTCTACCTCAAAGCCGAATGCACTACACTATTTGCTTTGTTCACTGGGAAACTCTCCCAATGTGAACAAATTTCCATTAGCCTAAACAAACTCTGACAGAAATTCAAACTCAAAATGCAAAATATATCTATCTTACACTTGAGGAAAAATAGAAGACAAAAAAAAACTTAAGATGCTGGAATCCAGAGTAGATAAACAGGAGGCTGGAAGAACACAGCAAACCAGGGCAGCATGACAAATTAGCTCATAATAACAACTTTGTATTTATAAAGCACCCCCAACATATTAAAACACCCAAGGCTGTTTCAAAAAACATTTACTTCATAAAATTTGAGCTACACAGAAGCAATCACTAGAGCAAGCAAAATGTTTGCTCAAAAGAGGTAGGTTTTATCGATGATGTTAAAGGAGAGAGAGTTAGGAACAGAGGGAAAGGGTTTAGGAAGCATTTCCATCTGAAGGCATGGTTATCAATGGAGGCACAATTAAAATTGGCAATGTTACAGAAGACAGAATTGGGGGTCTGCAATGTCAGGGCTTGAAAGGACTTCATTTGAATTAACAGTCTATTTGTCATTTCCACATTTGCTTGTTATGTCATCTGGTCCCCATAAGTGAGAAATAATCATACAAGCCCCTTTCCTGATAAGGGGCTCTTGCCCAAAATGTCAATTCTCCTGCTCCTCAGATGCTGCCTGACCTGTTGTACTTTTCCAGCACCCCACTCTCGACACTTAGATTGGACTCTCACTGAGTCTGTTTCTTTAAGCTGGTCATGTGGCTGGTGCATTGACACACTGTCACTCAGCACATGATGACAGTGCAGACGTAAATGTGTCCACTGAGGGTCTTCTGGTGTGTCAGTAGACTAGAAGATCCAGGTTTACCTGCCACAGGGGTGCATCAACACAAGGCAACAGGTTGATTATAAATATTTATAAGTTCACATAAAAAATAGTTCCTTGTTATTTATGAATAATAGAACACCAATAGTGTGCATCCACCATATTTTATTTTGAAACAAAAATTGTGGTAGGACCCAGAGCTTAAATCACTGGTTACACAGATGTTCAGTTATGTACTAAACAAGAATGTGTTTTATTTGTTTGTATTTTATGTACAAATGTAAATAAGGTCACATAGAAATGTAGACAATAATAGATGTTAACAGAAACACTCGTAGCACATACATTATCAAATTTCTGCTTGAGGGCATCACAAGCAATACAATTTAAATGAATTAAATTTACTTAGTATTTGTGGTTTATATATGGTCAATGTGCAAATGCTGTAATCTTCAAATCTTTCTAATCTTGGGCTCCTCCAGCCCAGTTTTATTTTGTTCATTATCTTGTACAATTTTTTTAAATGATATCCTATGTAACTGTGTGGTTATACCAAAGCACACCATCCATTGATGTCAGCACCAACAGCTCATTACTCTCTGCTCCAAGTCCAGAAAACTACAATGTATGACTTAATTTTACTCCTGAACATTGCTGTTGAAGAACCGACTAAAATATATATCCTTTGTTTCAGCACAGTGCACTTACATTGCTATACATCACCATGCTCGTTGTGCGGGTTGGCTTTTTTTCAAATAAGCAATAATAAAAGTTACTTAACATTCAACAGTTTTCAACTAACAATTAACATAATTTTAACATTTACAACTGAAACTAAGTCAACAACGATGGCACATACCTTGATTTCTTTCTCATACCCAACGTCCAACTTAAGAAAGTTTAACTTCTGTAGCCTAGCCTTCATGTCTGACGTCCAGTAAAACAAGTCGTTCCAAATCCTAAATGCACTCTCACTATGGCATCACACCCTGCAGTCTCATGCAATCAAATCACATTCTTAGTGACCCCTAACCTGAGGCAATTTTCTGTTGATTCTCAGCAGCAGAATACTGGCTCTAAACTGCAACTTCCTACTTGACTGTGAGATTCGGCATTCGGCTTAAACTGCCTGGCTTTCATCTTAACCCTTTCACTGCTGGAATTAAATTTTCATAAAATTTTCCCACATGCTTCTGAAGTGGGGGAAAAAAAAGATCCGGCAGTATAAAGATACAGACCCATAAAGATGCTTTTAAAAGCATTTTTAAAAAAGCAAAGGGATTTCCAACAGCGACATGGTACAGAGCAAAAGTGTTATGAAATACCAGCAAGAAAGTGTTTATGATTAGTAAGAATGACTTGACCTCTGTTTCCCCATTGAGGAAACGTTCAGTTAGATCCAACAGAAAGTTCCTAGACGATCTAAAGTTTATATTAAGTAGGAAAAAAATCATGTTTTATTTATTTGGCAGACGCAGGGGAATGAGTCAGGATGTTCAGCATAGAACACAGAGGCAAGTGAAAAGAAGGTTCCGGTCACAGAATGTTTTACCAATGGTAACTACAAAGACCAGAAATATAAAACATACAACATACATATAAAATAATGAAGATAAAAAATACAAATTGATAAGTTTGTTAAAGTATTACATTATAAGACTTTCTCAACAGAAAGTGATCTGAGCATTCATTGGGGTTTAAGTTAATCCAGCTCAATGTTGCAAAGCGGATATCTAATCAGCAGGCTGGTGTTTCCAATGGCTTCAAAGGGAAAAAAAACAGGGTAAGTGTAAAACAGGCTGCCAATTTTGAGTTGCCAAGTTTGCATTTCAAGAAACACATACTTATACCTCAAAGTTTGATCAGTTTTTTCTTACAAAATCAACTACCATTAGGAGGAAAAGCCATGTGTGGGAGTGGACAAAGGCCATAGCATCTAGCATAAACGCAGCCTTGGCCACTCAGGGATCTCCACTCAAATCCTTGTTTTAGCCTGGTACATGTATATAGGCCATCAATTCTGCCTGGGGGAGGTCAGCAAGCCAGACAGCATCAGGAGGTGGAGGAGTCCACGTTTTGGGTATAATCCAAAACATTGACTTCTCCACCCCCTGATGCTGCCTGGCTTGCTGTCCTCTTCCAGCCTCCTCCTTGTCTAGTTTAGATCCCAGCATCTGCAGTTTTGTTTTTGTCTCCAACCAATGCTGCCTGAGCTGAATGAAATGCAAGGGACTTGTAGATGTGGCCTCCTCTATATTGGGGAGACAGGCTGCCCACTTGCGAAACGCTTCAGGGAACACCTCTGGAACACTCGGACCAACCAACCCAACCATCCCGTGGCTCAACACTTCAACTCCCCCTCCCACTCCACCAAGGACATGCAGGTCTTTGGACTCCTCCATTGCCAGACCATAGCAACATGACGGCTGCAGGAAGAGCACCTCATCTTCTGCCTAGGAACCCTCCAACCACAAGGGATGAATGCAGATTTCTCCAGCTTCCTCATTTCCCCTCCCCCCACCTTGTCTCAGTTCCAACCCTCAAACTCAGCACCACCTTCCTAACCTGCAATCTTCTTCCCGACCTCTCCGCCCCCACCCCCACTCCGACCTATCACCCTCACCTTAACCTCCTTCCACCTATTGTATTTCCAACGCCCCTCCCCCAATTCCCTCCTCCCTACCTTTTATCTTAGCCTGATTGGCACACTTTCCTCATTCCTGAAGAAGGGCTCATGCCTGAAATGTCGATTCTCCTGCTCCTTGGATGCTGTCTGACCTGCTGCGCTTTTCCAGCAACACATTTTCAGCTCTGATCTCCAGCATCTGCAGTCCTCACAATCTCCTAATTGTAGAAGTCCTAATATTAAAAGACCCCTCAACTCCTCCTCCTCCTCTATCATTGTACATAATGGAAGGAGAGGGCAGGCACCCTCCAGTTTTTCCTTTGATGGTTTATCATAATTTCAAAGGTGCCAGCTGACCTCCAGAGATCTTGCCTAAGCTGCTTTTCTTCACATTTGTCCCTGGATGCTAGCTCTGTGTTATTATATTATGATTTTCAAAGGTCCTGCTATCACTTCCTTCATAATTGATTCCAATACTTCCCTAACAATACATGTTAAACTAATTGACCAATAGATACCCGTTTTTGCCTCCCTCTCATTTTGAATAGAGTTGTCACATCAGCAGTTTTCCAATCCTCTGGTATTTCTCCAGAATTCAACTATTGTTGGAAAATTATAACCAATACATCCACTGTGTGTGGCGCGACCTTCTGTAGGATCCCAGGTTATGAGCCAAGAAGACCAGAGAACCTATCTGCCATTCGTTTGTCTAATATTACTACTTTAGTGATTGGAGTGGGACTTAATTCCTCCCCTTCTTTAGTTTTAATGGGATCTTTGCAGTATCTTTCATCACAAAGACAGATGCAAAATATCTGTTTAACGTCTCTGCTATTGTTCACCCAAACCATCTCCCAGATTCATTTTCTAAGGGGCCTATGTTCACTTTGACCTCACTTTTCCTTTTTAAATATCTAATGAAGCTCTTATTGTTAGTTTTCATAATTCTCACACGTTTGCCTTTTTAGTTTATTATCTCTGTCTTTTTATTTTCATTTTAGTCATCCTTTGCTGGATTCTGAATTTATCCCAGTCTTCAGAGCTATCACTGACTTTGGTATCCTAATATACTTTTACTTTCAATTTAATACTCTCCTTAATTTCCTTGGTTAACCATGGTGGATTTATTCCTCTTTTAGAATCTTTCCTCCTTACTGGGATGGTTTTTTGCTGAGAGTCATAAATAACCTCCTCAAATATCTGCCACTGCTTGCTTACTGTCATTCCTGCTAATCTATCCACCCAAGAGAAAGTGAGGGCTGCAGGTGCTGAAGATCAGAGTCGAGAGTGTGGTGCTGGAAAAGCACAGCCGGTCAGGCAGCGTCCAGGGAGCAGGAGAATCAACGCTTCGGACATAAGCCATTCTTCAGAGTTTCATCATTCCTGATGAAGGGCTTATGCTTAAAACATCAATTCTCCTGCTCCTTGGATGCTGCCTGACCTCATGTGTTTTTCCAGCACCACACTCTTGACCCTAATCTATCCACCCAGTTCACATCAGCTAACACTATTCTCATTTTATTGTAATTCCCTTTATTTAAGTTAAACAATCTGTGTTTCCAATCCAGGTTCTCACTGGTGAAGTGAATATTAAATTCTGTCATGTTATGATCACTGTTTCCCAGGAGATCATTTAATCTGAGGTCATTTATTAAACCTACCTCATTACCCATTATCAGATCCAAGATAGCCTGCATCCTGGTTGGCTTCATGACATCTTGCTCTAGGACACTATCCATAATGCACTCTATAAATCTGTTGTCATAGATACAATTTGATTCCAATTTGACTAACTCAATCAATGTGAAGATTAAAGCAGCCATAATTATTGGTCTATTCTTTTTATATGCTCATATTTGTTGATTTATAGCCTTTCTGACAAAGTGCCATTGTTTCAGGATCTGTACACTGTTCCTACCAATGTATTTTTTTCTGTAGTGATTGTAACAAGGCGAGACCTCATACAATATGAGTTCCCTGATTAGGGTTGTTAATCTGGTCCAATCAGGAAACCCTGGCTGACATATAAGAACAAGGAGTGTTGTCCAGGCTCCAGTTTGCAACTTAAACAAAAGACTTAGCAATTTATTAACAATAAAGTGACTTCAGCAGAGTTAAATTAAACAACCAATTGGCCTATGCTTAAACCCTAAAACAGTTATTTTCAGCCCCAAAGAAAACAGCGAAACTGGCCAGCTTATTTAAACGGCTTTCACTATGTGTTGTATCACCAGTATAGATAGAATCACCATTGTCTAAATGTGAAGAAGGCATCTAGGCAAGTTTTGTCATTTTACCTTCCTAAACCATCCTGAACATCTCTGGGATAAAGCTTTGGTTTGGTAGTAAAAAGAAGAAAAAAAGAAAAAAAGAACAGGAGTGTTACGCAGCATTGCCCTTTGATGTGAAGGGCACTGCTTGTCACTGGCCACCCGGGTGTTTTCCTATCTTCCTGGTGGTGGAAACTGAATTAAGATCCATGCACTTTGTGTCTCTCACTGTGTCTCACACCTGCACACACACACACACCATGGGTGCTGGGGGAAAAAATAATCACTACCGCAGTTAGGCGGTAGTGTGGGGGTTAATAAAAAAAAGAAAAATAAATAAATAAACAGGAGTGTATGTATGTGAAGGGCACTGCTTTGTCACTGGACCACTCAGGTGTTTTCCCTTGCTTGAGTGCTGGATCAGTGAGAGGGTGTGCACCTGTGCAAGGGACTCTCCTGCTCGAAGGTGTCAGAGGGGAAGGGGACAAAAAAAGAGAAAGAAGGAAGAACAGGAGTGTTACACAGCATTGCCCTTTGATGTGAAGGGCACTGCTTGTCACTGGCCACTCGGGTGTTTTCCTATCTTCCTGGTGGTGGAAACTGAATAAAGATCCGTGCACCTTGTGCCTTTCACCGTGTCTCACACCTGCACACACACAGCATGGGTGCTGGGGAAAAATATGCACTACCGCAGTTAGGCAGTAGTGTGGGAGTTAAAAAAAAGAACAGGAATGTTAGATATCCTGAGAGCTGGCCCTGAAGGGAGCTGGATCAATGTCAAGGTCTCTCCAAGTGTAAATAAAAGGTGACTTAGTGACAGGATACTGGCTCCTGTGGAGTTATTTCTGTTTCCCTTGCTGTTGTTTCATCTCTGCCCAATGGGGTTCAGCTTCAATGACCACCAATGGGCAGACTGAAAATATAAGGTACGACATTTCTGTGAGAAACCTAACAACTTGTCTTTTTATTTCACTATAACTTGATGCTAGACAGTATGACATCACTTACCATATTAATGATGACAGTGAGGTAAAGGATGTACATAAAAGCCTGAATCCCTGTTTATAGAAATGTTGTCTGAAAGCTTTGTGCAGATGATTTATGGTAAGAATCCAGAATGAACATTTTGAATACTGAATTATTGTTACATGCAGGCCAACAATGCAAACTTCGTTAGAACTGGGAGTGATTCCAAAGGTCATTAGCGATTATATTTCTGTTTTGTGTCTAGCTGTACAATGTAACTGAAGCCGTTGATATAATACTCCAAGCCTTTGAAGATGAGAGAAAAAAATAAACCTAATATTTTAAATCTTTGAAGGAGTGATATAATTACAGACTAATTTTTGTGTTGTGTGACAGTAAAACAGACATTTCAAAGTGAGAGCTAACACTTGTGAAGTGATTTCTGCTGTATTTCCAATGGTTATTGTGACAGAGCAGTTGCAGCTCTGAGAAAGGTGCCAGCTAATATGTGCACCCACATCAGAGTGTGTGTGTGTGTGTGTGTGACAGATTATGGTGTGTATATGTGAAACAAGGCTTGATGTAAGTTGACATCTTTAACAGAAAAGAAAAAATTCAGAATGGCAGATTGGAAAGATTAAAATTAACTTAAACAGTACAATGTATCTTTCGTGTGATGAGATAAGCAAAACAAATACATGTTTCCAAATTATAGGCCAATTTGCTTGAAGAAAATAAAAGATTTTTAACAGTTCCTCTATCACTTCTAATCTCCGAGTCTCAACAAAAGCTTTGTAATTTTCCCTGTAATCTAGCTGTAGCCCTGTAGCGTCCTGTTACGTGTCCCAAGCTGTAACCCAGTTTCTGACAGATTTTTCCAATGGAATGATCTCCTTCAAAGGCAAGTTAACAAGCTCTAAGTTAAAAATCACGCAAACCCAGGTTGCAGTCCAACAGGTTTAACTATAACCTGGTGTTGTGTGATTTTAAAAATTTGTCCACCCCAGTCCAACACCGGCACCTCCACATCTTATCAAGCTCTGCAATGGGACAAAGAGGAGGACCATTCCTTCTGAGACACCCTGGTCCAGTCCTCCTTCACTCCCAACACCACCTCCAAACCCCACCCCCACAGCCTCACGGCTGCACTTTACCTGCACTTCACACAATCGTAATCTACTGCATTCACTGCTCACAATGTGGTCTCCTGTACTTTGGGGAAACAAATGTAGACTGGGTGACCGGTTCACAGAACACCTACATCCTGCCTGAAAAAAAAGACTCTGAGCTTCCAGTTACCTGTTACTTTAACACACCACCCTGTGCCCTGGCCAACATCTCTGTCTCAGGTTTGATACAGTGCTCCAGCGAAGCTCAGTGCAGGCTGGAGGAACAACACCTCATTTTCTGCTTGGGGGACCCTGCAGCCTTCTGAACTCAATATCTATAATTTTAGGGTTTGAGGCACCCTCTCCCATGTCCTTAGCCCAACCCCCCACGCACTAGGCCTTGTTATCACATGGGCTGCTTATTACACCCCACCCATTGTTAGCCACTAACAGTTCCCATTAGCAGACATTCATTTGACTAGGCTGACCATTACTCACTTATATGTCTCTGCAACTCTTCTCTCTGAGTTCTATCTCCACCTTTCGTTTACTCCTTCCCCCTCCCTCCACCCTATTTTCTGCATAAAAACCAACATTTTCCTAGCTACCATCAGTTCTGAGGAAGGGTCACTCGATATGAAATATTAATTCTGATTTCTCTCCACAGAAGTTGCCGGACCTGCTGAGCTTTTCCAGCAATTCCTGTTTTTGTTTCTGAAAAAAAAAGCCATGATCCACCAAGCCAATATTTCATTCCAGGATCTGACCTGACTATTGGTAACATCAGCTGGGATCATATCAAGTAAGTATGGTTTGATTGTAATCAAGTCCCGTAAGTCTAAAACAAAATTCTCGAGATCAAACTGCCTCAGAGACATTATGGTGATCGGAAGTGTCCTGATTGGATATTCACCAACTGAGCTGTAATGGCGGATAAGCCATGGTATAGGAACATGGGAACAGGAGATATAATCGGGTTTGCTTTGAGAAGTGTACATTTTATATATTTATGATTCACCTGACTCTTTGTCAAATCAAGACTGAGTCTTTCAGAGTCGTGAAATAAAACAAAATGACAGAAACAAGATTATTTGTTTATTAGAGTTGTACCTGTAGAATCTAAGTGATGTGTTGCTGGTTAAAGCACAGCAGGTTAGGCAGCATCCAAGGAACAGGAAATTCGACGTTTCGGGCCAGAGCCTTTCATCATTCCTGATGAAGGGCTCTGGCCCGAAACATCGAATTTCCTGCTCCTTGGATGCTGCCTAACCTGCTGTGCTTTAACCAGCAACATATTTTCAGCTCTGATCTCCAGCATCTGCAGACCTCACTTTTTACTCGAATCTAGGGGTGGCACGGTGGCATAGTGGTTAGCACTGCTGCCTCACAGCGCCAGGGACCTGGGTTCAATTCCCGCCTCAGGCGACTGACTGTGTGGAGTTTGCACGTTCTCCCCGTGTCTGCGTGGGTTTCCTCCGGGTGTTCCGGTTTCCTCCCACAGTCCAAAGATGTGCGGGTCAGGTGAATTGGCCATGCTAAATTGCCTGTAGTGTTAGGTAAGGGGTATATGTAGGGGTATGGGTGGGTTGTTGCTTCGGCGGGTCGGTGTGGACTTGTTGGGCCGAAGGGCCTGTTTCCACACTGTAAGTAATCTAATCTAAGTGATGTACCCATAAAGTTGTATTGTTTGAGCGCACATCATCAGTTCAGGCTTCTTGATATTTATCATACTTCAATATTTGGACTTGGTGAATGTCAGGCTCAGCTCATACGAAGGAGAGACCGGTGGTGCTCAGGGGAAATAGGGGGAACTCAGAAGAATCCCTGCTCAATAGTTTACACCAGCAATGCATACTCGCACTGGGCTGTCCTCTTCGCCTCATCCCTTCCTTGCCTCTCTGCTCCAACTCCTCTTCTTCAGGCAGCTCCAAGATTTACACAGCAAGCTAGTGGAAATGATCACAAATCATAACACTCATTCTAAACTGGACTGGATGACGGACTCCTCCTGAACTAGCTAGATAGCATCATCATTGAGCAAATCAGTGGGCATTCTGAATCACTCAGAATCCATATCGCTATATGGCTCTCATTCGATCAGCACTTTGTGTCATCCTGAGAGGAACCAGTTCAGGTAGTCTGAGTTAAAAAGTGGAGGGAGTTATTTGTGGATCAGCACTGTGTGAAAGCAGGAGAAAGTGAGGACTGCAAATGCGGGAGATCCAAGTCAAAGAGTGTGGTGCTGGAAAAGCACAGGAGGGTCCTGTTCCTCGGATGCTGCCTGACTGTCTGTGCTTTACAAGCACCATACTCTTCAATTGTGTGAAAGCATCATGGCACAGAGTTCTATCACTTACTGTAACATCGTGTTGAGAAACAATCCTGATTTTTCATGATTGTTGTGCCACACTAAGTTGTACCTACTGGAAGCAAGCCACAGGGGCAAATATTAATGCCCATTCACTGTGGACATACAAATATATGAATTGTGAATGAGTCCTTCAAGCCTGGTCCAATTCCACATTCCCATCTAGCCCGATAATCTTTGATATCCTTCCTAACAAGAATCTATCCACCGCCATCTTAAACATATTCAATGACCCCACCCTCTTTTATTCTCATTGGATATGGGCATCACAGGCTGGGCCAGCGTTTATTGCTCATCCCTAGCTGCCCTTGAGAAGGTGGTGGTGAACTGCTTTGTTGAACCGGGTTGACCCACAATGTCATGAGGCGGGGAATCCCAGGATTTTGACCCAGTGATAGTGAACGAACAGCGATATATTTTCAAGTCAGGATGGTGAGTGGCTTGGAGAGGAGCATGTAGTCAATGAGGTTTCCATGCTGCCCTTGGTTCTTCGGGATAGAAGTGGTTGTGGGTTTGGAAGGTACTGTCTAAGGACCTTTGGTGGTCTGCACTGCCAGCTTGTAAATCGGGCATCAGTGAAGTTCACTGCAGCACAGACTCGACTCCAAATCTCACTCCGACAGGTGCCCAGGTAAGTGCACAGCCACCTTACACATGATTATCTTGTGAGTTTTAGGAATGATGTTTAGTTACTGGAATCCGCCATGCTGTGGGCTCTACAGCTTTTCGCTCTTTTGGTCTCTTGCTGCCTCTGCAAGTCTTTGTTGCTTGTCTTGCTGTTTCATCACCACAAGGTGAAGAGCTCCATCTGGTGGCACACTGAATCCCTGCAAGCTTTGCTGTTGTGTATTTAAATACCCATTGTAGACTTTTATCTGCAAAACTAGATGATTAGATTCCCTACATTGTAGAAACAGGCCCTTCAGCCCAACAAGTCCACACCAACCCTCCGAAGAGTAACCCACCCAGACCCATTCCCCTACCCTATATTTACCCCGACTTGGCAATTTAGCATGGCCAATTCACCTGACCTGCACATCTTTGGATTGTGGGAGGAAACCAGAGCGCCCAGAGGAAACCCACGCAGACATGGGAAAAATGTGCAAAACTTTATACGGCACAGTGGCACAGTGGTTAGCACTGCTGCCTCACAGCACCAGAGACCCGGGTTCAATTCCCGCCTCAGGCGATTGTGTGGAGTTTGTACATTCTCCCCGTGTCTGCGTGGGTTTCCTCTGGGTGCTCCGGTTTCCTCCCACAGTCCAAAAATGTGCAGGTTAGGTGAATTGGCCATGCTAAATTGCCCGTAGTGTTAGGCGAAGGAGTAAATGTAGGGGAATGGGTCTGGGTGCGTGCACGTCGGCGGGTCGGTGTGGACTTGTTGGCCCGAAGGGCCTGTTTCCACACTGTAAGTAATCTAATCTAGAAGTAATCTAATCTAATCTAATCCTCACAGACAGCCAAATCAGAAATTCGACCAGGGATCCTGGTGCTGTGAGAGGAGTGGGGAGGGAAAAGAGGTAAAGGAGTAAGCAGGGATAGTATAACAGCCACAGAAAGGGAAGTCATCGAGGAGAGTTTGTCTACAGAGTCAGTATGGATGAAAGTCAGAAAAAGGACACGAGTAATCAGTAGAAAACTGACTTTCCACTAACCCTTCAGTAGCAACAGAAACACAGAGGAGTAGATTGGGAGGCAGATTTTGGAAAGGTGCAGAAGTAACAGGGTTGTTGTCATGGGTGACTTCAACTTCCCTAATATTGATTGGAACCTCCTTAGTTCAAATAGTTTGGATGGAGCAGCTTTTGTCAGGTATGTCCAGGAAGAGTTCCTGACTCAGTATGTGGATAAACTTAGAGGGGAAGCCATATTGGATTTGTTACTTGGCAACGAATCATGCCAGGTATCAGATCTCTCCATGGGAGAGCATTTCAGTGATAGTGATCACAACTCCCTGACATTACTATAGTCTTGGCATGTGATAGGAGCAGACAGCATGGGAAAGTATTTAATTGGGGAAGGGGAATTACAATGCTATTCAGCAGGAATTGGGGCTCCTAACTTGGGAACAGATGTTCTCAGGGAAATGCATGACAGAAATGTGGAGGTTGTTTAGGAAGCACTTGCTGTTAGTGCTGCACAGGACTTTCCCACTGAAGCAAGGAAGGGATGGTAGGGTGAAAGAACCTTGGGTGACTAGGGATGTGGAACATCTAGTCAAGAGGAAGAAGGAAGCTTACTTAAGATTGAGGAGGCAAGGATCAGACTGGGCTTTAGAGAGTTACAAGGTAACCAGAAAGGAAATGAAGAAAAGACTTAGGAGACCCAGAAGGGGGCATGAAAAAGCTTTAGTGGGTAGGATTAAGGAGACCCTAAGGCATTCTACACTGATTTGAGGAACAAGAGGATGGTAAGAATGAGGATTAGGCTGATCAGGGATAGTGGAGGGAACTTACGCCTGGAGTCCGAGGAGTTAGGACTTTGCTTCAGTATTTACTACTGAAAGGGTCCTTGACATTTCTGAGGACAACGTAAAACACACTGATATGCTTGAGCAGGTTGATGTTAAGAAAGGAGATGTGCTGAAAAGTTTGAGAAACATAAGGATAAATAAATCCCCTGGGCCAGACGGGATATACTCTAGGATACTGCAGGAAGCGAGTGAGTGAAGAGATTGCTGTGCCTTTGGCGATGACCTTTGCGCCCCCACTGTCCACTGGAGTAGTTCCAGATGATTGGAGGGTAGCAAATGTTATTCCCTTATTCAAGAAGGGGAATCGGGATAACCTTGGGAATAACAGACCAGTCTTATGTCTGTGGTGGGCAAATTATTAGACAGGATTCTGAGAGACAGGATTTATGATTACTTGGAAAACCATAGTTTGATTAGAGATAGTCAGCATGGCTTTGTGAGGGGCAGGTCATGCCACACAAACTTCATTGAGTTCTTTTGAGGATGGGGCAAAACACATTGAAGGTAGAGCAGTGGATGTGGTGTACGTGGATTTTAGCAAAGTGTTTGATGTGGTTCCCCATGGTAGGCTCATTCATAAAGTAAGGAGGCATGGGATACAGGGAAATCTGGCTGTCTGGATACAGAATTGACTGGCCAATAGAAGACAGAGGGTGGTGGTAGATGGAAAGTATTCAGCCGAGAGTTCGGTGACCTGTGATGTTCCGCAGGGATTGGTTCTGGGATCTCTGCTCTTCGTGTTTTTTTATAAATGACTTGGATGAAGAAGTGGAAGGGTGAGTTAGTAAGTTTGTCCATGACATGAAGGTTGGGTGGAGTTGTGGACATTGTGGAAGGCTGTTGTAGGTTGCAACGGGACATTGACAGGATGCAGAGCTGGGCTAAGAAGTGGCAGATGAAGTTCAACCTGCAAAGCTAGCAGGGAGAAAGGTAAATTTTGTAAACTGTATTTACAGCAGGTGAAGCTGTACACCAGGAGTGCGCATTCATAAAATGTACACAACCATATATTCATTCCATTTTATCTTGCAAGGACTCACTCTTCTAATATCCTTGTCCCATATCACCGTAAGATATAAGAGCAGAATTAGGCCATTCGGATCATTAAGTTTATCTGCAATCCAGGCTGCTATGTTTCACAACTCCATTCTCCTGTCATCTCCCTGTAACCTTTAATCCCCTTACCAATCAAGAATCTAACAATCTCAGTTTAAATAAGCTCAATGACTTGGCCGCCACAGCCCTCTGCGGCAATGAGTTCTGCAGATTAACCACTCTCTGGTTGAAGAAATGTCTCTTCATCTCAGTTCTAAATGGCCATCCCTTCACTCTGAGGCTGTGCCCTCAGGTCTATATCTCCTACTATTGAAAGGTCTTCTCCATGACCATTCTACCCAGGCTTCTCAGTATTCTCCAAAGTTCAGTGAGGTCTCCCTCATGCTTCTAAACTCTTTAAGTACAGACTCAGAGTCCTCAACCACTCCTCATATGACAAGCCCTTTATCCACTGGATCATTCTTGTAAACCTCCTTTGGACCCCCCTCCCATAACAGCACATCCTTCACAGATATGAGACCCAAAACTGCTCACAATATTCCAAATGCAGTCTGTCCAGAGCCTTATACAGCCTCAGCATTACCTGTCTACCATTGTTTTTTAGCCCTCTTGAAATGAATGCTAACACTGTATTTGCCTTCCTAACTGCCAACTGAATCTGCATGTTAACCTTAAGAGAATCCTGAACTAGGATTCCTAAGTCCCTTTATGTTTCAGATTTTCAAAACCTTTCCCCATTTAGAAAATAGTCTACAACTCTATTCTTCCTGCCATAGTACATAACCTCACACTTTGCCACATTTTATTCCATCTGCCACTTTTTTGCTCACTCTTCTCGCCTTTCTCAGTCCTTCTGCAGCCTTTCCGCTTCCTCAACATGACCTGTCCCTCCACCTATCTTTGTGTCATCTGCAAACTTAGTAATAATGCCCTCTGCCTAGTTCCTCTGCCTAGATCATTAATGTTTAATGAGAATAGCTGTGGTCCCAAAGCTGACCCCTGCAGAATTCCATGAGGTACCGGCTGTTATTCTGAAAAAGACCCCTTTTATCCCCACTGTGTGCCTTCTGCCAGTCAGCCAACCCTTTATTCATACCAGTGCTTTGCCCCAAACACCATGGACTCTTATCTTATTTATCAACTTCCTGTCAGGCAATTCATCGAATGCCTTCTAGAAATCCAAATAGATCATGTCCACTGGCTCTCCTTTATCTAACTTACTCATCACCTCCTCAAAGAATTCTCACAGGTTTGTCAGACAAAACCTCCCTTGACGAAGTCATGCTAGCTCAGCCCTATTTTATCCTGCACTTCTAAATACTCTTAATAATGGGCTCTAAAGTCTTACCAATGACTGAGGTTGGACGAACTGGCCAATAGTTTCCTGTCCTCTGCCCACGTCCCATGTCAGGATGTAAATGAACCTGTGGGCTAATTCACAAATAGGACTGGGAGAAAATTATGCTCTGTCCCATTTGATTTTGCCTCAGCAATAAAACAAGCCTTCCCCTTCTCCACTCCATTTATTTCCTGCAACCTGTTTGATCTCTACTAGTATTGTGTCATGTGGTTACCGGGATTACAGAAGATAAATTAGATGAGTTCTGCTCTTTTAGTATCTAATTAAGTTACAGTAGAAATAAAAATCAGGAGCAACGTACAACCAATTCACGTTACTTGTTTTACACTGTCTCACACGATGTTAACATCGTGCACTTTGCATTTGTCAATTAAGAAATAGTATTAAAGAAGTGCACAATTGCGATATAACACACTTCCTGATTTTCATGTCATACAACTACTAGAATATATTAACTAACAGATATCTCAGAAATATGCTGCAAAAAAGCATGTTCCCATGGCAACAGTGATGCTAACACCCAGATAAAAGGTCGCTGTATTTAGTTATGGTTTCTGACACATGATCCATCCTTACACTTGAACTTTCTGGTATTTTTAATCTAAGCAGTACTTGAAGAATGACAAAGGCTGGCACTTTAACTACCTTCAATTCTCGAATTCATGTGGATTTGCCGACATATTAATGATAGGCCATCCATCTCCAGCCCAGTTCATATTCATATTAAATAGAATGTGCTATTTCAACATGCTAACAGTAAAGATTTGATTCAGAAATGTATGAAGTCTTGCATTTTTTAAACTGGAGGGTCGCATTCAGGCAAATCTGAAATCAGATCAGAAACCCACAGGCCTATGGACCTAGTGTTGTAAAGTGGGATTAGGCTCAATGATTAATTTACCAGCTCCCACAGACATGATGGACCAAGTAGCCTTTTTCTGCGCTGTGAACTTTCAATGATTCTAGAAAACATTCACAAAGTCTGCCATCACCACGCAATCCCTTTCAGATAGAAGGTCAAGATGTGGAGGCTGTCACTTTCCCCTGAGAGTTCGCCAACGCTGCTTTTCCATGAACTAACAAGAAGCACAATTCAAACAGAGCTGTCGAGTTGGTCAGTTTTCGTCCTCCATGCTACACAAGTTGTTTGGAGCTCACAAGATTGACACCAGCAAGGTCATTTAAATTCACACTGAATCGTCCCAGTTAACACAGAAATAGTGACAGGCATCATAACAGAAAGGTGGGGATTACAAACAACTGGACTCTATCCTTGACCTTTCTATCAATATCTTGACAGATACAGAAATGTAAACACAAGCATGGCTAGATGCCAGGAATGTTAACACTCTCCTCAGACCAAATGATAGTGTTTCTAATTTTGCAATATAATGCTGCTGACCTCCCTCTCGCAATCAAGGTCAGATCTCAGCTGGAGCTGTGAAAATTGTTCAGTAGCCAAGGTCAGAGAATAAATGACGAGCAAGTTCATAGAAAGGTGCGTATACAGTGGTAAACATTTTAATTCCTACGACAAATGAAGGGATGAACTGTTAGCTCATGTAATGTCCTGTGGCTCCCAGAAGCTGAATATAATCACACTTTCAAATTCCCCAGTATAGGTTCACAGTCTAGTCAAGGTCTTACCCAAACGTATGGGTTGGAGTTCAGAGTGAATTTTCTTAAAGACTGGTTCTGCGATCACTGAAATGACCATGCTGGTACCAACCTCCATTCCAACCAGGTGACTATTTAACCAGATGATTAATTTGATTGGTTCTGATGTCAATATTGCTAAGCAATTTAACTAATACAAACCAGATATAGGTGGTCTCTGTAGGGTGTGCGCTCTCCTGGATATCAGCCTATGCATTCTCTTACTCAATTTCAGTCTAGTTTTGCTTTCTTGAGTCCACATACCAATAGCACTACAATGGCTGGCCAACCCAGACCCTGAAGAAAGTTTTAACCATTTAACCCGAGGTTTGCCTTTGTTTTTGGGCTTTACCTCTTTGTTCGGGGTATGTCCCGAACGAGGCGATGCAATTGCCTTCACTCGAGCGGTGTTCCCTGAGACTAGTGAGGTGTTCCACTTCTATTGGAATTCCCTGTAGCTTATATGCTCCATCTGTTGCATTTTCCAATGATAAAGCCAGGGGTTGTGCCTGTTTGAAGTTCAACTGGGCTTCAGCTACTAGACACTTTTGCATGGTGACATCATTAATCCCACATACCAAATAGTCTTTCAGCATCTCATTCAGGGTTAAAGCAAAGTCACATACCTCTGCCAGTTATCTTAACCTTGTCAAAAATCTTGATACGGCTTCCCCGGGTTCTGGAATTGACGAGTAAAACTGATATGGTCTCAGAATTACAGGAGGCTTGGGATCGTAATATTCCCTAACTAAATTCATCAGCTCTTGAAAGATTGTAGTGTGTGATGCCACGGGGTAAGTTAGCTCCTAATAACCTCAAGCTGCAGGAGAACTACTCTCCTTTCCATCTGCCCCAATATCATTTGCCTGGGAAAAGTAACACATTCATTCCAGGTACACGGCCCAGTTTCCGATGGGAGGTTTGAACAAGTCAAGCTTCCCAAATAACATCACATAGAACATAGAAGGATACAGCGCAGTACAGGCCCTTCGGCCCTCGATGTTGCGCCGACCGAATCCTACCTAACCTATACTAGCCCAATAACTTCCAAATGCCTATCCAATGCCCGCTTAAATGACCATAAAGAAGGAGAGTTCACCACTGATACGGGCAGGGCATTCCATGAACTCACAACCCGCTGTGTGAAGAATCTACCCCTAACATCTGTCCTATACCTACCACCCCTTAATTTAAAGCTATGTCCCCTAGTAACACCTGACTCCATTAGCGGTAAAAGGTTCTTAGTATCTACCCTATCTAAACCCCTAATCATCTTATACACTTCTATCAGATCTCCCCTAAACCTTCTCTTCTCCAATGAGAACAGCCCCAAGTGCCTCAGCCTTTCCTCATAAGATTTTCCTACCATTCCAGGCAACATCCTGGTAAACCTTCTCTGCACTCGTTCTAAAGCTTCCACATCCTTCCTATAGTATGGCGACCAAAACTGCACACAATACTCCAGATGAGGCCGCACCAGAGTCTTATACAACCGCAACATGACCTCAGGACTCCGGAACTCAATTCCTCTGCCAATAAAGCCCAGTACACCATATGCCTTCCTCACAGCACTATTTACCTGGGTGGCAACTTTCAGAGATCTGTGTACATGGACACCAAGATCCCTCTGCTCATCCACACTACCAAGTAGCCTACCATTAGCCCAGTAATCCATCATCTTGTTATTCCTACCAAAGTGAACGACTTCGCACTTAGCTACATTGAATTCCATTTGCCACATTTCCGCCCAGCTCTGCAACTTATCTATATCCCGCTGTAACCTACCACTTCCTTCCTCACTATCCACAACTCCACCGACTTTTGTGTCATCCGCAAACTTGCTTACCCAGCTTTCAAGTCCTTCCTCTAGATCATTTATAAAGATAACAAAAAGCAATGGTCCCAAAACAGATCCTTGTGGTACACCGCTAGTAACTGCGCTCCAAGATGAACATAATCCATCAACTACTACCCTCTGTCTCCTTCCAGCCAGCCAATTCCTAATCCAAACCAGAAATGCTTATCCTAACTCAAAGAACAATTGTTGTGAGCAAATTTCTTCAGTTTTTCTCTCATCGCCACTGAAATAACTCCAGAGGCTAGCATGGAATCACAGAATCCCTAAAGTGTGGAAACAAGCCATTCGGCCCAACAAGTACACACCCTTCTCTGAAGCATAACCTACCCAGACCCATTCCTCTACCCTATTACGCTATACGGAGGATCCTTGATTATCCGAATATCAATTATCCAAAAATTGGATCATCTGAAGGAAATCTTGAGGCCCCGACAGAAACATTACTTCGCGTCTTTTGTTTACAGTGATTAAAAGTGCTGCTGAGAGCAGTCCTGGGCTGATGAGAGCGCAGGCACTGTCTCTAAATGACTGACCTCCCACCTCCTCTCTCTCCCTCACCACACTTTCCCTGGAGTTCTACACAGGGGTGTACCCTAATCGCCCCTTCTCCAGATAATCTCTCCAACATTGTTCTGTACAGGGCAGAGGTGGAACCTGGTGTGTGTGTGTGTGTGTGTGCGCTATTTGGAGACTCATCCCCCAAAAGGCAGCAGCAGCAGTAGCAATCTTGTTTTTGGTGTCCAGTCTGGCAGTCTGGCAGGGGACAGAATGCGCGGGGGGTGAGCGTGGGGATGGACAGGCGCTAGCAGAGGTGGTGTTGCGGGTTGGGCAGGGGGCGGTGTTGGATGGGGTTTTGGGGTCAGGCAAGGAGTGATGTTAGGCTGGGTTTGGGGGCAGATGTGGGGTGGTGTTGGGCTGGGCTTGGGGACGGATGTGGGGTGGTGCTGGATTAGGTTTGGGGGCAGATGTAGGGTGGTGTTGGACTGGGTTTGGGGGCAGGTGTGGGGTGGTGTTGGGCTGGGTTTGGGACGGATGTGGGGTGGTATTGGACTGGGCTTGGGACAGATGTGGGGTGGTGCTGGACTGGGTTTGGGACAGATGTGGGGTGGTGTTGGACTGGGCTTGGGACAGATGTGGGGTGGTGTTGGACTGTATTTGGGGGTGGATGTGGAGTAGTGTTGGACTGGGCTTGGGGCAGTTGTGGAGTGGTGTTGGACTGTATTTGGGGGTGGATGTGGAGTAGTGTTGGACTGGGCTTGGGGCAGTTGTGGAGTGGTGTTGGACTGGGTTAGGGGGTGGATGTGGGGTGGTGTTGGACTGGGTTAGGGGGTGGATGTGGGGTGGTGTTGGACTGCGTTTGGGGGCGGATGTGGGATGGTGTTGGGCTGGGCTTGAGGGCAGATGTGGGGTGGTGTTGGACTGGGTTTGGGGACAGATGTGGGTAGGTGTTGGGCTGGGTTTGGGGGGCAGGCGGGGGTTGGTTTTGGACAGGTTTGGGGGCACCAGGGGGCAGTGTTGGACTGGGTTTGGGGGCAGATGTGGTGTGCTGTTGGATAGGGTTGGTGTCAGATGGAGGGGCAGTGTTGGGCTGGGTTTGGAGGGCAGGCAGAGTTTGTTATTGGATGGGGTAGGGGCGGGCAGGGTGCAGTGCTGGACGGGATTGGGGCTCATGCGCAGTGTGCTGTTGCATAGTCTCCTAAACAGGGAGCAGACTTCATAGAAAACTCAAAGCCCCAGAGGAAAGGCATTGAATCGATTAACAGAATAATCAATTATCCGAACAAAATAGTGCCTGCCCATCTCGTTTGGATAATTGAGGTTTCTCTGTAATTACCCCTAACCTCCACTTTCCTGAACACTGTGGGTAAGTTAACATGGCCAATTCACCCTCACCTGCACATCTTTGGACTGTGGGAAGAAACCTCACCCAGACATAGGGAGAATGTGCAAACTCCACACAGGCAGTCCCCCGAGGCTGGAATCGAACCTGGGTCCCTAGCGCTGTGGGACAGCAGTGCTAACCACTGAGCCACTGTGTCAGACCAAGCATCTAAATCACATTTTCAGGAGCCCTGCGGTCCCTCCTACAATGACACCGGCAGAAGCATGTGCTGTGTGGTACCTCCCTTCCGTCAGTATGTGGACTCCTGATACGTTTCATGTGCCAGGTTCTGAGGGACCTGTCTTGTCACCAATAGACAATTGTTACAGTCCAAGGAGGACTGAAGGATACAGGCGACTGAGAATGTTCCAGAATGTAGGTATTGAGAAAACCCACTGGAGAGCATGCAGTGCCTTGCATTTTCTGCTGGGGTGATCACAGATGACCCACATTTTCATTGGAGGCCTTTCCTAGTCTGGATCACTGCTGCTTGCTGATCTGATGTAAGAAGGAAATAATCAAGAGTGTTCCGCAACCTCCTCATTAACTCGCTAAATCCAAAAGCAAGCTAAGAATTGATGCACCTTACCAAGAATGCATTAGTCGCCTTTTGGATACATCTATAAGTGGATGCTTATGAGATTCTACAGAAATCTCCACTGACTTGCTGAAATGATATATTCACTAGTTACATCAATATTATCTAGAAATAGGGGTGGGACTCATTGCAGGATTTTCAATAGATAACCAAGGAGCGGTGCTCGAGGGCAAACAAAGGGGAGCTCAAAGGTCCAACAGACAGTGAGACTGGAAGTCAGTCAGTGTGTGTGAAAGAGAAACAGTCTCAATGTTGGGCAGTGCCATTTTTACCTATACACTGGGAAGGCAATTGAATCATCCTGGTTCTATGTAGTGGCACAGTGAGAAGTTACAAGATGTTGGATATATCTGTCCTGTTAGAACTCAAGCACACACTCTAGGAGTTATGAGGCAGCTAAGTGTGATTGAGGAAGTTAGGAAGCCACAAAGGGATCAGTTGCATGTTTTATTTCTCTTTCAAGGCATACTGGGGACTCAAGGGTTAAACTACCAAAGAGACTCCCTGCAGTATCAACTGTATGTCTGTCCTCTTACAGAATAGACAGAACATCTCAGTAGGGAGGAGGCTGGCTGAATCTTAGAGAAGGAATCCATTGGAGCCACACACATGAGTTCCTCAGAAACCTCAGGAAAGGTGTTTGTCCTCCCCAGACAAGACTGACAGCCTTGGCTGCAACCCTGTTAAACTGCCTCCTGCTCCCATTGTCTTGCTTACCCTCCATATTAGCATAGGGAGGGGAACTCCCCCCCCCCCCATTGAGCACAGACAAAGCCCCTCTGTTTTAATCTTTTCCGATCAACACATGATCATGAAGTGTACGATAATCAGTCCCTGTAAAGTATTCACTCGTTATCACAGAACATCGACATTCACCGGGCCTTGTAAAATTATAATTGACCATCTTAAACAATGTAACAACAGTCAACTGTGTGAATTATAGACCTTTTATATTATTTTATAAAAAAGTACTGCCTTTGTGTGTCGAGCAGAGATTCGTGGAGAAGTCTCACCACAAGTCGACACAGGACCACTTTTGGGGACATTGAGAAACTCTTGATTGCTGTCCGATAATAAAGCATCTACTGTTGTACAGAAACCTGTGTCATCCAGATTTAAAGTCATAGAGTCATAAAGATGTACAGCATGGAAAGAGACCCTTCGGTCCAACCTGCCCTTGTCGACCAGATATCCCAACCCAATCTAGTCCCACCTGCCAGCACCCAGCCCATATCCCTCCAAACCCTTCCTATTCATATACCCATCCAGATGCCTTTTAAATGTTGCCATTGTACCAGTATCCACCATTTCCTCTGGCAGCTCATTCCATACACGTACCACCCTCTGCGTGAAAAAGCTGCACCTTAAGTCTCTTTTATATCTTTCCCCTCTCACTATGCCCTCTAGTTCTGCACTCCAAGATCTCTTTGTTCAGCAACACTCCCTAGGATCTTACCATTAAGTGTATAAGTACTGCTAAGATTTTCTTTCCCAAAATGCAGCACCTCACATTTATAAGAATTAAACTCCATCTGCCATTTCTCGGCCCATTGGTCCATCTGGTCAAGATCCTATTGTAATCTGAGGTAACCTTCTTCGCTGTCCACTATACCTCCAATTTTGGCGTCATCTGCAAACTTACTAACAATACCTCTCATGCTCACATACAAATCATTTATATAAATGATGAAAAGTAGAGGACCCAGCACCGATCCTTGTGGCACTCCACTGGTCACAGGCCTCCAGTCTGAAATACAACTTTCCACCACCACCCTCTGTCTTCTACCCTTGAGCCAGTTCTGTATCCAAATGGCGAGTTCTCCCTGTATTCTATGAGATCTAACCTTGCTAATCAGTCTCCCATGGGGAATCAAATTTGTGGAACAAAATATACATCAACAATATAATCAGGGTTCTGACAATGTCCTGAAAGTAGAGGGAGTTCAGAAGTAGCCTTGTGCCACTAATAGTTCTGTACAGCTGACAGCAAGAGTGAGGGAAGTGCACCAACAGAACTTTCTTTGTGTAGCGTACAAAATTAGAGTTTGGGGAATCACAGGGGTAGCATCTGCACGGTGAAGCTAGCTGTCTGCAGACAAGCTGAAATTGTGCCTGTGAGTAAATCCTGGAGTTCGGTTTCGAGAGTCCAGAAGAGCCCAGATGATGAATCACAATGGGTACAGTCACTGAGGCAATACACACGAACAGTTCTTAATAGGGACTTTCAAGGCCAGGTCACCAAAGTGAAGAATTGTAAACCCTGCAATTGTAATCATTCAATAATTGTAATATCTGGTCAGTATGGATGAGTTGGATCCATGCAGTACATTTCTATGACTATGACTATATGGCGTTCTCTCCCACATACAGCAATAGATGTTCAATCAATTAATAATTTTACATCTGAGATCAATAGATTTTTGCTTCAGCTGAAAATGTGTTGCTGGAAAAGGGCAGCAGGTCAGGCAACATCCAAGGAGCAGGAGAATCAACGTTTCGGGCATGAGCCCATCTTCAGGATTTTTGCTTATCAGAGAATATTAAAGAATGTGCAGCCAATGAAGGTGGAGAGAGTGAAGATACAAATCAGCCACATATCATTGAAAGGCAGAACAGGCTAAAGGATAAATTGCCTAATTCTGTTACTAAGGTGCATAGAATTAAAATGAAAGCACACTGTTACAGTGCTAAGCTGTTGTGAAAAGCTCTAGGTCAGGGAGGACAATATTAGATCGGGCTCCCACTCCTGATTACCACCCTGTGCTCCCTGTGGATACGTGGTCCATTCAAGACAATCATGATGGACCAGCACTGAGCTCTGCAAGGACTACTCTGCATGGCCTAACAATACCCAATATTCACAGGCGACCCTGTCTCATGAGAGAGAGGTATCAAAGCATAATATGATCCATACAGCCAAACTTCAACTTGGAATTACTTCTTTTCCAAGAGGAAGGGTGAGATATTAATTAAAAAAAGACTTATTCCACCTCCTCTGGCTGGGCTAGATGCTATAATCAATGTCAGTGTTTAAACAACAATTTGCAATCTCCTCTGCAATTAGGATTTAATTACATATGTGACTTATTGAAAATATATGTTTACATTGCAAATATTCAGCTTTAAACATAATGTAATTATTGTTAATTGCAATATTCAGTCTGTATTTAAAATATAAAAATCATATTCATCACAAAGTCAGATCTGGCTTAACTGAACAATATTTATACCCATAGTTGACCTTATAATTGTTGGTTTCATAACAATTTTATAACACATAAAACCACCAAACTGTTAAATGCTGTGGATTTTGGGAGAGTTGTCATATAAATGGAAGAGATGTAAGTTAAATTGCAAACATATTAATTTATTGAAAAAGTATAGAACATGCAGTTTCTCAAGATAAACTTGTCTTTAATCAATTATCTTGGTCACCCACGTTTGAACAGGAACAGAATTCCATTTGAAGCAGATATTGGAGAGGTAAGGATAACATTAGTCACAGCAAATTCCATCAGGTCTGGCTGCTTCCAAATGAAATTCCAGATAAAATTTAAAAAAAAAACAAGTCAAAAGGTTCATACTTTGTCTTTCCATGTCTTACCCAGTTCGACAAATCAAAAGCACACGCTGATTTGTTTTGATTCTGGATTACGTAAAAATAGGAAATATTGAGTCAGCTAGCACATTACACATAGTTCACCAAGTGTCAAAAATCAGGAGAGATGTATACAAGGTGACTCAAATATTGTCACCTTTTACATAGTCATTCAGAACAAGAATTACCTCCAAGGATTGTTGTTAACTGATAAACAACAGTTATGTGAGTCTTTGTGACAATTGTGTGGCATTTGTGAGCAACAATGTCCAGTTGTTTCGATACCTTGTGCAAGCTGGAAGTGGAATTGAGTAAGCTGCTTTAACACTTTTCTTTACCAGGCAGTAGGCCTACATTCCAATTCCAGGTAGTACCTAACAGTTCACAGCAGGAGAAGACACAGCTTGAGAGAAAAAAAATAGCAGGTACACAATGGAGGGCAGCATTCTGGTGGACCCCAGCAGCAATCACTCCAAATCACTCTCAAACCTACCCTCCATTAAGGGATTGCAGAGTCTTAATCTCCAAGGCCTCTTTGCCACCACTTTGTAGTAAGTTGATGCAGAAAGGAAGAAACATTAGTGGGATCTAGACTATCGATTTGGACCAAAATGCATTTGGAAAAGCATTGGCCAATCACAGGCCAGTGGGAGAGCCGCCCTTGGTCCAGATAATAAGACATCAGTAGGCCTCATCATCTAAATTTTGTAATTTTAATTTATTCATGGCTTGTGGGTGTTGCTGACTGGGCCATCATTTACTGCCCATTCCTGGTTTCCTTTGAGAAGGAGCTGGTGAGCTGTCTTCTTGAATTATTGCAGACCATGTGCCATAGGTAAGCTCACAACAGTATTAGGGAGGGAATTCCAGGATTTTGACTCAGGGAACAGTGAAGGGACAGTGACACATTTTCACTGCAGGATGATAAGTGACTTGGAGGGAACTTACAGGCAGTTGCATTCTCAAGAATCTGTTGCCCTTAACCTTCTGAATAGAAGTGGCTTTGAGTTTGGAAGCTGCTATCAAAGGAACCTTGGTGAATTTCTGAGGTGCATCTTGTACAAGGTGCATGGTGTGGCGACTGAGCGACGGTGGTGAAGGGAGTGAATGTTTGTGAAAGCGACATTGCCTGGATAGTGTCAAGCTTCTTGTAATATTGGAGTTGCACTTACCCAGGCAAGTGGGGAGCATTTCCTCATACTCCTGACTTATGTTATCCAGATGGTGGCTAGGAGTTAAAAGGTTAGTTACTGCAGGATTCATAGTCTCTGACACACTCTTGTCGACACTGTAATTATGCAGAGCATCCAGTTGTTGTCAATGATGATTGGCTCGTACTTATGTCACATTAATGTAACCTGCCAATGGTTAGCCTAAAGCTAGATATTGTTCAAGTCTTGCCACACGTGGACATGGATTGCTGCAGTATTTGAGGAGTCATGCATGGTGCTGAATACTGTCCTATTATGAGTCTATAACCCAAATTCTGAACTTATGATGGAGGGAAGTTATTAAGAAGCAAGTGAAGATGGTTGAGTCTGAGACATTACCCTAAGGAGCTCCTGCAGTGATGTCTTGCAGCTGAGAGAACTGTCCTCCAATATCCAGAACCACCACCCTCTGACTCCAACAAGTGCAGTGCTGTTGCATTGATTCCCATTGCCTCCATGTTTGCTATGGCTCCTTGATGCCACATTCAGTCAAATGTGTCCTTGATGTGAAGGGCTGTCACTCTCACCTCACCGTTAGAATTCAGCTCTTTTGTCCATGTTTGAACCAAGGCTGTAATGAGCTTAGGAGCTGAGTGGCCCTGGCGGAAACCAAATTGAGTGTCACTGAGCAGGTTATTGCTGAGCAGGTATTGCTTGATAGCACTGTTGATGACACCTTATAATACTTTACTGAAGATCAAGAGTAGACTGATGGACAGTCATTAGCCAGGTTGGATTTCTGCTGCTTTTTGTATACAGGACATAACTGGGCAATTTTCAGGTGGATGCCAGTGTTGTAACTGTAATGGAACACCTTGGCTAAGGGAGCGGCAAATTAGAACATAGAAAATTACAGCACAGTACAGGCTCTTCGGCCCTCGATGTTGCGCTGATCTACGGCACCAATCTGAAGCTTATCTATCTGACATTTTCATCCATATGTTGATCCAATGACCATTTAAATGCCCTTAAAATTGGTGAATCTTCTACTACTGTTGCAGGCAGGGCGGGGTTCCACATTCTTCCAATGCTCTGAGCAAAGAGACTACTCAGACATCGGTTCTATATCTATCACCCCTCAACTTAAAGCTATGTCCCCTCGTGCTAGCCATCACCATCTCAGGAAAAGGCTCTCACTGTCCACCCTACCTAACCCTGTGATTATCTTATATGTCTCAATTGAGTCACCTCTCAACCTTCTCTCTAACGAAAACAGCCTCAAGTCCCTTAGCCTTTCCTCATAAGACCTTCCCTCCGTACCAGGCAACATTCTAGTAAATCTCCTCTGAACCCATTCCAAAGCTTCCACATTCTTCCTATAATGCAGTGCCCAGAACTTTTTGCAATACCCCCAGGCAGCCGCACGAGAGTTTTGCACAGCTGCAACATGACCTCATGGTTCCGAAACTCAATCCCTCTACCAATAAACGCTAATATACCATATGCCTTCTTAACAACCCTATCACCCTGGGTGGCAACTTTCAGTGCAACAAGGACACTGAGATCTCTTTGCTCATCTACACTACCAAGAATCTTACCATTAGCTCAGTACTCTTTATTCATGTTGCTCCTTCCAAAGTGAATTGCCTCACACTTTTCTACATTAAACTCCATTTGCTACCTCAGCCCAGCTCTGCAGCTTATTTATGTCCTTCTGTAACTTGCAACATCCTTCAGCACTTTCCACAAATTTACTAACCCATCCTTCGATGCCCTCATCCAGGTCATTTATAAAAATGACAAACAGCAGTGGCCCCAAAACAGATCCTTGTGGTACACCACTAGTAACTGAACTCCAGGATGAACATTTCCCAATAACCACCACCCTCTGTCTTCTTTCAGCTAGCCAACTTCTGATCCAAATCACTACATCACCGTCAATCCCATGCCTCCATATTTTCTGCATTAGCCTACCATGGGGAACCATATTAAATGCCTTACTGAAATCCATATACACCACATTAACTGCTTCACCCTCATCCACCTGTTTGGTCACCTTCTTAGAAGAACTCAATAATGTTTATGAGGCATGACCTACCCTTCAAAAAACCATGCTGACGATTCCTAATCAACTTAATCCTCTCTAGGTGATTATAAATCCTATCTTTTATAATCTTTTCCAACACTTTACCCACAACTGAAGTAAGGCACACTGATCTATAATTACCAGGCTTGTCTCTACTCCCCTTCTTGAACAAGCGGACAACATTTGCTATCTTCCAGTCTTCTGGCACTATTCCTGTAGGTAATGATGACATAAAGATCAAAGCCAAAGGCTCTGCAATCTCCTCTTTGGCTTCCCAGAGAATCTTAGGATAAATCCCACCTGGCCCAGGAGACTTATCTATTTTCACACTATTCAGAATTGTTAACACCTCCTCCTTGTAATCCTCAATCCCATCTAGTCTAATAGCCTGTATCTCAGTATTCGCCTCAACAACATTGTCTTTTTCCAGTGTGACGACTGATGAAAAATATTCATTTAGCGCTTCCCCATCTCCTCAGATTCCATGCACAATTTCCCATTACTATCCTTGATTGGTCCTATCCTGATATACTTATAGAAAGATTTAGGGTTTTCCTTGATCCTATCTGCCAACGATTTCTCATGTCCCCTCCTGGCTCGTCTTACTTCTCTCTTTAGATCTTGCCTGACTAAGTTATAACTCTCAGTGCCCTAACTGAGCCCTCTGGCCTCATCCTAACATAAGCCTTCTTCTTCCTCTTGACAAGAGATTCAACTTCCTTAGTAAACCATGGCTCCCTCGCTCAACCACTTCCTCACTGCCTGACAGGTATATACTTATCAAGGACACTCCACAGTCATAGAGTCATAGAGATGTACAGCATGGTAACGGGCCCTTCGGTCCAACCCGTCCATGCCGACCAGCTATCCCGACCCAATCTAGTCCCATCTGCCAGCACCCGGCCCATATCCCTCCAAACCCTTTCTATTCATATACTCATCTAAGTGCCTCTTAAATGTTGCAATTGTACCAGCCTCCACCACTTCCTTGAAAAAGCTCTATGTTTCGATTGTGCCCATCTCCTGCAGTTTCCTTCCCCAACCTATGCATCCTAAATTTTGCCTAATTGCATCATAATTGCCTTTCTGCCAGCAATAACTCTTGCCTTGTGTTATATACCTATCCCTTTGCATCGCTAAAGTAAACATAAGCGAATTGTGGTCACTATCACCAAAGTGCTCACCTACCTTGAAATCTAACACCTGGCCAGGTTCATAACCCAGTACCAAATCCAATGTGGCCTTACTCCATGTTGGCTTGTCTACATACTGTGTCAGGAAACCATCCTGCACACATTGGACAAAAACTGACCCATCTAAAGTACTCGCACTATAGTATTTACAGACAATATTTCTAAAGTTAAAGTCCCCCATAACAACTAACATGTCACTCTCACTCCTATCCAGAATTATCTTGCTATCTTTTCCTCCACATCTCTGGAACTATTCAGAAGCCTATAGAAAACTCCCAACAGGGTGACCTCTCCTTTCCTGTTTCTAACTTCAACCCATATTACCTCAATAGACGAGTCCTCAAATGACCTTTCTGCCACCATAATACTGTCCTTGACTAACAATGTCACACCCCCACCTCTTTTTCCATCTTCTCTGTTCTTACTGAAACATCTAAATCACAGAACCTGCAACAACCATTCCTGTCCCTGCTCTATCCATATATCCAAAATGGCCACAACATCAAATTCCCAAGTGTCAACCCATGCTGCAAGTTCACCCACCTTATTCTGGATGCTCCTGGTGTTGAAGTAGACACACTTCAAACCACCTTCCTGCTTGCCAGTGAACTCTTGTGACCTTGAAACCTCATTTCTGACCTCACTACTCTCAACCTCCTAGACACTGGAACTACAATTCAGGTTCCCACCCCCTGCTGAATTAGTTTAAACCCTCACAAAGAGCATTAGCAAATATCCCCCCCAGGATATTGGTACCCCTCTGGTTCAGGTGTTGACTATACTGTTTGTAGAGGTCCAACCTACCCCAGAATGAGCCCCAATTATCTGGGAATTTGAAACCCTCCCTCCTGCACCATCTCTGTAGCCACATGTTCAACTCCTCTCTCTCCCTATTCCTCGCCTCGCTAGCACGTGCACGGGCAACAAACCAGAGATGACAATTCTGTTTGTTCTGGCACTAAGCTCCCTGAATTTCTGCCTTAAATCCCCATCCCTTTTCCTATCTATGTTGTTCGTATCTACTTGGACCATGACTTGGGACAGCTCCCCCTTCCCTTCATGGATACCGAAAACACGATCCAAGACAACACAAACCCTAACACCTGGGAGGCAACACTCTGACTGTGAGTCTCTCGCGCTCCCACAGAACCTCCTATCTGTCCCCCTAACTGTGGAGTCCCCAGTGACTAATGTTCTACTCCTCTCCCTCCTTCCCTTCTGAGCAACAGGCACAGATTCCGTGCCAGAGACCTGAACCCAATAGCTTACTCTGGTAAGCCTCCCCCCCCCCACCCCCCCGCCAACAGTATACAAAGCGGCATACTCGTTATTGAGGGGAACGGCCACAGGGGCTCCCTGCACCGCCTGCCGGTTCCCTTTCTGTCCTCCCAACTGTAACCCATCTGCCTTTTTCTTTTATCTGAGGTGTGAACTACCTCCATGTAACTCCTCTCAATGATCCTCTCTGCCTTCTGAGTGAGCGGAAGCTCATCCAGCTCCAGTTCCCTAACGCGGTTTTCAAGGAGCTGGAGTTGGGTGCACTTCCCGCAGATGTAGTCAGCAGGGACACTAGTGGTGACCCTTACCTCCCACATTCTGCCGGAAGAACATTCAACTGCCCTCACCACCATTCCCACTATTTTAAACTCCCAGAGAGACTGGAGAAAAATAAAGAATAAAAACAAAACTAGTTACCTTACCAATCTGGCACATGGAAACTTCCTTTCTGTTTAGAGGAGGAGGATGAGTGAGATACACTACTTAAGTAGGTGCTTCAGGTAACACAACCACCCGAATATATTACTTCACTACTACTTCACAAATTGTGGAGCACAAATCTTCAGAACACTGTCAGGGCCCACAGCCTTTGCAGTATCCACTGTGTTCAACTGTATCTTAAATATTGTGTGGAGTGAATTGTATTTGCTGAAGACAGGCATCTATAGTGCTGGGGGTTCCTATGGAGGAGGATGAGATGGATCACCCACTCAGCACCTCTGGTTGAAGACTGTTGTGAATCCTTCAGCCTTATTTTTTGCATCAAATTACTGGGCACTTCCATCATTGAGGATGAGGATATTTGCGAAGCCTCCTCCTCCAGTGAGTTTAATTGTTTAATTATCCATCACCATTCATGGCTGGGTGTGCGAGGACTGCAGAGCTTAGGTCTGATCCATTGGTTGTCATGTAACTTAGCTGTATTGATATTTGCTGCTTCTGACATTTGGCACTCAATGTATCTTCAACAAGTCACCCTCTTGTTACAGTTTTGTGATGATGATATGTCAAGCTGTTGCTTAACTAGTCCATGAGACAGCATTTCCAATTTTAGCCCTAACTTCAGATGTTAGTGAGGAGGACTTCCAGGGGTCAACAAAACTGCCATTTCTGATGTCTACATCAGTCCAGCTAGTCATCCAGTTTCATTCCTGTTTTGAGAGTTTGTAGCAATTTGATACAACTGTATGGCTCACTGGACCATTTCTGAGGGCAATTCAGAGTCAATCACATCACTGTGGTTCTGGAGTCACATGCAGGACAGAGCAGGTGAGGAGAGCAGTTCTCATTCCCTGAAAGACGTCAGTGAATCAGGTGGATTTTTACAACACTTAACACCTAACATCATTAAACTTTTAATTCCAGATCTTTTCAAATTTAAATTCCACTGTCATAGTAGGATTCGAACCTCAGACTCCAAATAATTACCAGGATCTCTGGATTACTAGTTTACCAACTAAACCCTGAACCTATCCCTGCCCATTCTCCACAGCACTCACCACTCGGATCCCAACAGCTAAAGTACCATCTCTGCAGAACATGTGTTTGAGATAGTAAATGTTTGGAGTTCTGCCCATTTCAAAATGATCCGAGTCTGACTGGGCATGTAACATCATAGCTCACAGTTTACTCAGTACATTCCTCCTGGGTTCATCGATATACCCCAGTTGGTCCTGTTTGCCTGAGTATAGGTTTCACAGTTTGACTGAGCACGAATGAAGCCCAAACTTTGATACAAATTTGTGCCCAAACTTTGAGTGCCATCTGCCTAAGACATTAACTAACAGGAACTGAACCATTTTCTAAAATGCTACACCATTGATTAGAAAGGCAGCAGCAAGTAGCATTAGGACACTTGGTGTGGAAAATCTATCATTCGTATTTTTCTCAAACATTGGCATTTCAAGAGACATTTCAACTTCCAACAATCCAAGCAATGGGGTTTTATTATGTTCCAATTTGAATGGTGAATGTGATTTTCACTTTTTGTCAGACATAGCAGTGAATCAGAGGTACGTGATGCAAATTATTTTAAGAGATCTAATCCTGCAGAGATAACATGCCAGATTTGTCACTGAGTGTCTAAATAGCAACCTGCTGCGCCTTCTAACATACTTTTAATTATATTGTGACACTGAAGACACACAATTGTCATTGAGAAGTTGTGATGAATGCACTATATGTTAGTAAAAGAGATATTACTTATACATTACATTATCATCTCAAATTTCTCACTGCTCTTCACACAATGTCAAAGGTAGTTAGTGCTAGCCAAGTACATATGGCCATCATTCTGTATACGCATCATCCTAGCTGGAAAATCTGACTGCGTTTCAGTTTAATGCTTTATTCAAAGCAAATGCATTAAAAATGCAACATTTCTTCTTCAGGAACAGCCAATATGACAAAGTGTAATATCCAACAGACGACACTAATGGTGACAGACCAGCAAGTTAAAGTAATCAGATAAAAACAGACAATGCTGGACATGCTCAATAGGCCATGCAGCATTCTGGAGGAAGAAACATTACACAATGGAAAGTGGTTTCATCAAAAATGAGGCACGGGTTCATCATTATAATGGAGTTGGCTGAATTGACTGCAACTAAATTTCTCCAAGTATAATGTCAGTCAATAGCTTTTTTGCAACAGTGTAATCCTCACGCCATCAAGCAGCATCGAGCAATATCTGCACAAGCACACTCAGCTCACATTGCTTCCGCGTGCCCTGTCCCCCCACTGCTCACACGTTGATATGTGGCCAACCCAACAGCTGGTCTCAGTACCAGTTTATACTGAAAAGCTCTTCTCTGTCCCTCTGTGCACCCTGTTCCCCAGCGCCCCACGCCCTCTCTGCTGCCTCTTGCCTCTGTCCATCATTGGCTCACTGCCACTCCATAAGGATGAATAAAACCGTGAACCACCAAAATAAAGTTTTTGGGATTAATCTTGTAAGATTTCCATTTTTAATTTATCAATTAATGTGGTAAATGGTTTTCAGCTCATTTCTGACTTTCCATGGCTGAAACAGACATTGCATTAATGGTATCCAAGTTGTCACTGAACTTTAAGCTTTCTTTGAACCCTTTGGCAATGTGAAGCTGCAATCTCTGTCACTGAATTTGATGTCACAAGCAGTGAAATTACACATATGTGCCATCTGTAAATGCTGTGTCGCCAAACTCTGCTTTTAATTTTAGCAGAGCACAACATTTGCAAGGGGGCCTGTTGCTTTGGCAATCGAGGCCTATTGGATTGCACGGCCTGACCTATGTAAGGACCTGGGAGATCCGGAAGAGGTGGGTGTTATGTGTGTGTGTGTGTGTGTGTGTGTGTGTGTGTGTGTGTGTGTGTGTGTGTGTGTGTGTGTGTGTGACCAAGAGGAGCTGGGAAGAAGAGAGAGACGGAGGGTGACAGACTCTCCTGGCTCCCGGATGCTCCTTGTTACCCAGCATTCCCTCAACTTCTGGGCCTTTTGCCCTCCTCACTCCAGGGGGATTTACCTCATTTCCCCAAATCAGCATCTGGCATGCCCTCTCCCCACTTCTGAACCTCAGTGCACACACACAGCACTGCAATTCCACATGGCGTCACATGTAAACTAAATGATACCATATTGTGTTTGGAATTATGTTCACACAATTATACAAATGAGCACACGTACCTTGTTGCCTGCTGTTGCAGATGTCAGCAGACAATGTCTTAAAATAAACATTTCAGAGCAATGAGAAAGGGTATGAGGTCCTCGTTAAAATAGGGCAGACATAAGCTAAATAAAATCATAAAGTTGTACAGCATGGAAACAGACCCTTCAGGCCAACTCGTCCATGCCGACCAGGTATCCTAAACTGATCTACTCCCATTTGCCAGCATTTGGCCCATATCTCTTTTAACCCTTTCTATTCATATATCCATCCAAATGACTTCTAAATGTTGTTATTGTACCAGCCTCCACCACTTCCTCTAGAGACAAAAAAACTGCAGATGCTGGAATCCAAAGTAGACAGGCAGGAGACTGGAAGAACACAGGAAGCCAGGCAGCACCAGAAGGTGGAGAAGATGGGTTACACTCGAAACGTTGACTTCTCCACTCCTGACACTGCCTTGCTTGTTGCCTTCTCCCAGTCTCCTCCCTGTCTACTTCACCACTTCCTCGGGGAGCTCGTTCCATACACGGACGACTCTCTGTGTAAAACTGTTGTCCCTTAGGTCCCTTTTAAATTTTTCCCCTCTCACCTGAAACCTATGCCCTCTAGTTTTGGATTCCCCTACCCTGGGAAAAAGCCTCTTTACCCTATCCATGCTCCTCATGATTTTATAAACCTCTGTAAAAACTCCGATGCTCCAGGGAAAAGGAACCCAGCCTATTCAGCCTCTCTCCATAAATCAAACCCCCCACAACCCAGGCAACAACCTTGTAAATCTTTTTTGAACCCTTTCAAGTTTAACAACATCCTTCCTGTAGAGGGCAACCAGAAATGAATGCAGTATTCTAAAAGTGGCCTCATTAATGTCCTATACAGCCACAACATAATATCCCATCTCATATACTCAATGGTCAGACCAATGAAGGCAAGTGTACAAACATATTCTTCACTACCCTGTCTCCAGGCATTCCACTTTCAAGAAACTATGGATCTGCACCCCTTGGTCTTTGTGATGGACAGAATGGCCTCCTCATCTGTACTAATCTTGGTAATCTAGAATAAATAGAAAGTTAAAGGCTCCTGCTGAGTATTGAGGATTGCTTGTACTTTACCATCAATACCAATACTTAAATAATACTTTTCTATGTGGACCAATTCAATGAGCATGACTTAGGCTGAGTACTGCACTGCTGCTTTACATAGAGCAAACAAGGTCTTAGATGACCTTTGGTAATTCTAGAGCTCAACTTCTGTGCTTTTGATGTCCTTTGCATATTGTAGAATAAATTTGTGATAGCTGTGCTGAGGTTCCTGCTATTGTCAATCATGAAAAGGAGAAGATTTTAGCTGATTATAAGAATACAAAGTAAATAACACTGCTGACATTTTCATTCTTAATGGTTTCTGGTCATGCTCGGTTTTCAATTTCCTGCGTGGGACAGTTCAGTACAAGCTGGTTTTATGGTGTCTGGCAACAGACATATAATTGGAAGTCAAATATAGCACCTTGCATGTGATTAATTTGTTCTCAGGCAGCTCAGTAAATTTGCAAGTTATTGCAGCTATAACAAAGTCATCCACCTACCCTGACAAGATCAAATAATTGATGTTTGATATTTGCTCTTTTGATTGCATTGCAGGTTCTTTTAACTTCTCTCTGTTGCACCCTCAGTACTGTAAAATGGCCCAAGTTACGATGTTACAAAATCTCAGTCCATATTCTAGAAAAGCTGCATTAGATCTCTAATGCAGGTGTGTTAAGCTGGGTCCGATTAAAATTGCTAAGCACAAGTGCTCAGTTACAAGACCAATGAAAATGAATTTGTTTCTGGACTTTTCATGATTCCAGTTTCCAATTTGTCTTTAGTCAGCTGTAATATCTAACATACAGCAAAGCTGTTGTAGTTATCAAAGGTGAATCACAACTGTCTCAGACATTATTGCCCAAGCTCCTCATAAGGCAGAATATTACAGTGCCACATCAACCAGGTTCAGATGGAGGGTGCCTTTGTAATCTTCTTTTCCCCTCCACATACTCACTCTCCTCAATCTTATATAGGGTGAACATGACATAGGAATCTCACCCACTCTTGCACCAACTTAGCCCCTTAAACGGATAATTATTGACCACTTAAAGGCCACTTCAATCCCAATCTCATTTTGAGGATGGAGGAGGGGTTCAGGGACAAGGGAAACCTGGTAGATCGCCACTTGTGAGGGTTAGGGCGGGGAATGTGAAATACAGCACCTCACTCAAAAGCAAGGTACAAGATCAGAAAACACCGCTCAAAGCATCTCAAAGGGAGTTAATGCAAAAGTGACAAGTTGCGCATAACTGTAGTCAAGTTTCTATCCAGAGTATTGCAATCAGCTCTGGCACCAAACCACAAGAACTGGCCTTGAAGGGGGTACAGTACAATTTTATCACATCCTTCAGTATTGTTAATCAATAAACATCTATCAAGCTCAGACACAAAAATTTCAGTTAATACAGCATTCATTGACACTGAAATACTGGGTTCCGGTTTCCTTCGCCCTTTGTGGAGGTATTTGCAACATCTCACAGTTTGCCATTCACTGTTGCAAAGGTATGTTACTGAGTTCTGATGAAGACTCATCTAAACGTAAAACATTAATTTGTTCTCTCTACACAGATGCTGCCTGAACCCTCTGATTTCTGGCATTTTTTTTGTTTTCAGAAGGGCTGCACGGTGGCTCAGTGGTTAGCACTGCTGCCTCACAGCGTCAGGGACCCGGGTTTGATTCCAGCCTCAGGCGACTGTCTGTGTGGAATTTGCACATTCTCCTCGTGTCTGGATGGGTTTGCTCCCACAGTCCAAATATGTGCAGGTTAGGTGGATTGGCTATGCTGAATTGCCTGTAATGTTAAGTGCATTAGTCAGAGGGAAATGGATCTGGGTGGGTTACTCTTCAGAGGGTCGGTATGGACTTGTTGGGCCGAAGGGCCTGTTTACACACTGTAGGGAATCTAATCAAATCAGTATAGATTCCAGCTTCTGCAGTAATTTGCTCCTACCTGGTAAGTCATTGATTTTATCTATTCATTAAAAGCTCACTAAATTTAATTCTATCGTGTTAGAGGAAAGCAGGCAAGCAAGCTCACCGTTTGGCTAGGATTTCAGGCCTTCTCACAATGCAGAGTATCACTGACTACAAGCACATCAATTTGCAAGATTCTGCCAGAGCCTGGTGGCCACAGGCCTTGTTATGCCATTGACAGCTGGATTCCAAGGATGAGGTCAGAGTGAGCGTCCATTACATCAAAGCAGCATTTGACTGAATGTGACATCAAGGGGACCTAGCAACATTGCAGTCAACTGGAAACGTGGAGTATTCGCTTCCTTTTTTTGCAGCTAAATCTAACACAAATGAAGAAGATTGTTCTGAGGAAGAGTCACCAAACCCAAAATGGTAACTTTGATTTTTTTTCACAAATGCTGCCAGACCTGCTGAGCTTTTCCAACAACTTCTGTTTTTGTTTCTGAAGAAGATTGTAGTTGCTGGAGCCAATTATCTCAGCTGCATGAATACCTCAGGGTTTTTTTTCAGCTAACCTGTTCAGAGATGTTATTACACAGCTGGGACATTACTACTGTGCCACAAGCATCCTATGTTCCTCAGGATAATGCCCTAGGCCCAAACATATGCAGTTGTTTCAATGACCATCATAAAGTCAGACGTGGGGATGTTCACAGACAATTGCACATGTTCAGCACCAGTCACAGCACCTCACATACTGAAACAGTCTATGTCCAATTGCAGCCAGACATTTACAAAAACATTTACATAAACCACATAAGTGTTAGGCAATGCTTCCCATTTCCCCTCCCCCCACCACCCTGCCCGCAAATGAGAAATCTTGATTTGACATTTAATAGCACTACTATTGTTGAACAGCTTACTATCAACACCTAAGTCATGAGTGTGATGGAATATCCTCTACTGGCCGGAATGACAACAGCTTCAATAACTTTCAAGGACCAGGCTAGCCAAAGTAATCAGCTTTGTTGGCACCCCATCAACCACCTCAGCATTCACACCCACCATCACTCAAATATAGTCTCCGCAGCATCTACCATCCATTAGTCATAGTGGTTCCTTCAACAAACTCCTTCCAAACCCATGACAACTACCACCTAGAAGGACAAGGCAGCAGCTGCACAGGAACATCACCTCCTGCAAGTTCCAGAACTACATCATCATTCTTTTGCTGTCACTGGGTCCCAAACCTGGAATTCCCTTCCTATCAGTACTGTGAGTGGACCGACACCCTGGACTGCAGCAGTTCACAAAGGATACTTCTCAAGGGCAATTATTGACGGGTAATAAGTGCTGACCTTGCCATCAAAGCTAACGCCCACGAAGAAATACAAAAAAGAAACTTCGGTGGAATGAAGTCATGTGGGTAGCAGCCATGTCTTCCACCTTTGACCTGCCACAAACAATCCTGAACAGTTCTCACCAATGAGCATTCTTTTCCAGAGGATGGCTTCGCCCAATCAGGTCCAAGTCAGGCAAACAAACTGGTACAGTCAATCCCATATCAAGGGCTGAGAGTAAGGATCAACACTAACCACATGTTTCTCTGTTTTTCGATCTGGGACAGACTGCACACTCAGAATATATTGCCTCAGGTTGTGCTTTCTCTGAAAATGACAGTGTAAGCAGGAACAAAAATGTCAAAACTGTGCCTTTTTTGTTTTCTATCCTGAAGGTGCTGTTAAAGTGTACCAGGGACTGGATGTCCTGGTGAGATAGAGTACTTGCTTTAACTGACTATGTGTCAGCTGGCAGTGTAACTGTTGGGTGCACCGATTGCAAAGCTGATCCTGTTTTTGTCTGAAAATGCTAGCGGCAGTCACTGAGGACCCGTCTAGAGCTGGAATCCAGGCTGCTTTTTTGTAGCTGTGCAGCACAAGGAGCGGTGGTAACTTACACGTACCTAGGGGTCTGCATGATACTCATGGTTCATTTCTAGAGTGGACATGTAAATGTTCATAAGGTTTATGTAAATTGCTCAAATATACATAAAATATTAGTCCCACCTAGTGCTACACTTGCATCTCACAAAGTAAGAATTTCAGTAGTGTTTGCAATGCTGAGAATGTATGACTGGAGATGCTAAATTTAACTACAATATTCTTAGAAGAGTTTCTGAAACATTTTGTTTAGGGTAACTGTATCTGGCAATGTTAACAAAAATAAACTGAGAATGTAGACTCAGCAACACATGAACAAATATCAGCCCAATGAGGTCATTGATAACCTATCCACATCTCTTTTGAGGTGAAGTTCACCTACAAATCCAAAAAAAAATCCCAATATCCATCATCAAGTCTGGTTATTCCTACCATCACTGACACCCACTTCTGATCCTATTTTAACATAAATCTTCTTCATCTGTCACCTCCAGACTCCACTTTCGTAGATGACTTAGCATTGTCTTCTCTGCTCCACCCTCTAAATCCCAACACATCCAAAACCCAAGCCACATCTTATTTCCCATTTATGGTCTTTGAAAAAGCCGAGGTCCAAGTGCTCTAATACCTTGAATTCAAAACCTTCTAGGTTCCTGTACTCCCAACCTCAATAATCACCCTCCTCCAGTCTCAAGTAGCAGTTTACACCCTTGGCTCAAGTAATTTGCCCCCCTTTAGATTCTGCATCACTTTTTCCCACCTTAAAGACTCTTTGGACCACCATTTTCCTTCACTGATTTCTCTATTGCTTCCATTCTCCAAAAGCTACCCCAAAGTCTATTCCGTTCACTATGATGTCAGTCAATTCCTCGCTTATTAGAAACCTGTTTTTCTCACCATCCTGAGGTGGTTTGAGTCACATGTCTACATTAATTGTGCAATTTAAAATATGGACTGACATTATTGCTGATCAAGCTAAATGTTCTGGCCAGTCAGCTCAATTTGTCAATTTTCAACCATCTCAACTGCCTCTGCAGTTCCATCAATGCTGTTCTGTTCAGTCTGGGTCAAGGATCAATAGACCGTGACTCATATGATTTCCATGAGTCACAGCTAACACAGCCAAATAAATTTGAATTCTCAGAGACCTCAGGCACTAGATTGCATTTGTGTGATGGATCTAATATCGAGTGGCATTCCGGATTTGGTCTGATAGTAGATAATTAAATTATGTCTAACAACCTTGAGATCCTGTCTGGACTTTGTCAGCAAAGCAATATATATTAGAGCATAAATGGGTGTAAATCTACATCATGGAGGATAATGGATTCCATTTTTAGTACCATATCACAATAAAATATGGCTATGTACATTTAGTACAGTTGATATGGCAAACAAATGTTAAATACAATGAGTTAAAGTAATAAACTACAACATAAATAGGTGAGCAAGAGTGCTACATTATGGTTCACAATAAGATTAAAAGGCTATAAGTCACTACAGTTATTCTAGCAACACAGCTTTCACAATGTCATTTCTCCTATTAAGGTATTACTCCACATAAGGGTACAGTAGTATCATGGTTTGTTGGCTGGACTAGTAACAGAGTAGCTTAGACTAATGATATGGAGATACGGGAGTGGAGTTCTGTCCCACAATGGAGATAGGTTTGAAGGTGAGTGAGATGACCAATTAATTATGGTCTCATGGACATTTACAGCACAGAAGGAGGCCATTCAGCCCATCGTGGCCTCACCAGTAAATAAAGATCTGATGACATTCATGGCATTTTCCAGTTCTTGACTTACAGCCCTGGAAGTTGTGGCAACACAAGTGAATATCTGAGAATTGCTTAAATGTTACAAGAGTTCTACCTTTCCAGGCAGTGAGCTCCAGTCTGCAATCACTCTCTGGGTGAAACACCTTCTCCTCAAATCTCCTCTTTGCCTTCTACCTCTTATGTTAAGTCCAGTCCCCAGGTTATAGATTCTCTAATTAGTGGAAAGATATCTTCCTATCACCTTATTATGCCCCTCATTACCTTACATAGCTCTATCTGAAACCTCTCAGCCTTCACTCCTCCAAGGATAACAACCCCATCCTATTCAATCTTTCTCCATACCTCAAACACTCCAGCCCAGGGAACATCCTGATAAATCTCCACTGCTACCTTTCTGATGCAATCCCATCCTTCCAAGAATGTGGTGACCAGAACTACACACAGTATTCCAGTTGTGGTCAAATCCTGCTACCTTCAGACATCTGGAGCCATATACACTTAGGTCCTTCTGAAGTCCTGCAGTTTTGAAGAGAGTCATGCTGGACTAGAAACATTAATTCTGTTTCCCTTTCCACAGGACCTGATGAGTTTTTCCAGCTTTGCCGATTTTTTTTTCAGGGTCCCTCTGATCATCAGTACTTTCCAAGGTCATGTTACACAAATACATTACCTCATTTCTGGGATGTACTGCTCAGCTAGCCAGTCCACTAATACCCTCCTGCAGTTTACAGCCATCTTCCTCATTATTTGCCACCCAACCAATCTTCAGGTCTGCTGTGAGTTTTTTGATTATAGGCCTACATTTAAGTTCAAACCACTGAAGTACGCCATAATCACCAATGGTGCCAGCTCCGAGCCCTGCAGAACCCGGTGGAAACAGACCTCCAGTCACAGAAACATCCCTTGACCATTACACTCTGTTTCCTGCATCTCAGCCAATTTTAGATCCAATGTGTCATTTGGCCTTGAAACCCATGGGCTCTTACTATCTTGACCAATCTACCCTGAGGGGCTTTATCAAAAGCCATGCTAAAGTCAAGGTGGACCACATTAAATTCTCTAGCCTCATCCACACTCATGCTTCCCTCTACAAACAGTTGATCAAATTTGTCAAACAGGGCCTTCCTTTAATAATTTTCTTGCCACCATTATTGTGTCAATCTGTTGGTACTTTCCCATCTTAGGCCTATTTCCTGGAGGTCCTGGTTTCTAGGAGGCAGCTTCTGAAGATGGGATGGTGAGAACTATCTATCAATGACGGCAGGTAGCTAAATAAACCAATTAAATTGTCAATTGTGGGCTCTCTTCACAGGCCATGTGAGTCTTCAAGGTGGTGAAATGGGTTTCCTTGATGTGACTGGTGAGCGTAGACCAGCTACAGACTATCTGTAGTATGGTTTCACCGAGGAATGATGACTTGGCAATTGTGCCCATATTTCACATCGTTGTTGTGTCTTTAGAGGAAGCCTTAAGATCCCTTCATGCTCCTGCCCATCTACAACAGCAGTCTCCACTTCTCTTGGATGGGGGCTACCACCCTTCTGGAGCCTTGGTGCCCCCTACTGGCTCATACATCTGCAAAGTCCATCCACAAATCTTACTCGAATAGGGTTCCCAGAGGCATTGTCATAATCAGCTACCGACTCAAAGCTCCTCCAGTGTCTCATCAGGTTGTAGACATCAGGTCCCAGTCTGGTATTAGTATTTGGACTGTGGAAGGAAAATTCAATCCATGTGTTCAATTTCCTCCAGCACATATAGGTTATTCCATTTCAGTTAATTCAATGTATTTGGAATAAAAAAAGTCAGTATCCGTAATGGTGAGCACAAAACAGTCAGATTGCCATAAAGAACCATTCAGTTCACTAACATGATTTAGGAAAAGGAGTCCTATGCATCTGGCCCACATCTTGTCTGCCCACTGTAATGGCCAAGTAAGTCACCAGTTGTAACAACCCGCTATAGAAAGGTGTAAGAAAGATGAAACTAGATGGATCATCAGAATTGGTGCAGATGTTCAGTTTAGATGTGAGATGGTTCTTGATCACAGTAACCCTTGCTAGATCCTTGGAAGAATAATTGGGAGAAACAGACCTTTCAGCCATCATCCAAGACCTCTACATCACCATCCCAGTGGAAGGGAGAGACTCACCATGAAGTGGTGGTACAAAAGTGTTACATAGTTGGTAGGAAGTGTCCCTAGGAATGTTAAACATTGACTTTGGATGCCAGTGTGGCTCACAGCTTCTTGTACCACAGTTACTAACTTCTGCCCTCCCTCAGGTGATGAATCTGGACTGATTCAACCTGAAATGTATGTGTTGCATAAGCACTGAGAGTAGCAAGGGCACAAAATGTGGCTTTAATGTCCATCGCCGTGACTGACTGAGTTACCTCGCTCCTGAAGGATATTTCTGCCAAACAGGATTTGTGGGAAATAATGGGTGAGCGACATGAGAGACATCTACTGACCTCATCCACATCTATCCATTTTTGCATTTGTCCAAGATGGTATTGGAAGTGGTGGCCACTGCACAGTACATGTTCAGCCAAAGTTCTAACTTCGCTCTGAAGACATTGGCATCACATTTACCAACATGCTAAAAGCATACGTTCAGAACAGATCGAGCAACTCAAAACTGGCGATCCATGAGACACTGTGGACTATCAGCAGCAGCAAAAGTGTACTCAACCAATCCTGTAACCTCATACCTTGGCATATGCCACACTCTATCATTACCATCAAACCGAGAGACCAACCCTTGTTCAGTGAGCGGTGCAGGAAGGCAAACCAGGGGCTTAACCAGGCACGTCTCAATATGAGATATCAACATACAATACCTGCATAAACAGAGGGGGTATGAGAGCAATGCAGGCTTACACAACATATACATTTCATTTTTGAAAACATGAAGGTTTTAAATGATGAACTCTGAATCCAAACAGACCTTAGCAAATCCATTACTAATGGATCAGATCAAATAGTGAAGCACAACTAACCAGCTAACAATTAGAGGGTACACCATAAACATCCCGACTTTCAATGGTGCCTGGGCCCAAAATGTGAGAACGAACGACCAAGGCTGAAGCATCTGCAAATATTTTCAATAAAAAGTGAAAGCTGAAACATGGAATCCCGAACTACCTCTGCTTGACATTCAATAGCTTTGACATTATGGCATTCCCAACCATCAACATCCTAGAAACACTGAAAGTTGACATCATATGAAGAGGCCATTCAGCCCACTGTGTAGAACTATCCAGCCTCTTCTTACTCGCCAGCTCATGGTCATTAGCCATGCGGACTATAGCACTGAGGGCATATCCAAACATTTGCTGAAAGGGATCAGGGTTGCTCCCTCGCTCATCCCTCATGGCAGTGAGTTCCAGAAGCCTATGACCATCCGGGGGCTACTTGTCACACTAGAATGTGAGGACTTCTCAGCCCACAAATAAAATTCTCAGCTCAGCTGAAATATTCTTGAGGCCTTCCTAACCAGCTGGTCTGCTTATCCTGCTAACTTCAGGAAGCTGGAGATGTGCACTGTCAGATCTCTCTATTCCTCTGGATGTTTCAGAATCTTACATCTTATTGTGCATTATCTTGCCTTGTTCGCCTTTTCAAATGTACTCACTCACATTACCTCGCTCATCCACCGAGGACAATCAGAGACAGACAACAAATGCTGGCCTTGCAGTAATGCCCATATACCATGAAAAAAAATACATAAAGTAACTCAGTACTGAGTCCAGTGGATGCTCACAGGAAACTGCCTTCCAGTCACTTGTTACTTGTGACACTACTCTTCCTGTCGCTAAGTCAGTTTAGATTTAGATCTGTCTTACTGCGTGCTTCTTTGCAGTTTGGAATCACAACACACATAATAGTCTCTCATGGAGAATTTAATTGGTAAAATAAACTTTAATTCAGGTGAGACTGTCTCTGAATGAGCATACATGACAGGCAATGCTTGCAGTATCAGGAAACTCAACATGCTGGTAATGTTCCGAGAATCTCATTGCAATCTTTCACCTCACTTGTCCGAAACCTGCTTTTTGGTCTCGTACAATTCAGATCCCCCAGGCCCCTTGCCTCCAGTTCCTGGGAGCAGCACAAGATTTCACCCAAAGAGTTCATCAAATTCTTTCTAAGTCACTTTTGAAATAACATCATTGTACACATCTCGCTGTGGATCTTTCAGATGCAGTGCTTTCAGTTTCAGAACCAACCCCTCAACAACTTCTTCTTCTTCATTCCACTGAATTCAGACTATTTGAATGATCTGATGACACTTAGTGCACTATAAGCACTAGTGTGTCATTTCCATCGAGTTTCACAGAGTGTTTTTATCCAATTGACAATAGACAATAGGTGCAGGAGTAGGCCATTCTGCCCTTCGAGCCTGCACCACCATTCATTATGATCATGGCTGATCATCCTTAATCAGTATCCTGTTCCTGCCTTATCTCCATAACCTTTGATTCCACTATCCTTGAGAGCTCTATTCAACTCTTTCTTAAACGAATCCAGAGACTGAGCCTCCACTGCCCTCTGGGGCAGAGCATTCCACACAGCCACCACTCTCTGGGTGAAGAAGTTTCTCCTCATCTCTGTCCTAAATGGCCTACCTCTTATTTTTAAGCTGTGTCCTCTAGTTCAGGACTCACCCATCAGCAGAAACATGTTTCCTGCCTCCAGAGTGTCCAATCCTTTAATAATCTTATACGTCTCAATCAGATCCCCTCTCAGTCTTATAAACTCAAGGGTATACAAGCCCAGTTGCTCCAATCTTTCAACATAAGATAGTCCTGCCATTCCAGGAATTGGCCTCATCAACCTACATTGCACTCCCTCAATAGCCAGAATGTCTTTCCTCAAATTTGGAGACCAGAACTGCACACAATATTCCAGGTGTGGTCTCACCAGGGCCCTGTACAGCTGCAGAAGAACCTCTTTGCTTCTATACTCAATCCCTCTTGTTATGAAGGCCAGCATGCTATTAGCTTTCTTCACTACCTGCTGTATCTGCATGCTTACCTTCATTGACTGGTGTACAAGAACACCCAGATCCCTCTGTACTGCCTCTTTACCTAAATTGATTCCATTTAGGTAGTAATCCGCCTTCCTGTTCTTGCCACCAAAGTGGATAACCATACATTTATCCACATTAAACTGCATCAGCCATGCATCTGTCCACTCACCTAACCTGTCGAGGTCACCCTGTAATCTCCTAACATCCTCCTCACATTTTACCCTGCCACCCAGCTTTGTTTCATCAGCAAATTTGCTAATGTTACTATTAATACCATCTTCTATATCATTAATATATATTGTAAAATGTTGCGGTCCCAGCACTGATCCATGTGGTACCCCACTGGTCACTGCCTGTCATTCCGAAAGGGAGCCGTTTATCACTACTCTTTGTTTCCTGTCAGTCAACCAATTTTTAATCCAAGTCAGTACTTTGCCCCCAATACCATGCGCCCTAATTTTGCTCACTAACCTCCTATGTGGGACTTTATCAAAGGCTTTCTGAAAGTCCAGGTACACAACATCCACTGGATCTCCCTTGACCATCTTCAGAGTTACATCCTCAAAGAATTCCAGGAGATTAGTCAAGCATGATTTCCCCTTCATAAATCCATGCTGACTCTGACCTATCCTGTTACTGCTATCCAGATCCACAAGCACAGTAGGGTTTTCTGACATGATCATCTGAAACTTGCCTCATTAAGCACCTCCATGTCCCTTTGGCACCTACTCATCTACCACTAGGTTCATTCTCCCACTCGCTATAGCCAGATTGATTTGTCAATGTTGGGATATACCAGGGTCACTGGCACCAGCGCCAATTTTAAAAAGCAGTTATGTACCCAATCAAATGCTGTGAGGCCAGGGATGCCCTGCACAGTACACAGCTAGTTCCCTGGACATGGCAGATAAGGGAGCAGATTCACAAGGAGGAAGTGCTTGCTTCCCAGGGAATCTTAGGATAAATCCCATCCGGCCTGGGGAACTTAACTGTTTTCACCCTTTCCAGACTTGCTAACACTTCCTCCTTGTGAACCTCAATCCCGTCTGGTCTAATTGTCTGAATCTCGGTATTCTCCTTGATAACATTGTCTTTTTCCAGTGTGAATACTGACGAAAAATATTCATTTAGCGCTTCCCCTATCTCCTCGGACTCCACATGCAACTTCCCACTACTGTCCTTGACTGGCCCTAACCTTTCCTGATGAAGGGCTTTTGCCCGAAACGTCGTTTTCGCTGCTCGTTGGATGCTGCCTGAACTGCTGTGCTCTTCCAGCACCACTGATCCCTAATCTTTCTTTAGTCATTCTTTTATTCCTGACATACCTATAGAAAGCTTTATGGTTTTCCTTGATCCTATCTACCAAATACTTCTCATGTCCCCTCCTGGCTCTTCTTACCTCTCTCTTTAGGTCCTTCCTGGCTAATTTGTAGCTCTCAAGTACCCTAACTGAGCCTTCACATCTCATCTTTACATAAGGTTCCTTCTTCCTCTTGACAAGAGATTCAACGTCTTTAGTAAACCTCGGCTCCCTCGCTCGACCACTTCCCCCCTGCCTGGCAGGTACATACTTATCAAGGACACGCTGTAGTTGTTCCTTGCATAAGATCCACATTTCAACTGTGTCCATTCCCTGCAGTTTCCTTCCCTATCCTATGTATCCTAAATCATGATTGCCTTTCCCCCAGCTATAACTCTTGCCCTACGGTATATATCTATCTCTTTCCATTGCTAAAGTAAACGTAACCCAATTGTGGTCACTATCACCATTCATTTCCCCCAGGACAGACAGAGGGGGCCATGATCCCCAAACCACCAGCTTGGTCCAGGGTTGCCATGCAGGTCAACGTAGTCTCAATGATCGGAGGAATGTACAACAATGTCATGGGAACATCACTGACCTTCTGCGTTTTACCAACGTACAGCCACCATCATCTGCCATCTCACACTCACCCTATCTCTGCCACAGCACCCACCTCCCACCAGGGCTTACATTCAAATACTCTCACAAACACACACATCTTTCCTCACTTGGTTTCACTTCCCCTACTGAGCATTCACACTGTATGCCCTCTGTGCCCCCCTCACTCACTCACTCAGGGCACCTTACCATCTTTCCCCAACTGCACCAGCACTAACAGCCATGCCAGCACTTCCATCCCACGTTTTCTCTCATTCCAGGAGACAATGGCCCATAATCGGTCAGGAAGAGCCAAGATGGGTGTGGGAATGCCTGACATTTTGGATCGTCAACTTTCCAAGGAGAGTATCCTGACTGTGACTATCTTGAGCAGTCCAGTGTGACTCTCATTCAGAACTCTTCCAGAATTGCCCTCTGCTGGGCTGGGTCTCAGCCTGTCAAAGTTGTTAATGTCAGCCGGGAGCAATTCCCTGTGCATGAGGCTGACATTCCATCTGGTTATAAAAACTGATATCATGTGCTTGAAAGAGAGACATGAGAGTGAGTCTTCACAAACCATTCCTGGTATGCATATTGCTGTCAAGAATAACAGCTATGGCAATACACTACATATGCGTGACAAAAGACTGATGGAAAACACTGCTGTGAAACCACAATCGAGTAATAGCATTTTCAAATTACTAGGCAAATTCTTGACACATGACCAACCAATTGTACCGTCTTAAACAGCCATGCTCTGTCACAATAAAAACCGAAAGAACTGCAGATGCTGTAAATCACAGACAAATGGAGAAATAGGAAACTGGAATCCTAAGGAAGGGTCACTCGACCCGGAATGTTAACTCTAATTTCTCTCCTTAGTTGCTGCCTGACCTGCTGAGCATTTCCAGCAATTTCTGTTTTTGTCCATGTTTTCACAGGTGCCTTTAGTTCATAATCCTATCTGAGAAGACTCCCACAATGCCTACAACACAGAAGAAATTGCAAAGTAAGATGCCAATGAACAACCCTATTCTGTGCTTCAACCCCTTCACAGAACCTGAGGATATAATCCAAATCTAGGCTTCATTATATCTGAGAATGTAGACAGGAAGAAGGGAATGGTATTGTTCCTAAAATCCCTGCTAAGGTCAATGTAAATGACAACAGGGGCTACAGGTCAACACGTTAAAAAGTAATGGAGCTCCAGCCAACATACCTGAACCATAGGTCACTCTCATTGATGCCAACATTGTGTGCCAGCACTGCTTGGGAATCAAATGTGATACACCCCAGTACGGCACAGGATGTAGTTGCCAGCTGTTGATGCCACTCATTCAGTGGCTCACTGGCTGCCATCTTTGCCTCTGTTCACCTCTGTCTGTCCCTTCAGCCTTTCCCATTCACCACATCCCTCCTGTACAGTTCACCACTTTGTTCAGAGAGTGGGGCAGTCAGTGAGGTGGTGGGCAATGAGACACACCAGCTACTCTTTCTTCACACTCTGCTGGGTCAACAGTTTCCATCGGGGGGGGCAGTAAATATGGAGTTGTTAGGTAGCCCTGTCCCTGGCAGCAATGTCAGAGAGACTGTGACTGCATGGTGAGGGTGCCAATCCCTGTAGTTGTGGAGGCAACATCCTTATTGGTCAATTCAATGGACAGACAGAACTGTGAGCTTATATCGCATCAGTGAAGGATGCATTAAGCTTAGGGAATTACTCCACTGGGATTAGTCAGGAGAACAGCTTGAGTACTGGAGGAAACTGACCAAAATAATGAAACCTGTGCCACAAAAGCAAAAAATCATGTGTCATCATGAAGATATATCAAAGTTAATGAACATCACAGCCTCTCCAGAACAAGTCACTCACCAGCTCACTTTCACATGCAAAGTAACCAAAAAGTATAGTGTGAAATGAAACTAATCAATGAGGAAATCAATTCACTTTCCATGAGATAGTCAAACCCATATGGAGTCATTCAACATGGAGCTAGAGATATCGGTGACAACCCTGAAATACGCAAGGGCAGCTGGACAGATAGTGTATCCAGTAAGCTACTTTTACACTTCACAATAGAATGTTAAAAGGGACTACATTGGCGAGGAAAGAAGTTAGATGCTTGTGACTGTCATGCCAATAAAAATGAGAGAGAAAAGCAGATATCCTTGATACTCACTGACCGGTATCATTTCATCACCCACAGGATAAAGCCCACAAAGAGTGTTGCCTCTGAAATTTCCTTATTCCAAATTACTATGTGAAAGGCCACAAAACGGGTGAACAAACTGCTGAGGATCTTGGAGAACAAGGCTTGGAACAAAACCACTGGTGCATCCAACATTTAATAACAGCTGAAGTTGCAAAGGCTGGTGACAATGTGGACATGAGGAAACTAATAATCAAATCCAAGTCTGACTGTGAGAGCATAAGCAAATTCTTAAACACTGGCACAGCGCCTTGTATCACTATCTCATACTCACAAGGAACTATTTCAGATATGTTATAACACCATGTCCTGGATGCAGTTTTGGAGTGACATGTTATGATGATGACACCATTGAATGCACAGGAAGCTTCGGTCCTTCAGGAAGGAGCAATTACATCAGAGTGAGACACAGTCCGGGTAATTATATAGATTGGAGGCAATATGGAAATAGGACTGGTAAATCTTTCTTTTCATTCTCCATTTTAAAAGCTTAAAATTCAGTCATTGAGTGAAAAGGTTAATAAGAAAGCTGACTCAGCTGACCTAGGGAGAATTATAAGTCGACCACCTGAAGCCTGAATAGGACCTGATTAGGTGTGAATTACTATTGAAACTTAACCAATGTGGGTCATCTCAGCTCTATTTAAGAGAATTAAAATCACACAACACCAGATTACAGTCCACCAGGTTTATTTGGAAGCATTAGCTTTCAAAGTGCCACACTTTCATCAGGTGACTGTGAAACAGGATCATAAGACACAGAATTTACAGCAAAAGATGACAGTGTCAGGCAACTGAAATGATATATTGAACAAACCTAGATTGCTGTAAAGTCTTTCAACTTTTAGAATGGGTTGCAGTTTCATTTCACACACTAGTGCTTCCAAATAAACTTGATGGACTATAACTTTATCCACCACAGTCCAACACCGGGCACCTCCACATGATGGCTATTTAAGAGAGAAAGGTTAGGCGGGAATGAGTACACAGTTTGGAGAATTTAGAGACAGTGTGGGAATTTGATGCAGATGGGAAGAGGTATTTCTGGCTTGTGTTTTTTGCTGATAGGTTGCAACTTTTTTTTAAGAAAGTCAGAAGTCACATGACAGTGGGTTATAGCCCAACAAGTCTATTGAAATCACAAGCCTTTGGAGTGCTGTTCCTTTACCTGACAAAGGGACAGTGCTCTGAAAGGTTGTGACTTCCAATAAACCTGTTGAACTACAAGCTGGTGTTGTGTGACTTGTAGTTTTGTTCACTCTTGTCTAACAAGGACATATCCATTTTTTTTCTTTAAGCTGGATAAAGTCAAGCTCAGGACTAGGGGCCCAGCACAAGAATGACATCACAGGAAAACTGTAAGTTCATTGGTTGGTGGTAGCTACTAATTTAACTATCTATAATAGGTTACCTTCAGATTGAAGGTAAATAAGGCAAATATTTACAGGCTACAAATTAAAAGATCACCATTAAGTTTCTAAACAATCAAATTAAAAACTAAGTAATTAAAACAGATGCCAGGCTGGTTGATGGGTTGTAACTGCAAGTTAGAGGAGTTGGTGAATCATATTGTGGCTGTAGTGACAACATCCGGAACAAATGCTTGAGGAACTCTGGCTCAGAGTTGATGAGTTGGAGGCTGAGCTTCATTACTTTTTAATGTGTTGATGTGTAGCCCCTGTTGTCATTTACACTGACCTTAGCAGGGATTTTAGGAACAGTACCATTCCCTTCTTCCTGTCTACATTCTCAGATGTAATGAAGCCTAGATTTGGATTATATCCTCAGGTTCTGTGAAGGGGTTGTAGCACAGAATAGGGTTGTTCATTGGCATCTTACTTTGCAATTTCTTCTGTGTTGTAGGCATTGTGGGAGTCTTCTCAGGTAGGATTATGAACTAAAGGCACCTGTGAAAACATGGACAAAAACAGAAATTGCTGGAGGTGTATGTCAGTATGCTTCTGGCAGGTACCTTGAGTGAATCATTGAGGAAAGGCATCATCCCCCTCACCTACAAGCGAAAGGGGGAGAGGGAGGAACTCAGAAATTGGAAACCAATCTCACTATTGAATGCGGATTACAAAATTTTGTCAAAGATAATTAATTGCCAACCGGGTCAGGTCTGCTCTGGGGTTGGTGATTCACCCTGACCAAACCTGTGCTGTACCAGGCAGGAAGATCACTGAGAGTCTCGCACTCCTCAGGAATACGATCGCCTACGTGCAGGACAGACGGTTGGACACCTGCCTGATCAGCCTGGACCAGGAGAAAGCCTTTGACAGGATATCACATATGTATATGAGAGATATTCTTTCCAAAATGGGCTTTGGGGACAGAATCTGCAATTGGATCAGACTGCTCTACACCAACATTATCAGTGCAGTCTCAATCAATGGGTGGGAATCAGATAGCTTCCCAGTCAGATCTGGAGTCAGACAGAGCTGCCCCCTCTCTCCTGCCTTGTTTGTGTGCTGCATAGAGCCATTTGCCGAGTTCATCAGGAAGGATGCGAGCCTGAGAGGGGTGACTATTCCTGGCAGCGAGGGCTTCCGGTTAAGGCCTCCCTGTGCATGGATGACGTCGCCGTTTTCTGCTCAGATCTGCTGTCCGTGCACAGACTCATGTGCATATGTGACCAGTTTGAACAGGCCTCGGGGGCCAAGGTAAACCGAGGCAAGAGCGAGGCCATGCTCTTCGGGAACTGGGCCGACCAATCCTCAATGCCCTTCACCGTCAGGACCGACCACCTGAAGGTGCTGGGTATTTGGTTCGGGGGGGGGTTGGGTGTGCGCCAAGTATTAGGAGGAGCGTATCAGCAAAGTAAGGCAGAAACAGGGCAGATGGAAGCTACTGTCGCTCTCCATCGTGGGAAAAAACCTGGTAATCAGGTCTGAAGCACTATTATTGCTGTTATACGTGACACAGGTCTGGCCTATTCCCAGAACCTGTGCCACTGCAGTCACCCGGGCCATCTTCCAATTTATATGGAGATCAAAGATGGACCGGGTCCGGAGGGACTCGATGTATAAAGATCTGGGCAACGGGGGAAAAACACATCCAATGCCACCCTCACCCTGATGGCCACCTTTGTGTGTGGCTGCATCAAGCTGTGTGTGGATCTCCGGTACGCAAACACCAAGTGTCACTACGTTCTGAGGTTCTACCTGTCCCCAGTAGTGGGAAGGATGGGCCTGGCCTTGCTGCCGCGGAACACTCCGAGTAGTTCCGTATCACCTGTCCTTCATGGAGAAGTTTATGAAGAAAAACACCTTTGACCACATTTCCATCAGGAAGTGGTCAGCACGAAGTGTCCTTGAGACCCTTCGGGAAAAGGAGAGCGCGGATCCTATCGAGCGGTTCCCTGAGCAGATTGTCAAAGCCATTTGGCAGAATGCCTCATCGCCAGAACTTTCCAACAAGCACCAAGACATGGCTTGGCTGGTGGTGAGAAGGGCTCTGCCTGTGAGATCATTTATGCACGCCTGGACTCTCAGCTGCACCGCACGCTGCCCTCGAAGCAGCTGCGGGGGAGAAGAGACTGTCACACACCTCCTTCTGGAATGTGCCTATGCAGAAGACATCTGGAGAGGAATGCAGTGGTGTTTGTCGAGGTTCGTCCCGAGCAGTGCCGTGACGTGGGACTCCGTGCTCTGTTCCCCGGGACGCACACCGAGATGAACATCAACAGTGCCTGGAGGATCATCAACTTGGCGAAGGACACTCTCTGGATGGTCGGAAACCTGTTGATCTTCCAGCTGAAGGAGTTGACCCCGACTGAGTGTTGCAGACTGGCATATTCCAAGGTCCAGGACTACGTGTTGAGGGACGCGCTGAAGCTCGGGTTGAGAAAGACCACCGTGTAACGTCTGCCTACCTAAGCACAGGTGGCCGACGCAGTAAGGGGGCTCCGCTGACCCCCCAACTAAATATGTGGATTGTAATCGTACAGACCTGTAAATATGAATGATTACTCTGTCTCTGTATGCAAAGAAATGGAATGTTTACGCATGTATGGCATGACCAATTGTACAGATCATCAAAAGTTTCTTTGGAGGCTGAGCTTTGAAGACTTTGGCACATTAAGGAGGGGGATAGTTACCTGGACACTGAGGAGGCAGTCACACCCTTTACTCAGTCAGAGTTGGGAAAGTGTGATTTTGAGGCAGGTAGATGAATCCAGGAGGTAGTGCTGAAGGAGCCTCAGCTCTTGAGCTTGTCTAGCAGGCTTGAGATTCTTGTATGGATGAGGGTGGGGACTGTAAGGATTGTAATGTTCAATTGTAACCTGTTACACCTGATTCCAGCTTCTCCCCACTCAAACTGCAGAGTGAATGATATCATATTATGGTTAGTGCCCCCTTGGAGTTACCCTTAACTATTACACTGCGTAAAAGGAAAATCTGTACAATGTGGTGAAGGTTAGTAGGAAGACAGAAGATTGGAAACCTTTCAAATACCAGAGGATAACTAGAAAGCAACAAGAGAGGGTGAAGATAGAAATGAGTAGGCTAGTTAGTAATATAAAAGAAGATTGCAAGAGTTTTTAAAGTGGATACCTAAAAGATAAGAGAAAAGAGTGGACATTAGACTGCTGGAAAATGAGGCTACAGAAGTAGTAATGGGGAACAAACAAATGGTGGAGGATTTGAATAGGCACTTTGCATCAGTTGTCACAGTGGAGGACACCAGCAGCATACCAAAACTTTGAGAATCAGGGGGCAGAGGTGAGTGTAGTGGCCATCAGTAAGGAGAAGGTGCTAGGGAAAACTGAAAGGTCTGAAAATGGATAAATATTGCAGAGTAGTTGGACTATACCCCATGAGTTCTGAAAGAGATTATAGAGGCATTGGTGGTGAACTTTCAGTAATAACTAGAGTCAGAGAGGTTCCCAGAGAAGTGAAAAATGGCAAATGTCATATCGCTTTTTAAGAAGGAAGGGAGAAGACCTTAAACTATAGGCCAATTAGCCTGAGCTTGGTTATTGATAAGATTTCAGAGCCCATTATTAAGGATGAGATTGCAGAGTACCTAAAAGCACATGGCAAATAGGGTGGAGTCAGCATAGCTTCATCAAGGGGAGGTCATGCCTGATAAATCTGTTAGAATTCCTTTGAGGAGGGAACAAGCAAGTTACACAAAGAGAGCCAGTGTACGGTGATCTTTTTGAATTTCCAGAAAGCCTTTGACAAGGTGCTGCACATGACACTGTTAAGGAGTGGCACGGTGGCTAAGTGGTTAGCACTGCTGCCTCACAGTGCCAGGGACCCGGGTTCAATTTTAGCCAGAGGCAACTGTCTATGTGGAGTTTGCACATTCATCCCGTGTCTGTGTGAGTTTCTTTGGGTGCTCCGCTTTCCTCCCACAATGTAAAGATGTGCAGTTCAGGTGAACTGGCCATGCTAAATTGCCTTTAGTGTTAGAGGCATTGGTCAGAAGGAAATGGGTCTGGGTGGGTTACTCTTTGGAGGGTTGGTGTGGACTTGTTGGGCCAAATGGCCTGTTTCCATACCTTAGGGATTCTAATTTAAATAAGATAAAAGGCCATGGTGTTCAGGGAAAGGTACTGAAATGGATACAGGATTAATTGACTGGCAGAAGGCAGAGAATGGGGATAAAGGGGTCTTTTCAGGATGGTGGTGACTAGTGGGGTCCAGTAAGGGTCCATGTTCTGAGCACAACTTTTCACATTATACATAAAGGAACTGAGGACACAGTGGAGGGACAGGTCGTGTTTGAAAGCAGGGACGCTGCAGAAGGACTTGGGCAGGAGGGTGGGCAAAGAAGCTTTTCCAGCAATTTGTTTTTATGGTAATAAGTTTAAAACTCCAATGAAAAATCTTCTGCACAACTGAGTCCACATCTTCCATTGTCCCATTAATCAGCATTAAATCTATATATATATATATATATATATACATTATCCGTGACATACTTCCAATCTCTCAATTGGTGCACCTTCCCTGATGTCCCACTTTCAGCAACACACTTTGTGAACTGGATTAAAGTAAAAGGTTAGCAAATCTAAACTGGGAAGGTGGAAACAAGATTTTAAAGCAAGGGAGGCAGCTACGTAAAAAGAAATCATCAGTAACTGGGTCTTACCAAGACGAGCAATCCTGGACGACCAAGCATTAAAAAACAAATGATAAAACCTGCCCAAAATCACTCCATTATTTTTAGAAGTTATTGGTTGCTATTTATAACTGATAGATTTTAGTCAAAAATTCAAACAAAATAAAACCATTTAAAAATTGATATTTGACATCATGCATTGCAGATGTTTATTTATGGGGTTATCTGTTTTTGATGTTTCTAAATCCTCTCCAAATTGTAGGCTTGGTCTAATTCTTCATAAATGTATGACTGGGTTTCCTAGTGACTGTAATTTTTTTTGTGGTTTCCACTGATCTTGCACCAGTGTTACATCAGGAAACCAGGAAAACCCTCGCAGATTTCTGCCCCAATAATTTTGTCACAGTGATATATTTGTAAATTGATCCTGGAGTCAGGCAGAGGTATTCGAAGCAGCAGGAGCATAAAGTTAGTACTATGGGTACAATGATACTGTTCAGTACCGAACATCGTCTTATTAGCTGTTTCTCAGAATTGCTTGAAGAAAAACGAGGGAAATATGTCAAAACTTTATTCAGGTCAAGTTCAATTAAACTTTTCTTTTAAAAAAAAGCTTGTAACAGAGAAAATCAGAGTTAAATCAATAATCCATTTCGGACTTAACAGACATCATCCTAGTGAATCTCTTCTGCACCTCCTCCATTACAATCCATCCTGCTGAGAATGTGGTGACCAGAACTGCAAACAGTACTCCAGCTGTGCTCTAATCAAATCTCTGAACAGCTCCAACATAACCTCCCTGCTCTTATAATCTATGCCGCAATTGATAAAGGCAAATGTCCCAAATGCCACCTGAATTACCCTGTTAACCTGTTCTGTCACCTTAAGGATCTGTGGACCCAATATCCCTCTGCTCCTCTGAGTTTCCTCATGTCCTGCCATTCATTAAGTACTCCTTTGTTCTTATTCCTTCCAAAGTGCATCACCTCACATTGATCTGGGTTAATTCCATCTGATCAATCTGTTCACATTATCCTGTAACCTAGAACCTAACCTCTCACTGTTAGCCACTCAGCCAATCTTTGTATCATCTGCAATTACTAATCACTCCCTTCCCCCCCACTAATGTTCTAATCTACATCATTTAAAAATAATAGGGAGCCTACACTGATCCCTGTGGTATGCCCCCTGGACACCAGTCTCCAGTCACACAAACAGCCTTCTACCATCACCCTCTCTCTTACCACTAAGCCCATTTTGGATCCACCTTACCTGGATCCCATGTGTTTTCACCTTCTCTGTCAGTTTTCCATATGGGGCCTTGTCAAAGACTTACACCAACTGCACTACCCTCATCTACGCATATAACTTCCTCAAAACATTTAATAGTATTCATGCAGACTACCAACCGTGCTATTACCAGCTCAAAATCTACCTTCAGGCCTCTTGTTTGCTCTCCCATTCATTTTCCCTGACTATCACAGTTCACAGGGTAGCTAGAATTCAGTAAACCATAACTCCCCTAGTTCACCCTTCCGCATTATCTCCAAACATTAGGTTCCTCTTTCAGCTCCAGGCCAGCACCATGATTATATTCTTGCCGGGTTTATGGAATGTTTCCCATGGCTGCTTTGTCAAATAATTGTTTTCAGCACCTTCTCCTCAAAAATATCCATCTTACCACTTGTCCATCTTGGACATCACAATAATCTCAACTTTTAAAAAAGGCACAAGATGAGTAATTAGTGAGGTAATAAAATTTATTTTTAAAAGGCACACAAATGTCCATAACTTATTGTTTCCAGAACAGTGCAGTTCAAAGTACCTTTAAAAAAATCTTCAAACAAAAACTAGACTGTTGTCTCAAAGAGCAGTGAATCAGTGACCTTAATGATATGACCCTCATGATATAACACTCCTCTCGTTATAGAATAGAGTATCCTGCAACTTGTCATGAGAAACAACACCAGCGAAGATCTCTTAGTCCATGTATTAGTTGGGTCTATCCCTCACATCTGTCACCCTTCAGCCATCATGGTTCAAATATCTCACTCATCATACTTCAATGTCAAAGGCATAAAAATAGAAACACAGTCATTTCCTGCTGCTTCCTTTAGCACTGATAATCTGCCCTCTCACTAAAGAGTGCAGTATTGATTTAAAAACAGCTACAAACCTACCAAGACAGTCGCAAACCATTGGCCTCAGTTTTAGAGCTGCTTATCAACAGGGAATTCCTGCTGACTGAGAGATGGGTCACATTAATTGCAAATAAAAACAGGCAGATTGGTGTATCACATATTCAAGCAATGGTATATAATTCAGAGAAAAATCATGCTTAAAGTGTACAATGGTCCTATCAGGCCATGCCTTGTATAATTTCTATTTATGGTTGCCCAAGCACTTGAGACATATCAGGAATAAGTCACAGTCTGATCATTAGTGTCAATGGATTGGGGTGTGAAGAATGCCACAAGGAATTTGGGTTTTTCCATTTAAAAAGTGGGCACTTGAGAGATGACCTTTATGGAGATGTACAATATAGCAAAAGAATGAAGAATTCATGTTTAGAAGATTATATCAAACTAAGTTGTAAATTTGGTACAAAACTGAACAAATTGGAAGGCAAAATTTGTAGTGATTTCAGGAAGTTCTGTTTTACACAAAAGTGACCAAAGCATGAAATGGTCTCCCAAACAGAAGTGAAACCCCAGGATTATTTAACAATCAGATGAGACTGCGCAAGGACATCAATGTCTTTCTGAATAGATACATTAAAATCAGCAAACTTTTCCTTCCTTATCCTTCAATCACAACTATGCTTCAGATCTCAAGCAACTTCATAGGAGGTTAGCTAGTAAAACACAAGACAAAGTAGCTACCCAAATCCCATGCTAAAAGTTATTTGCACATAACTGACATGGTTCTCTCTTGCTTCATAATAAACCACAAAGTATACTCTCCCAGTGCAAACAGCTGGGATCATTCACTTGTGTTTGAATTATTCAGGAATATCCTGAGGGATAGTACTGCCCTGAAATGCAACTGCACCAGCCACAGTATCTGTATGGATATATGTTTACTTTTATAGGAGCACATCAGAGACTGGGAATTCTGCAACCAGTAAATTCCTGTCTGACACCGCAAAGCCAGTCCATCATCTATAAGGCACAAGTCAGGAGTTAGATGGACTTTTTCCCACTTGCCTGAATAAATGCAGCTCCAACAGCACTCAGAAGTTCAACAACACCACAGATAAAAGCAGTTCCTTCCCACTTTCTACTCACTCTCTCGGCCACCGATGCACAGTGGCAGCTGGGTTACCATCTGCTAGCCGCACTGCAAGAACTCAAAGATACCGACAACAACACCTCCCAAATCCAGAAAAACAAGGCGGCAAATACATGGGGATATATAGAACATAAAACATTACAGCACAGTACAGGCCCTTCAGCCCGTGATGTTGCGCTGCCCTGTCATACCAATCTGAAGCCCATCCCACCTACACTATTCCATGTATGTCTATATGCCTGTCCAATGATGACTTAAATGCACTTGAACTTGGCAAATCTACTACTGTTGTAGGCAAAGCATTCCATACCCCTTCCTACTCTCTGAGTACAGAAACTACCTCTGATATCTGTCTTATACCTATCTCCCCTCACTTTAAAGTTGTGTCCCCTCGTGTTTGCCGTCCCCATACTTGGAAAAAGGCTCTCCCTGTCCATCCTATCGAACCCTCTGATTATCTTGTATGTCTCTATTAAGTCACCTCTCAACTTTCTTCTCTCTAACAAGAACAGCCTCAAGTCCCTCAGCCTTTTCTCATAAGACCTTCCCTCCATACCAGGCAACATCCTAGTAAATCTCCTCTGCATCCTTTCCAAAGCTTCCACATCCTTCTTATAATGCGGTGACCAGAACTGTACGCAATACTCCAAATGTGGCCGTACCAGAGCTTTGTACAGCTGCAGCATAACCTCCTGGTTCCGGAACTCAATCCCTCTATTAATAAAGGCCAAAACACTGTATGCCTTCTTAACAACCCTGTCAATTTGGGTGGCAACTTTCAGGAATCTGTGTACATGGACACCGAGATCTGTCTGCTCATCTGCACTCCCAAGAATCTTACCATTAGCCCAGTCCTTTGCATTCCGATTACTCTGTCCAAAGTGTATCACCTCACACTTGTCCACATTAAACTCCATTTGCCACTTCTCAGCCCAGCTCTCCATCCCTATGGGCGGCATGGTGGCACAGTGGTTAGCACTGCTGCCTCACAGCGCCAGAGACCCGGGTTCGGTTCCCACCTCAGGCGACTGTGTGGAGTTTGAACGTTCTCCCCGTGTCTGCATGGGTTTCCTCCGGGTGCTCCGGTTTCCTCCCACAGTCCAAAAATGTGCAGGTTAGGTGAATTGGCCATGCTAAATTGCCCGTAGTGTTAGGTGAAGGGGTAAATGTAGGGGAATGGGTCTGGGTGGTATACGCTTCGGCGGGTCTGTGTGGACTTGTAGGGCCGAAGGGCCTGTTTCCATACTGTAAGTAACTTAATCTTAATTTATGTCTCTCTGCAACCTACTACATCCTTCGTCACTATCCACAACTCCACCGACCTTAATGTCGTCTGCAAATTTACTAGTCCACCCTTCTAAGTCCTCATCCAGATCATTATAAAAATGACGAACTGCAGTGGATCCAACACCGACCCTTGCGGTACGCCGCTAGTATCATCACCGACAATTTCTCCTCCATGCCACACACATCATCCTGACTTGGAACTACATTGCTGTTTCTTCACTGTGGCTGGGTCAAAATCCTGGAACTCTCTTCCTAACAATGTCGGTCCATGCCGTATGACTCTGTGACGTTCGCAGTTCTGGACCCACCTGTATGACATGAACTGCAGGATGTGAAGAAAGACCTTCACATCAGTCTCTATGGTGCAATTGGTCAGCGTGTTGGGCTACTTACCAAGCAGTTGGCAGTTTGAGACTCCCCTGGGATAGACCTTTCACTATTCCCCCACCCTCCCCCTTGATAGTTTGTATTACCCAAAAACAGGCTTTGCTTCTAAGTATTCAATAGGCTACACGGGTGTTTTATTGGCAGTATTAGTTTTTAAAATGTCACAGTCCTGTGTAATAATGCGTAGGTCTGGGTAAGATTTTAAAAAAGGCCCATCTACAGCATCTTTTCAATGGCAGCTGGGGATAGATAATGGATTCTAGCCCAGCTAGCAACATCCACATCCCATGAAAGAGTAAAAAAAGAGCCTAATTTTCAGGAGAGAGAAAGTTAAAAGAGCCATACGGTTATTTGTCTACCAGAGGAAGAAAGCTCATCTCATGTTTTCCAAAGAGCAAACAATCTCACTGTGTAGACAATCCACACGTTGATGCAGTGCTGCTGCTACCTTGCCAAAGCCAGCCTTCTGTGAGTAGGCAAACCACAGAAGTTCTGACCCTGAACTTTCCCAGGTCTGCAACAGTGCAATGGTGCAATGGTCCAACTATCGTGCAGATCCATCTGTCATATTCAGAAAAGATTGAACATAAAAAAAACCTGAAACCTGGAAAATTATACCCAGCACATTAAAGTCCTTTGGGGTGAGAGGGATTACAGGAGGAAAATGCACTTGGTAAAAGCTGGGCACTGAAGTGAATCTCATCAGATATCTCGATCAGTATTTTTAAATGATGAAAGGTTTCACTCACTTCACATTATTTTAAATAGCAACAATGGAAAGTGGAAACTCTCTCGAGTGGTGCAGCTGGCAAAACAAAGCAGGTTGTGGCTTCAGCTGGGTTTTGTAGAGCACCTAGTGTGGTGGGGTGGCTGTGCCTGTAGCACCAAGCCAGAGGACATGAGTTCAAGTCCATTACATTCCAGAGATATTTCAGGTTATTTGAAAATATTTGAGTGTGGAGACCAGGTGGTGTATTGTGAAAAATCAATTTTGGGGCTCTCATGGCACAGTGGTAGTGTCCCTACCCCTAAGCCTGGAGGCCCGGGTTTAGGTCCCACCAGCTCCATAGGTGTGTAATCACATCTAGAACAGATTGATTTAAAATATTTTAGCTATCAGGAGAGTGGTGCTGGAGAAGCACAGCAGGTCAAGCAGCATCCGAGGAGCAGGAGAATCGATATTTCAGGCCAAAGCCCTTCATCAGGAATGACGCCTGGAGCCTCCGGGGTGGAGAGATAAATGGGAGTGGGTGGGGCTGGGGAGAAGGTAACTGAGAGTGCAATAGGTGGATGGAGGTGGGGGTTTGGTCGGAGGGGAGGATGGAGAGGGATGTGTAGGAAGTGAGACTGACAGGTGGGACAGGTCATGAGGATGGTGCTGAGCTAGAAGGTTGGAACGGGGGTAAGGGTGGGGGGAAGGGAAATGAGGAAACTGGTGAAGTCCACATTGATACCATGGGATTGGAGGGTCCCGAGGCGGAAGGTGAGGCGTTCTTCCTCCAGGCATCAGGTGGTGAGGGAGTGGCAGTGGAGGAGGCCCAGGCAGAGTGGGAGGGAAGGTTGAAGTGCTCGGCCACAGGGCGGTGGGATTGATTGGTGCGGATGCCCTGGAGATGTTCTCTGAAGGGCTCTGCGAGAAGGCGTCTAGTCTCCCTAATGTAGAGGAGACCACATCGGGAGCAACGGATACAATAAATGACGTGTGGATGTGTAGGTGAAACTTTGATGGATGTGGAAGGCTCCTTTGGGGCCTTGGATGGAGGTGAGGGAGGAGGTGTGGGCGATGGCAGGGGAAGGTGCTGGGAGGGAAGGGTGGTTTGGTGCGAGTCACAGAGGGACTGGTCTTTATGGCAAGCTGATAGGGGTGGGGAGGGAAATATATCCCTGTTGGTGGGTTCTGTGGGCATCTGCAGTCCTCACCTTCGCCGATCTTAAGTGCCACCATCAAAGAGCATGGGATGTAGGTCTGATGTACTGTACTCGCCCCCTTACCCCATTTTTATCTTTGGCAGCAGAGATCTCTTTAGCTCCCTTCGATGAAATGTCTCAAACACACACACACACACACACACAGATGCTGTAAGCAATGGTCTCTGCAATAAAGAGGAACTGATGAAGGAAACCATCACGTTATGAAATCGTCTTCAGTAAGCCAGGCGAACATTCAAACATTACACAGCACTGTGTCTCTGACAGGAAGTTTACCCCATTACCAACAATATTCACAGTAATGATCACTCAGCGTTTCAATTAAAAGTTAAAGGTGCTCCTGCACTTGAGCTTTCTCCATGATACCAGCCCAGTGGGTGAGGGTCTTACCAGAGTATGATCAGAAGCTCGGAATACGAAACAGAGACTGTGCTGCGGCTCTGGGCCAGCCTGGCTCCTGGACACATAGGCGAAGTAGTTGGGTTCGCTGCTGTTGTGCAGCAGCTTGTGGATGTGCTGGGCTCGCTGCTGGAACACCGGGCTGCCCCCGCTCGCCGCCACACACCGCAGCCAGCCCTGACTGACCTGCAAGCGGACCCTGCGGCTCCCTGTCCCCCGGGCACTCCTCCTCCTCACCTCCGCCACCACCCAGGGCAGCATGGGCATGGTGGTGAGCTGGTGAACGGGCAGCGAGCCCACCAGCTGCAGGCTGAAGCGCTGCCCCTTGCCCCCCTGGCCGAGGCTGGTGCTGGCCAGCCGCTTGTCCCGCTCCATACTCGGCCTCTGGCAGCAGCTCGCTCCGCCTGTGGCTGCAGAGACACTGCACGCCGGAGCCCAGCCCGTCTGCAACTCACATCCGCCCACATCATTGCAGCGCACCTTCCAAATGTACCAAGCGCCGAAAGTGCAAAGCTGCTGAAGCTCCACCGCAATCTCTCCTTCAGAAATGACAAATGCACTTGCTGTTTCCTTGTACCTCAGCAAATGCCTGGCTTGATGTCTGGGGATTTACTCTGCAACGATCTGTCATGAAACAGGTTGGATATTATTGAGTCAGAGCACGGGAAAGTGACGCGCCGAAAGGATTTCCATTACTTTAGCCGCATGCTAAATGGATGCCCACTTCTGATCGATAAGGAGAGACTAAAAGTGTTAATCAAATTATGAAAAGTCTTGAAACATCTTTCTACTGGGCATTGAGATGATGAGGTGGAAGCACAAACATCACAGACCAAGGAAGGTTAGAGTTTTGGCCAGTTCATGATATATGGCATCTCAACAGAACCAACAAGACGTGTAGCTTGCAGTTGCTTGTAAGATATACCAGACTGCTTCACAGCAACATAGCCAGTCAGAAATGGATGGCCACCTCGGACTGCGCTGTAATATTCTATGTTGGAACTGTTTTATTGAACTTAGACCAACTATCAGCTCTGTTCCACCAATGAACACACCATCCATTCTTCTGCCTAAACATGGAATTAAACCAATTACTACGCTCTGGACTTTCCAGGTGGAACTGGTCATATATCATACACTGCCCTAAAACATACTGCCTTTGATTGAAACCAGAAGTAGACGCGGTCATAATGGATTTTGATATTGTCCATTTTTCATCTTTATTGCAGATGTGACCCTTGAACTTAATTTGATTCTGAATTTTTCTGTGCAGTCAAAATGTTTGGTTTTCTAAATGCGTTCCTGCAATATTAACTACTCTACATTTTACCTTCTGTAACAGCAAAACCTTTATGTGGTTCATGAGATTCTCACTGGACTAGTAATCCCAGAACTATAGGATAATGCTCTGGGAACATAGATTTAAAATTCACCTTGGCAGATGATGGGATTTAATTCCAAAGAAGTCTGGAATTAAAACACAAGCCTTACTGGAATGTAGGAGGTTAAGGGGTGACCTTATAGAGACTTATGAAGTCATGAAGGGTACAGATAAAGTGAATGGTAGGTGTCTCTTCCATAGGGTGAGGGATTTCAAGGTTTGGGGGCATTTTTTTGAAGTGAGAGGAGAAAGATTTTAAGAAGACATGACAGGCAACATTTTTACGCAGAGAGTGGTTCATGTGTGGAATGAACTTCCAGAGAAAGTGGTGAGTGTGGGTATAGTTACAATGTTTAAAAGACATTTAGATAAATACACAAATAAGAAATGTTTGGAGGGATGTGGGCCAAATGCAGGAAGGTGGGACTAGTTTAGCTTGGGATTATGATCAGTATGTACTAGTTGAACCGAAGGGTCCGTTTTCCATGCTGTATGTCTCCATGACCCTACTAACCACTGCAAATTGTTTTAAAAACCTATCGACTTCATGAAGAGGAGGAGATCTGTCGTGCTTACTTGGTCAAATTTCCATTGGACTCTACAACCACGATGATGTGGTTAACCCTGAACCACCCTCTGAAGTAGTCTCTCAAGCTATTCAAGGTCAATGAGGGATGGTCAACAAATGTTGGCTGAGGCAACAATGGCCACATCACATGACTGAATTTTAAAAAAAAATTTGATATCAGAATCTCTGACAGGGTGGATAAATATTAGATCTTGCAGAGATATCACAAATGAAAACAGCATGTAATAAAAAAGCTTGCTATAGATGGGTGCACTGGAAGCACCAAGGTAAGATGGTGGGTACTGCCAAAATGTGGCAGCTTATTTACAGATGTACAGGGCACAAACCAAAGTGAATTCTGATGTCATTGTCTGTTGTGACAAACACAATCTAGAGGAAAGAGTCAAAACTGAAAATTCCAACATTCCTTCACATCCTGTGAAGTTAGATTTCTCTATAATGGAACAACTTATGTCGACACAGTGTAATTCATCACCATATGTTTGAATTGAACTAATTAATAAATAAACTAGATTCATCAAAAGACTGCATAGAGATTGGGAGATGCAGAATTTCTCAGTAGTACAGATCCAGTTAGAAATTATATATCCAGGTTTTATGTACAAAGAAGAAAAGAGCCAATAAGTCAATTTGACATAGGAGCAGAAATTAGGCTATTCAGCCCATCACATCTACTCCACCATTCAATCAGGGCTGATAGTTTTTCCATCCATTTTCCAGCTTTCTCTTTGTAACCTTTGATCCCCTTGGCAATCAAAAACTTATCTACCTCTGTTTTAAATCTACTCAATGACTTGGCCTCCACAGCCTTCAGTGGCAATGAATTCCACAGATTCTCCAATCTCTGGCTAAAAATGTTTTTCCTTATCTCCATTCTAAAAGGTCTTCCCTTTAAGGCTGTGCCCTTGGGTCCTTACCAGAACCTTATAAACCCTCAGAAGTACATTCCTACTTTTATACTCTAGTCCTCTTGAGATGAATGACAACACTGTATTTGCCTTCATAAGTACTGGCCCAACCTGCAAGTTTACCTTAAGACAATCCTGGATGAGGACTTCCAAGTCTCTTTGCACTTCAGAGTTCTGAATTTTCTACCCATTTAGTAAATAGTCCATGTCTTTATTCTTCCTTCCAAAGTGCATGACCTCACAATTTCCCATGTTGTATTCCATCTGCAACTTCTTTGCCCACTCTACGAATCTGTCTAAACCTTTCTGCAGCCTCCCTGCTCCTCAATACTACCTGCCCCTTCAACCATCTTTGTATTGTCTGCAAACTTAGCCAGAATGCCCTCAGTTCCTTCAGATCATTCATGTGTAAAGTGGAAAGTTGTGGTACCAACAGCAGCCCTTGTGGAACATCACTAGATACCATCTTCCATTCTGAGAAAGACCCTGCTTTGTCAAATTTCTTACTTAGTTTCCAGAAGCTTTTACTATAATATTTCCAGGATTTCAGTTGACAGCATGGTAATTTACAAAGCACTATGATTAGTGAATCATATAGGGATCATGTCTGTGGCAATCATTTAAAAATCATTCCCTCTGTTAACTGTTCCCTACAGTCGTGTATTCCTTTCCTCTCAATGATGAGAGATATTCTTTAAAACTCATTACAGAATGTGGACTTTGCTGCAAGCGTTCCAATATCCAGAAAGTGAAACAGTGCTAAAAAATTTCCAAAATTCAATGATTGCTATCTTGGTGAATTGAGAGATTTTGAGTTTCTTATGATAGGAGCTGCTCCAAATTACAGAAAGGTACATTTAGATTAGACTTAGACTTAGACTTACAGTGTGGAAACAGGCCCTTCGGCCCAACAAGTCCACACCGACCCGCCGAAGCGCAACCCACCCATACCCCTACATTTATCCCTTACCTAACACTACGGGCAATTTAGCTTGGCCAATTCACCTGACCCGCACATCTTTGGACTGTGGGAGGAAACCGGAGCACCCGGAGGAAACCCACGCAGACACGGGGAGAACGTGCAAACTCCACACAGTCAGTCGCCTGAGTCGGGAATTGAACCCGGGTCTACAGGCGCTGTGAGGCAGCAGTGCTAACCACTGTGCCACCGTGCCGCCCTACAATGGACAATTAATGGACAATCTAAACAGACTCTCAGTACAGATTTATGCATATAAGTGAAATGACAATGGATCAGAACTCCAATGGTGGTACTGACTATTAACAACACACTGCACTCTCAGTAGGAAGCCATGTTCTGCAGACATATTTAGGTTTTACCCAGCACTGCAACCCTGGTCTGTACTAGAATGTGGGTTAGTGTGCTGTGAAAGTTACAGTTTGAAAACCACCATTAAACACCCCTGCACTACAAGTAAAATAGGAAAACATAATCTCTTACTCTGTGTTCTTCAGGCCAGCCACTATCAAAAGGAGTTGAAAAGTGTGGTGCTGGAAAAGCACAGCTGGTCAGGCAGCATCCGAGAAGCAGGAGAGTCAATGTTTCGAGTAAAAGCTCTTCATCAGGAATGTGTGTGTGTATGTGTGTGTGTGCGCGTGTGTGGGTGGGGGGGGGGGGGGGGGGGAGGGAGGGGACTGGGAGTGGGTGGTGCCAGGGGAAGGTAGCGGGGAATGCAATAGGTAGATGGAGGTGTGGGGTGATGGTGATAGGTTGGGAGGGAGGGTGGACCAGATAGTTAGGAAGATGGACAGGTAGGACTGTTCAACAGAGTTGTGCTTTTCCAGCACCGCATCTTTCGACTCTGATCTTCAGCCCTCACTTTCTTGACTATCAAAAGGAACCAGGACAATCAAATTTTAATCATCTGCAAATCCAAGAATCTCAAAATTGATTGTTCAGCTATCAAGGTCAGTACTATCCAATTTATGTTGTAGTTTTCTATGATCTACTCTTCACAAATGATTAAGAGACTGAACTGCATTCCTTTTTAAATGAATCTGTGTGCATGATTAAATTACCTACAGTGTGGAAACAGGCCCTTCATCCCACCGAAGAGTAGCCCACCCCCCTCAGACTAATGTACCTAATACCATGGGTAATTTACCATGGCCAATTCACCTGACCTGCACATCTATGTGACTGTGGGAGGAAACCCCTGCAAACACAGGGAGAATATGCAAACTCCACACAGACAGTCACCTGAGGCTGGAATCGAACCTGGGACCCTGGTGCTGTGAGGCAGCAATGCTAACCACTGAGCCACGTGCCACCTTTGATTGTTGCTTTATTATTTCTTTGTGCATAAACTTACTCTTCTGTTAACTCAAGGCAGCCTAAATTAGCTCACTTAAATTATGATATTAGCCAACTGGATCAAAATACTGGAATTCCTTCCCTGAAGGCATGTGGGCGAACTCATAGCAGGTGGACTGCAGCAGGTCAAGAAGGCAGCTCACCACCACCTTCTCCAGGGCAACTAGGGATGGGCAACGAAAAGTGGTTAGCTAGCGATGCCCTTATCTCACAAATGAATTTTTAAAAATTGAAACAGATTTGGATTTGAGAGAAAGGTATGCACAAGGGAAGAGATCCTTTTTAAATTAAATCGTATTGAACTGAGTGAGTAGAGGTATAAGAAAGGGAACCAGTTCATTGCTTTCCATCTGGGAGTTTAATGTTTGAAGTATCTCTTCGGGAACCACAGCAAAGTGGCGAACCTTGCCCAGGAACTGATCAAAACAAATGGCAAATGGATCAGCTCACTGAAAATAATCACAATACTGGCAAACCACCCAGCGTGTACTGTGTTTAGATTGAAAGCACTGGTTATTCAATAAGATTAAATGATTTTGGGCTCTGTCGTGATCAGCATACTTGATTTCCTTCATCAAAGTAGCCTACTAATCTGTTAAACTATACTCTCTATTGGCATTATGTTCAAGTTGAAAAGTTGCTCTTTGGGATTAAAGTATTATCAAAACTATCTGTTGATCAATTTGTTTTATACAGGAACAAGGATACCTTACTGCAGCCATTTATGAAAACATTGCTGGATGAGAACCTATGATGAGGAAGGGCTTCAGTCCCTGAGATTTTGGGCTAAGTTTTACATTTGACTGGCGAAAGTCCCAGTTGTGTTGGAGGGGTTGCTGCTGTGAAGCTGAGTGAGGTTTCCTGCTGTATCTCACATCATTAATTGCCTACCTCACCCCTATGGTGTCCTTCATGTCTAATTCCAGCTTCATCTTACCACACAACATTCCCAGAACAACTCATCACACAGCGAATACCCCAGAAATCATCAGCAATCCCTCCGACTGCACAATCTTGAAAAGCTCGAGGTGCGTTCAGACAAACTGACCAGTTCTTGGCATTTGCTCTTGACATGGCAGACTGGGGGATATCAATGCCCTGCCTTGCAGAAAGGACTTGGAGTGCCTGCCTGATAGGGTGGCACAGAGGTGTGACCTCCTGTTCTTCCAGGACTAGGAGCGAAGGTGACAAGACTAGAATATGTCACTCTGATCCAAGGTTGCCAGCCAGGTTAATAGAGTTTCAGCCATCTGGAAAAATGTACAATGCACTATCAAAAGGACTGCAATCAGAGACTGCCCTTGTCCAACAGTGCCAGGACCCTTTGAGCTGACACCAACGACAAGTTTCCTTGGTTTGTGTCTGCACAAAATTGAAGCAATAACCCTCACCTATACAATGGAGACATCAAAATACATATGACAGGGCAAGGCATTGCAGGGCAGGGGTGCTGTGAGCATCTAAACAGGCTCAGAACAAGTGAAATGTCTGGAGATGCAGCCTGGTCTAGTCCATTAGCAGGGTGCATATCTCCAAGAGCACAATGTCTATGCTACAGTATTATAAGGTCAGTTGCCAATGTACCGAGGTGCTCTTAAAGGTCATATGCCACTGTCTGAATAAATGGTGTGTGGCTAGTGCCTATAGCGTGTGCCCTGAGATGTTGGTGCCTGATCTCCAAAATGGAAGTTCTTTGAAGCAATGAGCTGAATATACCAGTTACCCAGTTTAGTTTCCATGTTGAGTTTTCTTGATATCTACCTTACTTGGTGAGTTTGGTAAGATAGGAAGCTGAATATAAATGAAATAACTTAGGCCATCAAGAAGGCATTTTACAAGCAATAACCCCCAAAATTGGCAACTTGCTACTGCATCATGAAGAAATAGTTATGCTGCTTATGTAAAGTATATATCATTGAGCAAGGTGCTCCTACCATGACATTGGGATTTACTGAACCTATTGACTGTGCCTCAATTCTCTCAGTAGCCCACATTACTCACACTCCTATATTATTCTGTTAATTGAAAGTAATCTCAGGGAGTTGTAACCAGTACAAGCTGGACAATTTATATCTGAATGGAGCCATGACACAACGTCCTTATGGGCAATTGCTGGTGCTCTTAACCAGGGTTTAAAGAAAATGACAGTGGATTGGATCCTGAGTATAGCAATACAAAATAAAGCTGTGATTTGGAGATGCTGGTGTTGAACTGGGGTGTACAAAGTTAAAGATCACACAACACCAGGTTATAGTCCAACAGGTTTAATTGGAAACACTAGCTTTCAGAACACCGCTGCTTCACAACCAGCTGATGAAGGAGTGGCGCACAGAAAGCTAAAGTAAAGCTAAGGTATTTAAAAGATTATGTGAGATAGCAATAAGGAATAAGAGATCAGAAGGTGGGGGTCAGACTAAGAGATAATACAAGTCTAAGTTAGATTTGTGGTAAATACATGATGCATGGTAAATGAAGTTGATGAGCTTGAGGCACAAATAACTATAGGTAATAAGATGTTGTGTTGATAACGCAGACCAAAGTCAAGGAATCTATCTACCTCTGTCGTAAAATATTCAAGGACTCTTTTTTCCAATTTATTGAGGAAAAGATCTCCAGAGACTTATGATCCTCACAAAAATATTCACTTCATCTGTGTCTTAAATGGGTGACCCCTTATTATCAAACAGAATAGTTTTCTTTATCAGTAGGGCTCTGGCCTATCAAGGAAGGAGATATTACTGTGTCTGGTACTGGGGAAAGAGGTGGACAAGTCCTAGGGCTTTTCTAATGGGGCAAAGAAAGATAAGAAGTGACTTGATGGAGGTGTACAAGATGATAAGAGGCATAGATAGAGTGCATAAACAGACTTTTTCCTGTGGCAGAAATATCCATCATGAGGGGGCATAATTTTACAGTAATTGGAGGAAGGGTTAGGGGAGATGTCAGAGCTAGGTTCTTTACACAGTGAGTGGTAAGAACATGGAATGCCCTGTCAGCAGTGGTAAGAGTCAGATATCCCCAGGGACATCTAAGCGACTCTTGGATAGACACATGGAAGATAGTTCAATGAAGGGTATATAGGTTAGTCTGATCTTAGATAAAAGACTGGCACAATATTGAGCTGTACCGTTCTATGATGTTGATAAAGTGACAGTTAGTGAACATTTAAGGAAGTGATAATTTATAAAGGTTTAGATCACTTATAAAAATTAACAAGAAGCAACCTAGAGTATAATACTTAATTGGAAAAAGGTCAATTTCATTGGAAAGTTGATCCGTACCAGGTAAAAAGGAAATTGAACAATGGGTTCCCTTTAACTTGAAGATATACCTGAGCTGTACTCAAGCTATTTCCAGTCGAGTAAATGCATGGTAAACAAAATCAGGAAGCTTATGCTGGAACGGTACACAACATTGGTTAGCCAGCCACAGCTAGAGTATTGTGTGTAGTTCTGGAATCCATATTAGAGGAGGGATGAGATTGTGCTGGGGAGGGTGCAGACGAGATTTTTAGCTATGATGAGAGATCGGATAGATTGGGAATCTTTTTCCTTGGGGTAATGGAGATGAAGGTGGGGTGGGGGGGGGGGGGGGGCATGATTGAAATGTAGAAGATAATGTTGGGCATAGATAGGGCAGAGAGGAAGGAATTTTTTCCCCATTAGTGGACTGATCAATGACCAGGAGGCATTGAATTAATGAAGGGCCACAAGGTTTAAAGGGGATAGGAGCAAATTATTTTTCACACAGAGGGAAATTGGAACTCACCAAATGTAAGGCAGAACCCCTCAGAACACTTGCAAGTGCCAAAGGATGCAGGGCTACGTGCCAAATGGAAAATAGAATTACAACAGTTAGGTGCTTATGCGTGACCAGCAGAGATTCGATGGCTAAAGAATCTTTTTCTGTGCCATAGATGTCTATGATTCTACGACCAATTATCTATTTGCAAAGGTAACTGGCTGACAATGAAAGGGTTATCCTCAAAAGGAAACTTAAGCTTTATGATACATTTTCAGCTTTGCAGCACACATTCCACGGAGGTACAGCATTAAAATTTGTAACATTTCGATAGACTTCATTTCAGGGCTGTTTGTATTAGTTATAGATCGTGTAACGGAGAGGCGAGGTGAACTGTTTGTTTACTAAGGACTTGCATCAACCAGTTATGATGTGCTTTGAAACTGCAGCCAAATCATAAATTATTTGTTCTATGCAATGATTTCAAAAATTACCTATAATAAAAGTGGCAGTTCTTTCCATTGGCTAGCCATAATAAAATTATATTTGTATATTGCAGGTTCAGCTTTTTGTTGACACTTTTTTCTTTCACCCCCACATGCTGCCGCTAACTGCAGTAGTCCTTATACTTGCCCCAGCACGCACGTTGTGTGTGCGCAGGTGTGAGACACAAGGTGTACAAATCTTTATTCGATTTCCACCACCTGGAAGAAAGGAAGGAAACACCAAAGTGGCCAATGATAAGCAATGCTGCATGATCAAACAGCAAAGGGAAGGGAGGGATTAAATCAAAAGAGGTGGAAGAGGAAATAATGCACTCCACCCTCTGTGGTTCCCACCTCTCCTTGAACAGCTCAAAAAAGGTGTTGGTGGACACCACGTGCTCCTTGTCCAGAGACACCCAGGCTCTGACACAAGCGTGGAAGGAGGGTTGGCAGTCGACCCTAACAACCCCCTCCTCAGTCCGCTGCCTAGACTGGTTTATGGCCAGTTTGGCCAGGCCCAGGAGCAGACGCACGAGGAGGTCTTCAGACCTGCCCTCCCTCCTCTGTACTGGTTGCCTGAAGATCAGGAGCATAGGACTGAAGTGCAACCAAAAGCAGAGATGGTTTTTAAGAAAATCAAAAACAGAGTGCAAGCACCCACAGCCAATATATACATGGTCCACAGACTCCACAGCCCCACAGAACAAGCAGTTGGGCTGGGAGTCCATGAACCACCGCAATCTGCATTTGCAGGGGACTGCTGCATGCAGCACCCTCTACCCCAAATCCCCAAAAAGGGGGAGGACCCCTGTACAGAGAGCCCTCCACTGGGGAGCTCCACTGCCTGGCGTGTCCGAGCGGTGGATGAGGGAGAAGTGGACGGTGTGCAGCAGCAGTCGACACAGGGCCCATCGTTTTATGTCCCTGAAAAGGGCAAAACTAAAATTCCGGAGGCAGCTCAGGCTGTGGGACACAGATTCCTGGGGGTGGGGGAGTACAAAACCTTGGGGCCAATGTGAAATTCCATCCGGGTAGGTTTCTTATGGCTGAAGTAACTCCACAGAGGCCAGCATCCCATCACCAGGTCATGCTTTACTTACCAAGCGTAGCTTTTAACACTGATCCTGCTCCCTCAGAGAACAGAACTTCTGACACTCAGGTTCAGCTTTTTTTCTCACCTCTCTTTTTTTTTTCAGTGTTACAGATATAATCCCCTTCCACCCCCCCCACCCAAACCTGGGTCTGTCTGTCAGCTAATCCTGATCCTGTACAGTCACAACTTCAAAACATGGCTGCGACTTTCTCCTGGACGTCCTGACCAATACCTAACCCTCAAATATCTTCACCAATTGGAATATTTCCTCTATCTCATCAGAATTCAGAAGCATTTGTTGTATGCAAGTCAGCTGCCGCACTTCCTACATGATAACTGAAATAACTCCACAGCGGTAGCCATCCTGTCACCAAGTCCCCCTTCAGTTACATGGGGAGACTCCTTGACTCTGATCGAGCTCTCTCAGAGCCCGTTCTCACAGTGAACAGAACCTCTGACACTCAGGCTCCGCTTTTAAACAATACCACTAAATTTGCAAATAAATCAAAATTTGTTTAATTGATTGCAGAAGTTGTGACCATACATCAAAATGTTGCACACATTATAGAATAGGTTAAAAAAAAGGGCTGCAGATGCTGGAAACCAGATGCTAGATTAGAGTGGTGCCGGAAAAGCATGGCAGTTCCGGCAGCATCCAAGGAGCAGGAAAATAGATATTTCGGGCAAAAGCCATTCATCAGGAATCGAGTCTATTCCAGATGAAGGACTTTTGCCCGAAATGTCGATTTTCTTGCTCCTCGGATGCTGCCTGAACTGCTGTGCTTTTCCAGCACCACTAATCCAGAGTCACATTATAGAATAAAAAAAGTATTCCTGTAATTAATCAGCATGATCAATTTATGATAAAACAAAAAAAAAATCCAATTTTTAAATATGTATTACTTCCATGGTGTAAATAAATTAGGTTAACAATGATTAACCATTATTGACATTTTAAATTAAAAAAGGAAAACTGCTGTGTTGGCACATAGGAATGTCACACTTACTCTTCAGAAAATACTTAACTACCAATCCAGGGAGGGGTTGTGGCATACATGGTACCACTCCAACCTCTCCAGGTTAAACCATGGAAAGGTTTGATGGTAAGCAGTAAATCAGAAGGGTTTTCTGGGCAGCCAGACAATGGGAAAATAAAAGATTCTGACTACAAGTACCATTGTTGCATCATAAATCCAACATGAAATGGATTAAAGTAATTTAATTCTTTTTCTGAAATCATGTTAACTGTGTTCTGTTTGTCGATGTGGGACATACATTAACTGTTAATGGATTACAGGCATATTTCCAGGTTTAGTATTTACAAGAAAATTAGATACATTGTTCACAATAATTTTTGCATTCATTAATGTTGAGGCACGGTTGTAGAATTCTCACAATGCTCACATTTCTGAACGGAATCCATTTCTATTTAGTTGTATTATTGTGAAAGTCAACCACAACATTGCATTATGACTTCTTACAATTGTCACAAAATTCTGGTCGCTAATTCTGTGGCAATTTTATTAAACACCTTTGTTTGTAACAAAATGGTTGCATGAATTACAAATCCTAAGATTCTTTTCTAATATTTAAACATGCTATAATTAAACATTTAAAAGCAATGTACAGTGAAATGTAAACTAAAATCATGGGATATCTTGAACTAATGCATGTGATAGTAATTTTGTGGAAAAAATACCTTTTTGATTGAATTAAAACAAAAATAGCAGAATATGTATTTTTAATGCAAAATTAAAGTATTAAGAGCACACAATTTTCAAAAAAGCTTTAGCACAGACTTGTGAAATCAACTACAAAAGTTATCCAAGAAGCACCAAAGGTAAAAAGTACTTGGAAGTAAAGTCCTTGGACACAACTAGCAAAAGCTGGATCTTAACATATTTCAAATGTTACGCAACAGAGTCCCTGTATATAATGCTTTAATCTATTAAACAAAACTGCAGTCACTATCTTGCAAAGAAGCCCTCCTGTAGCAAGTTACTTATCATTAAAGGCAAAGTTCTCTGTTTAAAAAAAAAGTCTCCAAAGTCCACCTGGAAGATTTAAACAACATATTTCTTATTCAGAAAAAACAATTATCTCCCTAACAAAAAGAAAACCACTTTTGTGACCCTCCTTTTTTCCGATCCTGCAGCGTTATCAATTATGAACAGGAACATAAGAGCAAATTTGAAACTGCTCACATTTGAAATGCAGTGGACATTGTTGTAGAAGTATCTCTCTCTACATCCCATATCCCCACCGAGGTAACTACCTCCAAGGAACTGGGCTGCTTAGTGGCTCTCAGGTGCCAAAAGGCAATTTCCATCAAATTAATGGAAAACATTCAAAGTCTTCACTACTGACAGATCAACTCAACAAACATTCATTGGAATTTTTGAGAAGCATGAAAATCACATTTTATCTTCAAGGTAAGCAATGGAGTTTATCTTAAACAGATTTTCTTGGTATACATTTTTCTTAAACACAAAATACATGACAGAATTCATTTCAGGTGGGTTGAGATGTTAGGCCATTTTTATCTGGCTGGAAGAAATGCTCCACTAGTGCATTCACTAAGTCATTGAGCTCCTCCTTCAGCTTCTCGAAATCACTGAGAAGAGAGGCAACAAAGAGTACATGTACTTTAGAGAAACTAAACAATCTCAGAACAATAACAACACATTTTATATACATTTAATTACTCAGTTCAAAACTAATGAATGTTATTTATGCTTGAATAAGTAGGTGTTTTATTAGTATTCTGCATATTTAACTGCTTAATGGAAAATTACCAATTGAATTGTAAACATATCACAAGCAGTATCTCGATCTCCATTCCTCACATGGCTGACTTGTATAATTTTTCTGCCTTTCCTGTTTCAGATATTTCAACTTCTGAATCTTAAGCTACAAGTGAGCCATCTGACTAAAGAATACATTCAGTTCAGTTTTGATAGCTGTCTCAACAAAACATTTCTCCTGAGAGTTCTCCTGTGTCTTCTAGTATCAGTTCACTTACCAATTTTGCTATTTCCTTTATCTACACAGGTAGCAAACAGCTCACACCTGTTGGGTAAAGGTAAGGGCTGAGGGTCCTCCAGCCAAGTACCTGGGGTCCCTTCACCTGTCTGACTCTGGAATACATTCTCTAGTCCAGGAGCACCAATTAAGTCATAAAATAAAAATGTTACTGAACTATTATAGCCATGTTACTTCCTGCTTCTGAACTTCAAACACCCATTTAAAGGCAGCAATTATTCTTACATACTTCAGTGCAACTGCAATTAATTGGAAATCTAGTTTTAGTGAACTGCAGGTTTACTGTCTGAATCTGGTGTGCTGTAAGAACAAGACTACAGTTAAGCTAACAAATAATAATTATTCACTCTACACAAACTGCCCAATCACTGACTGCATAGGAATTTTGAATTCACCAATTCAACTACAACTTCACTGTCCAACAAAACAAAAGGCAGGTCTCTATAATGACAGGCATTGCATTAATTAGGCCAGCTCCAGCACCAAAACTTGGGAATCCATATTTACTATGAGATAAGCACCTGCAAAAAAAAAAAGTGAAGCTACCAACTTTAACTGGCAGGTACTGCCAATAAAACAGTCCCTCTCTGTGCGTACAGATTAACTGGCTCGCTAATGTTTTACTCAACTCCATGGCTTCATTACAAAGCATTGAGATGAAAGCACCTTCTTGTATTATGATATTGAAGGAGACCATGCCAACTTGGTAGTATTTCAGATTGAACCTATTCTCATGCTTTCTCCCCAGAGCCCTGCATTTGTTTTTACATCACTATTTAAGTACAATTCGGATCACAACAATTCTTTTAAAAGGAAATGTTTACCATGCTGCCTTTTGTTAAGAACTTCATGATTTTGAACATCTCTTATCAAAACTCCAGCATTTCATAAAGATTTAGCATAACTCCTGTTATTTTTCTATTTATAAAAAGCACAGTGCAAACACTTTTTAAAATCTTCTCAGCACAGCATCACTTCGCCTTTCCTCAGTTAAGTTTCATGGGTCATATGTCTACCAGTGTCACGAATCTGCCTTTATCCTTCTGAAATAGGGGAAATAATCAACTAATAACTTCAAAAGAAAATTGGGTGCATGGAGGAAGTAAACTTGCAAGGCCAAAGGGATTGAGTAGAGGAATCAGAATGGACTGGATTGCTTCCTTGGGGATCCAGCATGTACTTCACAGAACTAATGAACACTTTCTGAAGCCATGGGATTATCACCTTTAGTCTGTGGTTACTACCCTCTTCATTTTTGTCATCTGAAAATTTTTAAATTATGCTGAGTACACCCAAATAGATCCATAAATCTACATAAAAATCAGCAAGGTTTCTAATATCATGAGACAGCATTCTATACCTTCCAAGTTTACAAACCAACTGTTCACTTCTGCTCTAAAAACCCCAAAGAACTATAGATGGTGGAAATCAAACAAAACCAGCATTTGCTGGAGAAACTCAGCAGGTCTGGCAACATCCATGGAGAGAAAGCAGAGTTAATGTTTCGGGCCCAGTGAAGGAAGTTTCTCCAGAAATTTCTGTTTTTGTCTTCACTACCACTATCTGTCCCTTGACCAATTTTTTTTTTAATACATATCGCCTGTGCTCCATTAATACTACAGACTTTATTTTTGTTATCAAGTTTATTGAAATCCATGTACACAAAATACAAAGTTGAGTCCTCAATTCAAAGAACTAAATTAACTCCAAACATGACAATGTTAGGCTCTTGGCTGTTTTTGGGCATGCTCTTTACAGCTTGTTTTCTGTGCCAGACTTCTGCTGCACTTCCAGTATTCAGCTTGAGCCCCTCAAGTATTCTTAACCCTTTTACATAGAGGATAAATTCTTTCATTCAGAATTTTTAATGTTTGAATGCAGGATCTGCCAAGATCAGATTGAACTGTGGAATTGGCTTGATCTGCTGAATGGTCTACTCTTGCTGCTATTTTCTATGTTTCGTACATTTGTTAAAAGCATAATCATTTTGTTTCACTTTAATCTTTGTCTTTAGCCACCCAGTGACTTCTAAATGAGCTCTTACGCCCACTCTCTGCTCAGACCCACCCCACTGTGAAGGCTCCCCATTGTTCCCTAGTTTGATTCTGATTAACATGTACTGATTCCTTTGCCAACTCCTGACACTTGCCGTGATGCCCTGAAGGAACCCCTAGCTCCTTCCTAATATTTGATGGCCACATCAAAGAGTTGGACTGGCTCCATAATTCTAACCAAAAATATTTGTTGACACCAGATGGCATCACAACATAATCTACCATGTCCCCTGCGAGGGTCAACCCCAGCCTCTTGTCTTTGCTTCTTTCTCTACCTTTCCTGAAAACCTTGTCACCAGGAATATTAAGTTCCCAATCCTCCTTTCTCTTGACCAAATTACTGCCACTCACTGCCACACATATCCCATGTCTGCATCATATGAGGAGCTCTTCAATCTTTAGCATACCACAAGCATTCATATAAACCCACCTTAGACTGCCATACTGTTTCCCCAGCTAACTCCTATCATTTCTCAACTATTCTCCCTTAAGGTTATCTTTCCTTATTGGTGGCTCAGTACACTTTGTTCTCCTTCCAGATCCATCCTGCTACATAAACAGTGTTAAGCTATTGTAATCCTCCCACTCAAGACTAGTTGACTTCAGTATGTAAGCTCGCTCACTGAGCTTGAAGGCTTGTTTTCAGATGTTTTGTCATCATCATACTAGGTAAAATCATCAGTGACAGTCTCCAGTGAAGCTCTGGAGGGTACGTCCTGCCTCTCTACGTACAGGTCTTGGTTTCTTAAAATGATGTCACTTGATGTCATTTCTGCTTCTTCTTCTTCTCTCCCCCCCCCCCCCCCCTTCTTTGTCTGTACGTATAGAAACTAGTGATAGTGGGTTGTGTCTTTTGGGGGCCAGCTGGTTTTCATGTATCCTGGGGGCAAGTTTCCTGCTACTTTGTCCAATGTAGTGTTTTTGTTTTTTTAAAAACAGTTCTTGCATGGTATCTTGTAACTGACATTAGTTTTACTGGTAGTGGATCCTTTAGGTTCATTAGTCATTGTTTAAGTGTAGAGATAAGTTTGTGAGCTACCATGATGCCAATGGTCTGAGTAGTCAGGAAGTCATTTCTGATAGGCCTTTGATATAAAGGTTATATGGCTATAGTTTTTGTTTGCATTGTATCTGCTTGTTTGGGTTTGAGGAATTGGCAGTGTGTTTATTGGGTACCCTTTTTCTTGAAAACTTTATATAGATATTTTTCTTCTGCTTTTTGAAGTTCTTGGATGCTGCAATGTGATGTAGCTCGTTGAAATAATGTCTTGACGGAGGTCCGTTTGTGGGTGTTGGGATGATTGCTTCTGAAGTATTTGGTCCGAGTGGGTTATTTTTCTGCAGAAACTTGTTTGAAGCTCTCCATTAACTGTACGTTTAACTGTCACGTCTCGGAATGGGAGCCTGTTGTCGTTCTCCTCCACTTTTGTGAAATTTTATGCCAGTCAGGATATTGTTGGTGGTGTTGTGAGCTTCCTCTACTCTGTTCAGTTTTGTGAAGACAAAAAGGTGTCATGTACATAGTTTGGGTTGGATAGATGAGAGGGCAGCTTGTTCAAACTACCAGGAAACTTGCCTCCAGGATTCATGAACACCTACTGGCCACCAAAAGACATGACCCACTATCACTAGTTTCTATACACACAGCAAAGAAGGACACCACTTTGACTGGGACAACACACATATCCTAGGACAGGCGAAACAGAGACATGCATGAGAATTCTTAGAGGCATAGCATTCTAACCAGAACTCCTTCAATAAACACATCGATTCAGACCCTATCTACCTTCCCTTGAAAAAAAGAACCAGAAATGACATCACCCTCATTAAGAAACCAAGACCTATAAAAGAGGAAGGCAGTTCATACCACTAGTGCTTCACCAGAGACTCATTGATGTTACCTAGTATGGTTATAAAACGTCTGAAAACAAACCTTCAAGCTCAGTGAGCTAGCTTACATACTTACCATCAACCGCACCTAGAAATCCTCTCAAAAAAATCGCTAACTAGTTGAGTTCCACACCAGAACATTACCATCAGATGCATTGAAGTACAACAGTTCATCTTGAACAGTCGCCTTTTCTGAAGGATTCAAAGTCATCTATCTTGCACCATTTCTCCAGCGGTGTTAAATCAGTTTTATTCGATTCTTATTAGCATCTAATCTTTGCCATTTTTGTCCCCATGCAGCCATTTACTCCATCCATTTGACACAAATAGAAACAAAAGTGCTGGCATTAATGAAAATGCTGAAGATAAACTGCTTGGGACAGTTCAGGAAGATGCTTTCCATCTTCTGCAAAGTGCTGACTTTATCTAGTAAAATGGAGAAGTTAGAAATTCAGATCTGCAAATAAAATCACTTCCTTTTCAGGTTTCCCATAATATGATTTTAAATGCTGTGATATTGCCTGGGTGGAACCAGTATCCCAACAGACAGTGAGATTTTGAGAACTCAATACAGTTGGAAAAATTAAAGCAACTTCAGTATGGAAGGCTGCTTCTGGTTGACTGACTGACCTGAAACTACACTACAATAATCTGGAAGCAAAACAAACTTCAAATCTGAAATGGATTTCCACCCTTTTCCTGAATTTCATGTTTTTCGTTGTGATCAGGGCAAGAGAAAAAGCTCCAGCCACATGTCTGTTTTCAGAAATGGTTCTACTTCCATCTTTTTTTTTTAAAAAACGCACAGAAGCCACCCAAACGGGTTCAGGATAAAGATTTTAGCTGAATGTCAATTTGCCAGATTTTCAAAAAAAAAAACAGGAAACAGGAACAAGTCTGATTCAGAAAGAGTACAGTAAAAGGCTCCTCACATGTTCATGGGAACCTTTCTGACAACCCCTGGTTGTCGTTAAACTAACAGTGCTAGTCAATAAAAACATGCAACCATCATGCACAGGAGGAAAAATAAAGATAATCCATGAGCAAAAGCACAGATATGGTTAGAGTTGGCAAAAGTTACCAAATTATTATAGAAGGTCTTAAATATTTAGCTTCTCTGACATGAATGCTGAGCATTTGTGTTAAACAAGAACTACAAAAAAAAATCTTATGACCACAGGACCCTTGTAAACTTTTACTTACATTACACACTTCAAAGCTTGCACTCTCAGGATATTAATTATACTTGAATTGAATTTATTGTTCACATGTACTGAGGCACAGTGAAAAGCTTTGTCCAGATTTTTAAAAAGTTAAATTAAAAAAAAGAGACATTTCACTAAAAAACATACCAGTTAAAAAGGCAGACACATGAATATGTACAAAACAAAACCTGAAAATATCATAAATGGATATAAAGTGGTTCAGCCTCTGACAGATCTTCTGAATATTTCTAACTTTAAGTGTCTGGTTTTCTCTCTCCAGATAGATGTTCCAGCGCATACGCTCTTTCTCAATTATTTAAATACCACTTACAATTTGAAAGTCAGACCAAACTTTTGCTACTTTTGTAAAAAAGTAAACTGTTACCTATTTCCAGGTGGTGCACATAACTCTGTGTAATATTTAACTTTTGGCTCTGTCCCACTAGTTCTCATGGTGGCTACACATCCATTCTTGAATGTGAAGGTGATCATCTGGCTGCTTTTACTAGTAGGAAGCACCTAAAATAGAGTCAAAACAATTACTAGAAGTCTTTTGATGTTATTCCTTAGACTAAAATCAAAACTGCTAACTATGAATAGCTTTATTTTACATCTTTAAATCATGCACTGTCGGTTTGCAAAGTAAGCCCCAAAAGATCCTTCCACATCCAGCAGAAATTTTCCTGCATATCCAAAACAACTCATCTACTGCGTCTGTTTCTCTTGATGTAGTCTCCTCTGCAATGGGGAGACAGGACACTAACTCTGGAATGTTTCAGAGAACATCTCCAGGACACACGCATCAAACACCACCATCACCACCCTGTGGTCGACCACTTCAACTCCCCCTCCCACTCTGCCAAGGACGTGCAAGTAGTGGACCTTGTCCATTGCCAATTCCTAGCCACCCAAAGCATGGAGGAAGAATGCCTCAAATTTTGACTTGGAACCCTCCAACCACATCGCATCATGTCAATTTCACCCATCTCCCCTCCCTCGCCTCATTCCAGATCCAACCATCCAACTCAGAACCACTCTCTTCAACTGTTCCACCTGTTGATCTACCTTCCCACCTATCTGTTCACCTTCCGCTCTCTAACCTATCACCATAACCAGCCAGCTATATCTACCCACTGCCTTCCTGGTTACCGTTCCGCAATACCCGCCTCCCAACAGTTTAACTCTCAGCCCCATTCCTGCACCCAACTCCCCCAACATTCCTGATGAAGGACGTATGCCAGAGATGTCGACTCTCCTGCGTCTTGAATGCTGTCTGACCTCCCGCTCTTTTCAGCGCCATACTTTTCGACTCTGATCTCCAGCATCTGCAGTTCTCACTTCTTGCATTCTCATCGGCTTTTTGTGCCAAACGGGCTATTTTAACTCATGTAATTTTTACCATTTTTTCCAAACTATTGCCTCACTGGAATGTTATTTCTGCAGTATATATCTTCTCCAAAATACAGAGTGTTTTTATGGAAGTTAAAACAGAGTTGGCCAGGAAGCTATCAGTATGTAAACTAAAGTTTCCAAACCTTGTCTACACAATGTGATTAAATTAAATGTAATTCTTCTATTACATCACCCTTACAGGTTGTTTTAAAAAGGATCAGAACAATTTTAAAATGTGTTATTTAGCTGATTAAAAAAGTTACCATTTCCTGATAAATGAAAGAACCACAAACTGAACACATGAAATTTTAGTACTATTGTAGCTTTGTTTTAAACAAGGATCACTGGTTCCCTCTGCTGCTGGTTCTGTGAATTTACAGAATGTCACTTACAGCCTTTTTATCTGGTTGGCTGCTATCATAGCCGGTGGTTAAATCGCGGATGTCAGAAACTGCAAATGACCCACAGGTTTTGGGGTATTGATTTGTTCCATTATAATTTCGCAAATTCTGGAATATCTGACTGATTATCTCAGGTTTATGGCAGATGAAGTATGAAGCCTTCGAAAGATGATAACCATACCTAATAATAAAAAAAGAAAACTTTTATTCCACACAGACCAGTATCAAATTATACACACTGTTGCATCTCAAATTATTGGGGATTTCCCTAATATATGTACAAAATAGGCAACACTTGTGTGTGGGCCTTGACTTCTGCCTGCAGTATTCATTACCTTTGCAACTGAACAGCAATGTCAGGCTTTACTGCAAGAGAATTTAAACACCAGAATAGTGAAGCCTTGCTTCTTACAAGCTTGGTTATACCACATTGGGACTAATCTGTGCAGTTTTGGTCTGCCTATCTCTGGAAATATATTACTGACTGGAAATTGCAACAAAGCTTCACCAGACTTGATCCTGGGATGGCTGAACTCTCCCACACAGAGATTCAGCAATCCGAGCCTGTATTTGAAGAACGGAGATATTATTTTATTGAAATATACAAAATACTTAAAAGGATAAATGAGGAAAATAAAGTTTTTCCTCGTCAGGAAATCTAGAATCGGGGGCACAATTTAAAAACATGGGACGTGTCATTTGGGTCTAAGATGAGAAGAAATAGTTTCTCTGAAAGAATTGTGAACCTTTGGGGTTCTCTATCACAGAGGGCCACAGATGTTCAATCTCTGAGCACATTAAAAGTAGAGATTGATAGATTTCCAAGCAGTAATATTCCAACGTTGATTGCCATGGCTTCCAGCTCGTTACATCTTACCAACCAGGAAGAAAAAGGTCTGTTCACGCGTGCTGTTTCTCATTAGCTAGCCAGTCTTCTATTCATGCAATATGTTACCTCCAACACCATGAGCTTGAAATTTCCACAATAAATCACTGATCTGGCATCTTATATGTCTTCTGTAAATCCATGTACAGTACATTTAGCGACGACTCCTCATCCACTGCACATAACTTCCTCAGATCTCCAATAAATATAGACTAAATATTCGTTGTTTTTACAAAACTTCAGACTCTGCTGTATTTCCTTGACTTTTTCTAAATGTTCTGCTTTAGTATCTTTAATAACAGCTTCTAAGATTTCCCTGTAACAGATATTAAGTAAAGCACTCTACAATTTCCTGCTCTCAACCTTCTCGAATGTTTGCCATTTAACAATTTAATGGAAGTCTCCTTAAATCTAGAGAATTTGGAAAATTAAGCTAATTCATCAACTATCTAACTCTTGTGTGAAATCCTCAGATGAGAGATGAATTACTCATTCACTCAGCACAGAAAGATAGATCACTGGGACCATTATGAGCATGGTGTGGGTTATCAGCACCAACCAGTTCTTACTGCAACTTCATCTCCCAGCAGCTCTCACATGATGGAGGTATCGTCAACATCAAAAAACAAAGAACAATTCAGTGCAGTAACAGGCCCTTCGGCTCTCTAAGCCTGCACCGCCACATTTTGCCCTTTCATGCTAAAGTGGAATTCACTTACAAGATCCGTATCCCTCTATTCCCTTCCTATTCATGTATTTGCCCATGACTTCTTGAACACTGCTATTGTGTCTGCTTCCACCACCTTCTCTGGCAATGTGTTCCAGGCACTCATCACCTTGTAGGTGAAAAATGTGCCTTGCACATCTTTTACATTTCCCCTCTTGCACCTGGAATCTGTGTCGCTGTGTAATTGACCCTTCTACCCTGGGAAAAAGCCTCAAACTTTCCACTCTATCCATGCCATTCACTATCTTATAAATCTCTATTAGGGTGCCCATCATGCTCTTGCGTAACTGTGAAAACAAACCCACTTGGAGGGCCAGATCACCCAAGATGAATTATCTGCTGAATGTCCAAAATGTAAAAAGGTGGATACTCATGAAACAGACTTCAGTTATTTTTTGTTTGTTTGTTAAAACTTGAAATCTTCAGGTAATTATTTGCCTTGGTCACTCGGAAATTCATCTTTCTAGGAGTTACCAGTTTCTACAGGGATTACAACACAATGAACAATTAAAACAACCGACAGGAAAAGGATGCTATACAAACATTCCCATCCTCAATGATCGAGCAACTCCGCATATCGATGCAAAAGACAGTACAGCTATTTTGCGCCAAGCAAATGATCAGTCTTAGCCTTTTCCGGAGGTCCCTGGCATTACAGAAGCCAGTCTTCGGCGGACTTGATTTACTCCATGTAGTCCAAAAGTGGGCTGAGTGCATTGGTTGCATTGAGGCACAACCAGACGTTGTTGCTGCACTAAAGACATGAGCTTCAGACGAAGCTGTCCCACCAGTGAAGCTGTTCCAGTAAGGTACAACACTGGTATCCACCCAGCAACATTGAAAATTACCAAAGTGTGTCCTGCCTGCAAAAAGCAGGATCAATTCAAGGCTGCCAATTACTACCACACATTAGTTTACATCTCTATCATCAGCTCAGCGATGTTGACTCTATAGTCAAGCTGCATTATTCAGTAACACCCCCCCCACTTAAATTAGAAACATTATTATAAAATTTGGAAAGGCAAAACTAGTTGATGTAAAATGCAAAAAAAGGTCAAAATTAAAACATATTCATTTTACAATGAATAACATTATTCAAATTAGGAAACAAATTAATTGCACTGTCCTATTCATGAAGGCAGAAGTCAAGTTTACAGCAGATCTCAAAGTAAGTGAAGTGAAAATGTTTGAGACACAATATCCCATTCTTACTTACTCTTCATAAATTGCTTTGAGCTGCTGCGTCAGATTAGTATTCTTGGTTGCCAAATAACTGGCCATTTCTGCAACAATAGCTGCAGCACTAACACCATCTTTATCCAGGACAAATTCAGTCGACATATATCCTACATTTAGCACACAGAAAAAGATAAATCTCTTAGAACACATTTCTTTCAAGTGTACCCATTTGGGAAGCAAGATCAGATTCAAATATAAAATGATTTTTATTAAAGTAGAGTCTGCCACTTTTCTAAGTTTGATTTCTAAATTTCTAAGTACAAATTCTGACAAAAGATAACATCTGAAATTTTAATTAATCTTTTCTCTGAAAAGTGAGTTGAATTGACAAGTTCACTCATTAGTACAAACAGAAATGTTTAAAGTACATCAACTGCAGATAAAGTCAACTAAAAACAAACTCTCCAGAATAATCAGTGATGTGGTATCAACAATTTATTTTAGTTTCAGGGTCGTAGGACATAACGGCCAACTCTTTTGCTTAATATTGACTATGCCGCCTGGACAATTTTCATGCACTGCATTACAAATGCTTTTATAGTAGCACCTCACTAAAATTGAATAAAAGAATTATCAGTCAAATCAATAGAATTTAAAATGCATGTTTATTAGACATCAATACAAGATCCCAAACAAATTATTAGAATCATTCAGGCAGAAAAATTCCCAACAGCAGACACTCCTGAGTTACCTAAACCTTAACATGCATTTTAAGACAATTTCGGTTCCACCCACCTCCCAAAGTTAGACTTTTGTCAACAAATGAGCTTTTACTGATGGAATTTATAGTTTAAAGATCAAAATTTTGTTGATTGCATAGGAAAAGCCTATTAAGAAGAAAGCTGCAAGCAAACAAAATGGTTAATAACAATCTCACCAATTGCTTCTTCAAAGGCAAAAAGCACTGTATTGCCCTTATCTATAAGTTCTTTAGCTTTGTTTCCCATCCATTTAAAGCCAGTTAAAGTTTCCTAAAAGAAAGAAACCATCAGAATCTACCTTTCAAAATTACACCATTGCCAGTGGTAAATTAAAATTGTTTCTCTCATATGATATATTTGTCGTTTGCATTTGGGGGTGGGGGGGGAACATTTCTCAGCATTCTATTTCAGTCATCTCAATCTTTAGTACGGAACTGGCCCAGATCACAAACATTTCTGTGAATTCAATCATTGCCATGCAGAATGTCTGATGGTGGAATGGGCACAGTAAACCTTTCCTTCAGTGATAATATACTAAGACTAAATAATTAAAAATCACTCATGAGAATAAAAACAATTCAATTACCAATCAAACCTAAGATTTAAAATACAGCAATGCAGTATCAGCACTGCAGCAACTACACATCACAACTAATTTCAATTCTAATAAATTTAACAGAAAATATGAAAGGAGAAAAGTAGCAGAACAGCTAATTACCAATATATGAACAGATACCAAGTGGATTTTACACTAGCCGTTCAATTCACCACAGATTATGAAATGGTGTATCTCAGACAGTTAGGGATGGACAATAAATGCAGATATAGGCAGTGATACCTGCAATTTTTTTTAAGTGGGATTTCATGATGATAATAATATAATGAGGTTCAAACAGGTTTGCCAAGTTTATCTACTAGTCCTTCCTTTGGAGAATTGCAGATGTGTTTACAACTGTGACCAATTATAGCTCTTTAACAAAAAATAAACAAACAAACAAACAAACAAAGCCCATATTAAATAGCTTTGGAATTTAAAAATAAATTATGCTGTCAGGTGAGATCAGAGAAACGTTTGCAGCAAAAACTTCCAGCTCGGCGAGCAGAACCACAACAACGGATACCCGAGCTACAAATCTTCAACCAGGCTTTAGATCAGAGAAAATTTGGTAAACAATGCAGGAGACCATGTGAAAGACTGCCATTGTATGCAATATGGTGATTGAATGACAATTGGAAGCAAATGACACTGAGCACCTGAATAGCCAAACCTTAGTTTTTATGCCTGGGTGAATTCTCCAAATTGTCACCATGATTATTCAAAAGAGGAGGAACAGGAAACCATTGCCAACTGTGATGTGCATTGGATACACACCAACGATAAAGTACCAGAATTTCAGAAACTAGGTACAAAAAAAAAGTATGGGATACCGGGAGATTTGGCTGTCTGGATTCAGAATTGGTTGGCTGACAGAAGGCAGAGAATGGTTGTAGTTGGAAAGTATTCGGCCTAGAGGTCAGTGGTGAGTTTTGTCCTGCAGGGCTCTGTTCTTGGGCCTCTGCTCTGTAGTTTTTATAAATGACTTGGATGAGGAGGTTGAGGGGTGCGTTAGTAAATTTGCCAATGGTACAAAAAGTTGGAGGTGCTGTTGATAGTATAGAGGCTATTTCAGGCTGCAGCAGGACATATACAGGATGCAGAGCTAGGCTGAGAAATGGCAGACGGAGTTCAACCCAATAAATACGAAGTGATACATTTAGGAAGGTCAAACTTGAATGCTGAATATAGGATTAAAGACAGGATTCTTGGCAGTGTGGAGAAACAGAGATCTTGGTGTTCAAGTTCAAAGTTGCCATCCAAGTGGATTTGGTAGTCAGGAAAGCATATGGTGTTTTGGCTTTCATTAACAGGGGAAAATCGAGTTTAAAGAACGAGGTTTTGCTGCAGCTCTACAGGACTCTGGTGAGACCACACTTAGAATATTGTGTCCAGTTCTGGTCGCCCTATTATAGGGGAGATACCGAGGCTTTGAAGAGAGTGCAAAGAAGGTTTACCACGATGCTGCCTGGACTAGAGGGCTTGTCTTATGAGGAGAAGTTGACTAAGTTCGGACGTTTCTCTCTGGAGAGGAGGAGGAAGAGAGGTGACCTGATTGAGGTATACAAGGTAATGAGGGGCATGGATAGATTTAATAGCCAGAGACTTTTCTTCAGGGCAGGATTAACTGGCACAAGGGGTCATCATTTTAAGATATTAAGAGGAAGGTATAGAGGAGACCTCAGGAGGTAGGCTCGTTACGCAGAGAGTTGTGAATGCATGGAATGTGTTGCCAGCTGTGGTGGTGGAAGCAGAGTCATTAGGGACATTTAAGCGACTGCTGGACATGCACATGAACAGCAGTGAATTGGGAGTTGCGTAAGTGAGGTTTATTCCTAACCTAAAATAAAATAACCCAAGCACAACTTTGTGGGCCGAAGGGCCTGTTCTGTGGTGTACTTTTGTATGTTCAATGAAAAGCATATTAATGCTTCATATCAGTATTGCATCACAAGTCATCAACATCACCAAGCCACTAGTGGGAAAGCGAGATTTTCCAAAAGTACACAATTATGTGCTAAATGCTTAATTCACCAAATAAGATAGTTCTTCCCAACTTCCTTCTTCAAAGCAGAAATGTCACAAATAACTTGTACAACTGAACAAAAAAAAAACTATGTACATCTATTTACACTTGATCTACACCAACTGCAAAATTAACAGATATCTGGGGGTAACCACATCTGCTAAATGCATCACATTACATTGTGCAAAATCTGTGACTACAACTCTGGGTAGCCAATGTCTTTCATGGAAAACAGCATGATTTACATGATGCAATCCTTGCCAGGCCTTAAGCTCAATAGTTTTGATTACTCAAACCCTGAAACCTCATGTGAAGACAAATATTCCCATCCCAATTCTGTGAAGATCGCTCAACTGTTCAGAATAGTCCTCTTTTCTGTATCAGCCTCTTGATTCCTGTTAGGGTGTCTCCATTCTCTCCTGTCTAATTTCCTTTTAAATGGAATCTAGAGTTTGCAGTGGAAAACCTGCCCAGCAGAATTTTTTTGCAATCACCATAATGTTTGCTTTCTCATTACCATTGTAATGCTCTAGAGGAAAACCATGAATTTTCAAAACGAAATGTGAACTCCCAGTTATTAACTGAAAGAATCATGTCACAAAATTTCAAAATTGAAGCAACTTTTCACTGCACAAGAAAGTTACTACTAACTTAATATTTCTGTAAACCCTTTATCTTGAAGCCTTAAAACTCAAACAAGGGATCAAGATAGAGGATCTTCAAATAGCCAACATTCAATTATCTGAATTTCAGATTATCTGGCAAGGTCACAAGGTCCTCTTGCTTGGCCTATCTATGTTATCTGGAATTCGAATAACTGAACGAAATATTCCCTGCCAGTGTCCTTTGGATAATTGAGATTCTCTGTACCACCTTTTATTTATATTTCCACCCAAGAGATCATCTGCATTTTCACGGCTTAAATGATCCCTTAATTTCTATTTAAAGAAAAGCAATAAGCCATTGCTCTCAGGAATTCATTTGAAGTAGTCTTAGTGTTTCCGTTGTTATCTGAAGCACAAGGCTGCTTGGGTCTCGACACCAGTATTCCATCAGAAGGTAACTGTGAATACTCAGCTCAGGCACAGGCTTCACTGCCTCCTTGCTAAATAGCCTACACTTCCAGGCAGCCTTCTCTCCCTCATATCTGTGTTGCTCCAGCTCCAAATGTAAGCTGACTATTTCAAAACTACTCCAAACATGAACACTCTCTCTGAAAAGAGACACTGATTGCTTGAATGAAATCAAAGGACCACCTCCTTGAAAGCTATTTTGTTCACCAAATGGCATACCTGTGATGTTCTTCCTAGAAGGAGTGTTAACTTGATTAATTTAAATTCCCAAATTTGTCCTTTGATCATTTAAAGGATGCATGCCCTACATATATTGAAAGAGTAAACAAAAACTGTCCAATATCTTTAAGTAACTAAGTATTCACAAATTTTTTAAACATATAATATATTTAAAGACTAAATTTAATTGAATGATTACAACACCTCATTAATTTATATGAAGTGATAAATGGCAAAAGTCTAGATTTTGGCTTGGGTAGTAACTGATATCGATCTGAAACCTCAAAGTATTTCCCTATTCAAAAAAGGAGAAAATACAATATTTAAAAATATACTTGTATAAAACTCCACAGCCAGATGACATATGTAGTAAAGGGAATCTGTTTTCAACAGTTTTTGGATACAGTAAGCAGAACAGATTAATAGGAGCAAGATGTAAATGATAAAACTTAAAAAAGTTAACAAATAATGTTAAACTGTGTGTAAGAGGACAATATCTGTAGACCTTTTCCTTCAATCTAGGGTCAGAACATCATGGGGCCCACCGACAGACTTGCTAGCAGGAGAGCCAGAAACCTTCGCTTACCTGATCTGTCAGATCTTTTATGGAGTTTGGGCCACGTCTGGATTGGCTTACCATCCTTGTACTACAGGATGCCCTTTAAAGGACAAAGTTTGCATCGAGGAGGAGGAAGCCAGGGTTTTTATTGGTGTGTGCGTGCGTGTGAGAGATTGTAGCAAAACAGCATGGCAGATCTGGCTGCTTGGGCAGTGAGTGGGAAGGGCATCTACATTACTGGCCTTCCTATCCTAATAACCAACCACACCAGCAGATATTTCCCTCCCCCCACCACCCCCGGGAACTCAAGTGCCACCCGTTTTAACTTATTCCCACCCTTCACCAGCCTCTTTTCCCGTCATGATAGCAAAGTGACCAGAAGGATATCTGTCCATGCTCCAAGTTCTTAGAATCTGTGTACCATCTGTAGACTCAGCAATGGTCACCATTCTCTATAATGTCGCTGGGGCTACAGAGCTAGCAGTTAATCAGACTGGGTGATGCTCCCTCCAGAGTGAGGGGCAGAAGTCCCATCTCATCAATTAGGTCCCAATGGAACATTATATGGCTGAGGGGTGGGTGGTACTGGCTGGAATACATTACTTTGTGGCTATTATGGTGGTGAGGCAGGAAACCGCAACATTCAAAAGTTCTGCACCAGGAGTTAGGTGGCCCATGCTGCGAACCAAATGGCAGAAAGGTCTTATTGTTTCATATTTCTTTGCATTTTTATAAAGGAGGAATGTTTAATATATTCAAAATTGATGTAACTGAATTAGCAGCAATGATAATCCATATTATTCAAAAGTGTTTCAGATAATGCAATTATAAATCAGTAATAGACTAGTCATAATGAGAATTATACCTCGAAATGAAATCCTTCCTTGAGTGCAATTGCCTGGAGGATTTTTGAAGAGACTGTACTGGACAGCATATAGATTTTCTTCAGAGAACTGGGTTCTTTATTTTGCTTCTTCCAACAAGTAAAAATCCACCAACCCAACAAGGCGCCTAACTCATTCCCTGAAAATACTTTCCATTCTCCTCTGGGAACAAAGAGAATTTGAGAATTTAATATTTTATTTAATACTAAAAGCATAATGAAATCAATTATGGCTTTACATAAAAGTTTAAAACCTATCCATGAGAAATACCTGCAAGTACAACAGTATTGGTATGTACCCTAATAGAAGTCTAGGATTTGGGTACCTATACGAACAAACAAACTCTAAAATAGGCACTTCAAGAAAAAGCTCTTAAATAAACTCATAAAAAAAGTTATGTGGTAAAATATATCAGACACACACAGTCACATTATTAACTATAGAATCGACAGTCTCCAATACACCAAGCTCTTTAACAAAATTAAAAACAAAAATCCTTCTGTTGCAAAGCTTCTAGACGTAGAACTTCCACACTGTCTCGATTAGTTGATCTTTTCCCTTTCAGCTGTTTCTTTTTGCTTCTAAATGCTCATGAGGTCAGTGTATACTGGTCAACACAAAGCAGTAGAGGTTTAGTATACGAAAACAACTTCTATGGCCTGCTCTTTACTGGGCTTGCATGAATATGTGCACAGCTCTACCTCAGAAATACTACTGTTTTTTCCAGATATTATCGATGCTAGGGTAATTAATTGCCCATTACAACACTCACAATAATCATTTTAAAATTAAAGACATCTCCAAGGTTTGACAGCTGATGCCCTCTCGTGTTTGTAATTGACATGCATCATGATACTGTTAAGTAGTTACAGACATCTTCTGTTTTTCTTTAAAATGCATTTCTTGAATGCAAACACACTAGTACTACAGATAAAAGCATCCTAGAAGGCAGAATGCACAGAGGTATGTGCTCAACCAATCCCACATGAGACTAACCATTTTTACCCAAGATATGAACAAACTAAGGAAATATATGATGGGGGAAACAATTTTCATACTACAATTAGTTTCTTGATTTATAATGTTTCATGGACTAAAAAGGCATCAGAATAATGACTACGCCTTTTTATTTAAATTACTCAAACATTACATTAAATCTGAGCATTCCAAAATAATTAAGCAGCTTTCAGAATTCTGTCCAGATTCCTAATGATTATGGTTTGAGCCATTCAAATGGAACAATCTGTGGCCCTCATTTGATCACATGGGAGATTAACATATGAAACTTAATTACATTAAAAATGGAATGCCTTCCTTAAATCATACTGTAATTTCAAAGTAGAGGTTCTACAGTACCAAACATACAAGTCTTTAGCTAAACGATCATAGAAAATAGTGCAGATCATTCAGCCCTTTCAGCTTGCACTAAAGTACATTAAGTGTGAGATCTAAACTTGGCCCTAACACCAGTTTGCTCTCTGATCCACATATCTTTTGATTCCCTTGAAAATCTGCTTGATTTTGAAGATGTCCAATGACCCAGCTTCCACTGCTTTTTGTGGAGAAGAAAGAAGAGTAACGACACAGAAACAAAAAGCCTCCTCAGCTTTGTTTAAAAGGGGAGACCACTTGTATTGAAACTGAGCCCCACAATTGAAGATACCTTTATGACAGGGAATATAGTCTCAACATCTCCCAAGTTAAACCCCCGCAGACATGTTTCAATGATCACCTTTCTTTTGGATGTACGTTTGCTCGCTGAGCTGGGAGGTTCATTTCCAGATGTTTCGTCACCCTACTAGGTATCACCTTCAGTGGGCCTCAGACGAGGCAGTGTACACAATTCCTGCTTTCTATTTATATGTTTATACAACAAATGCAGCAACACGCACCACTCACAATAAAGAACAGAATCCCTACAGTGTGGATACAGGCCATTCGGCCCAACAATTCCACATCCACCCTCTGAAGAGTAACCCACTAGACCCATTCCCCTATTACTCTACATTTACTCCTGACTAATCCACCTAACCTACACATCCCTGAACACTCTAGGCATTTTAACATGGCCAATTCAACCTAAAATACACATCTTTTGATTGAGAGAGGAATCCAAAGCACACCCACGCAGACACAGGAAGAACGTGTCTGTGCAAACTCCAACATAGTCACCCGAGGGTGGAATCGAACCCGGGTCCCTGGCGCTGTGAGGCAGCAGTGCTAACCACTGAGCCATCGTGCTACCTGTTGTGCTGCATCAACTCGCCATGACTTCAGCAGGTTTAAAGTCTATGCTTTCAGCCACCTAGAAGGACAAGGAATTGCAATCACAAAGCAATATTACTCCCTCAAAGGTTCTTCTCCAAGTTCAACATGCTCCTTCACTGATGCTGTATCAAAATTCAAGAAGTTTGCAGCAGTCACAAAAAGCTCACTTCCACGTTGCCAATTAGGAATGGACAGTGAAGCTTACATCCCAGGAAAGAATAAAAAAAAAGACTAACTCTGCTTGATTGTGCTATGATTTTTTTTAATATGGTCATTACTTTCATTGTAATAATTCCAATGACAGGTGGAGACGAACAGGTTCATAGCAAAAAACAAACTATCGCAGTTTTCCAAAACTCTGGATGTTTTCCAAAATCTAGGCAATTTGGTAGATTACAACCATTGCACCGCAGCCATTCTTTTAAGCATCTTGGATACAGGTCTGAAAAGTGTGGTGCTGGAAAGGCGCACCAGGCCAGGCAGCATCTGAGGAGCAGGAGAATCAACGTATCGGGCATCAGCCTGCTGCGCTTTTCTCGCACCACACTTTTCAACTCTGGTCTCTCCAGCATTTGCAGTCCTCACTTTCTCCTTTTAGATACAGGTCATCAAGTTCAGGGTACTTGTCAGCCTTTAATCCCATAAGTTATCCTAGTGTTGTTTCTCTCGTGGTAGTTATTATTTTAAGTTTACTAATCCGGAGATTATTTAGCAGGAGTCTCTGTGAAACTAAATGCAAATTCTTGTTCAAAGACGTAGCCATTTCCCAGTGTCCCCATTATTAATTCCTCAATGGGACATTCACTTTAGCTACTCTCTTACTTTTTAAATCAGTTGCAGCGACAAAGAAATTCAAACTAGACAAATAAATAACTAGAAAAGTTCGGATGCCAAAGACAGATATAATTACAACACTCATCTTGGTGAGAAATTATGAAAGTTTCAATGCAGAAACCAATCTGAAACACAAAGTCTTAGTATCTCCTTAAACTGTGATGGCTTAATTCGTTAGATAGATGCAAATAAAATTTTTGGTGAACTGCGTGCCTAACACATTCAGTAATTGGTTTTTCATTCAAATGTCATTAAAACAAGCCACTTAGAAAACAATATAATTAATGGTTTCTGCTTGCCTTTAAATGAACAATTCTTATTGAAATACTTAGTCAAAGTTAGAGAATTTAATCAATCCCCAATTACCGAGAAGGCAGTTAAGAGTCAACCACATATACGTGGGTCAGGAGTTGCACACAGACTATACCAGGAAGGAGAGCAGTTTTCTACCCTTAAAGGCATTAGTGAATCAGATTGATTTTCCCAACAATTTACAACAGCTTCACGATCATCATTTATCACCAAATTCAAATTAGACTCTGTCATGATAGGATTCAAAACCCAAATCCCGAGGGCATATCTGGGTCTTTGGTTTAATAATCTAGTCATAATACCACTAGGTTATCACCGCTCTTTAAAATTCAGTAAAGAATTGATGTACTTACTACTTACCTGTCTTGTTTTTCAGCCACAGCAAGCCGATCAGCATCTGGGTCATTTGCTAAAATGACTGTGGCTCCCTCCTTGTCAGCCAGGGCAAACGATAAAGTCTGGGGAAAAAAAAAGAGAAATTTTACTTAGTGAGTATGGGAAGTGTAGCTAAACCAAAAATAGCTGAGAGCTCAACTGGCCGGCTTCCTCAGTAATATGGATTACAGATTAGCCACAAAAAACTCTAATTAGGTCAAAAATAAAAAGCAAATTACTGTGGATGTTGGAATCTGAAACCAAAAGAGAGTCTAATTTAAAATGCTGTAAAATCTCTGCAGGTCTGACAGCATCTGTAAGGAGAGAAAAGAGCTGACATTGAGTCTAACTGACCCATTGTCAAAGCTCAGAAAAAAAGAGAGAAATAGGGAGGTATTTATACTAGGCTGAGAGAAGGTGAGTCATGGCTCCAGAAGCAAAAGGTAGCAATAAAGAGGTGATAATGACAGTGCACAGAGAGATAGGGAGATTGGGAGCTGTGAATGACCAAGGCTATGTGACCAAATATGTGGGAGATGGCTGAGGCAGGGGCAAAATTCTCTCGCTCCCCACTCTCTCACCACCTTTCTCCTCTCCTCTTCCCCCTTTGCTACCCTTCTCTCCTGTTTTCCATTTTGCCTCTGCTTCACCCATCCCCTCCCCCCCATATTTTATCACATAGCAGTGGCTTCAGCCTTGGTCATTCAATTCCTAATCTCCCTCTATCTCTCTCTGCACTGTCATTATCACCTCTTTAGTGCTACCTTTGCTTTTGGAGCCATGACTCACCTTCTCAGCCTAGTACTTTTATCTCCCTATTTCTCCCTAATTAGGTCACATTGGAAGATTAGGAAGGAAGGGGTGACTTAATAATTCTTGTAAAGTTCAATCATTATAGTAAAAAAAATAGATAAAACTATTCCCCGGTAGCTTGGAAGTCTGTAAGGGCTGAATTGACTATCTCTGCTGCAAAGTGTCAAATTACTTAATTCTAAACATAATCTAAATATCACTGACCAATTGTTCATTTAAAATTGTCCCACTAAGCTGCACGATAGAGGAAAGGTATTTATCATTGCCATTGATAATAGTATTTGGAATTTGGTAATTCCAGGTTTAATCCTGACACTAAGTCAAACAATGGAGTTGAAAAAAAATGGGCAGATTTGGAATGATCAAAGACTTCAAAAAGTGAGAGAAAGTTCTTAGAGCTGTGGTGGTAGTTTACAAAGATAGAGGCTTTAGAGGCCAGTATTTAGAGGAGAGGGTCAGAATAGCAGTTCAAGGAGAAGGGGTGCTGTTCCTGAGAAGAGAGAACAATATACAATACCAGCTAGCACAAAGGTCTGGAAAATAAGCTGTGGTTAGCAATTTCGAGGTGATGGGGGCAGGAAACAATTAAAAATTTCAGTGTGGTTGGCGGCGATGGGGGTGAGGGCAGAAAGATGAGAAATGGAGGAGAGAGAAAATACAAATAAATCATCTCCATCATAGGAGATAGAGAAGTCTATTAGCTCTTCACAACTCTGAGCAGTTGAAGAATAAAGAATAAAGGGCTTTGTGGAGACAGTTGTGAGTGAAGAAAGGAAACCAGAGCTTAGTTTGCATTGCAGCATGATCCTACATTAAGAAATCATCAGGATCCAATAGTGTTAAAATTGGTGAAAGATGCCTAAACCCTAAAGTCTGCACAGTTTGGAGGAAAGATGACCACACGTCAAGGAAAGTTACCAGAGTGGGAGATTCTAGCCAGGGACGGTATTAAAGGTGCAGCATAGATAATGGCTGAGTAGATAGATTGTCATAAATACAGAATCAAGTTCAGGAACTTGGGACTTTGCAGCAGGGAAAGGCCATTCAGCCCTTACAGACAGTTCTGTCATACAATAAGATCATGAATAATCCTCCAACTTGACTGTTTTCCCCACCCACTTCCAACACCTCAATTCCCTTGTGGTTCAAACACCTATCAACTTTCAATGATGAGCACCAGAGTAATATGTTCAAATCTGCAAATGATATAAAGCTGTATTGGGGTGTGTATAGTGGTGCAGTAGTGGTTCCCCTACCTCTGGGCCAGAAAGTCCAGTTCAAGTTCCATCTATCACAGATGAGTCACAGGATACCTGACTCAAAGCTGGGTGTGAAAGCAAGCTGTAAAGACGACATAAAAGGGCTGAATTCCTTTGCATTCCAGTGCTGGATCTGATCATGGTGGGTGGGCTTTAAAAAGGGTGGGCTGGAACAAATCTTGTGATTTCTACCATCACTCCTACAAGTAATATTCAGCGGCTTGCAATAAGAGTAGAATGATACCCTTCAAATGTTATCAAATAGATATTATAGCCTAATGTGCTATTCTGAATTGTAAAGTAATGAATTCTGAAAGAGACAGTGCGAAAGGTGGCCAAAACGTAGATTTAGTGTCTTGATTTTCAATGCAACTATTGTATGGCCGTTTGAAGGCTTGATGAATTTGAGTTTCTAGGTGTCTTCAAGTTTTTAATGTACTTACCTCCAGAAGGGTTGTTTGTGTAGTTGTATACCAGAGTTAACATTCAAAATGCTTGGCTGAGTATGAAACCCACTAACAGATTTAACATAACAAACGTTGACACTTAACAAGGAGAATGAGAGTTGGTTAAATTTGAAATTCTTAAGTTGCTATGGGGATTACAGAATTTTTTTTGTTTTAAAGTGGATAGGAAGTAATGTTTATTTAATCTAACTGATTTACCATCTGTTCAAGAAGAATAATGGTATATATCAAAGTGTTAATGATATTGATAGATTTGAGTTTTTGAAGATTTTTCAATGCTTCAATAGGAGTTGAAAGTTCTGTTTATAAAAGATATTGGGTTGAGAGGTATATGAGATTTAAAGGGATGAGGATTCAGATGTTTCATATTCATAGGAGTTGGAAAAATTCCTTCACTTAGCAGCCTCAAGGAGCACCTGTAGTCTTCTCCTGTTCTATGTCGAGTGTCTTTTATCGAGTTCTTGTGAGGAAGTTGAAACTAAGACGACATTGAAGTTTGAAGTCAAAACATGAAAGGAATTAATGACTATTTATAAATGTTAAGTAACATCTACAAAATTTGCTTTAAAAAAAGTGCCACATACAAACACAAATATATATTTTCATTTCAGCATTAGCTCATTTATTCTGAAATGAAGCAAATAAACGATAAAGTGAATACAAGTGTCAGCATGCTTGACATACTTATTCAAATACTGATTTCTTCACATATTTGCTGCAGGTGCTCCACTTCTTTCAGCAAAAATACACATACCTTCAGTCTTGAAAGTGTCTTGAAATGCTACATGTCCACGAAGGTAAAAATCATTCTGTTGGCACGATTATTTGTTGTATTATGTTATTGGTTCTGATTCACTTCAAAAAAAGGAGAGAATCAAACAAACATTGAGCATTCAGTAGCTCATGAGGATGTCATAATCCCTCTTTAAAATAAGCTTACCATTCTTTCCAATCCTCAAAAGAGTCAGCGCTGAAGCTTATGTTCAATTAACTGCACGACTGGGTAATCAGGAGTATCGTTACAAGTTGAGCATAGCTGTCTGTATATGAATTTCAGACAATTAAAGCTACTCCACCACTGGATATTGGATTATAGTTCAGTGGATAAAAACCCTGTACAAAACTGCAATGATGAAATTTTCCCTTGGTTATTGGTGGATGGTAATGACATCAGCACCTTACATTTACTCCGCACTTGCGGCTGTCAGTAATTGCATTAACTATGTTACAGTGGGCCACCAATAGGGTTTCAACAAAATAATTTGGCTCATCAACACCAGAAAAATAGTAAATCTTTAAATCTTACTCAGGAGTTAGTTTCAGCTGAATGAACAGAATAGATGTCAAAGCAGAACTGATGACAATATTTTGTTATAACAAACACTTTTTACCAGCACATCTTTTCCTTCTTCTGGATTTGGGTATTTGACAGTTGGAAATTCCGGATCAGGATCTTTCTGTTCTGGAACTGCAAGAAGATTGGTGAAGTTGAATGATGCAAGCGCAGCCTGTACAAACTCATGTCCAACTCCATGTACAGATGTGTGCACAAATTTAAGTTTAGTTTCCTTGTTTATATCCCTAGATAGAAAAGGAAACCAAAGTCAGATCAGAAAACAACAACATTGCCAAGCTCAGGAAGTCGAAAGCAGTGAAGTTTCAGGACAAAACAAATCCTTAAAAAAAAATTAATATCAATATAAAACATAGCAAATGTTTATTCATAAATAATTTAGAAGTCAGAGAATTAGCATGCCTTTGAAACCTGTGCTGCTTTGAATGCTCATCTGCTCTGATATCAAAAAGGTACACGTATATTCAAACTCTACAGCAACATGGAAAGATTAGATTTTTTTTAGATTAGATTAGACTTACAGTGTGGAAACAGGCCCTTCGGCCCAACAAGTCCACACCGACCCGCCGAAGCGCAACCCACCCATACCCCTACATTTACCCCTTACCTAACACTACGGGCAATTTAGCTTGGCCAATTCACCTGACCCGCACATCTTTGGACTGTGGGAGGAAACCGGAGCACCCGGAGGAAACCCACGCAGACACGGGGAGAACGTGCAAACTCCACACAGTCAGTCGCCTGAGTCGGGAATTGAACCCGGGTCTACAGGCGCTGTGAGGCAGCAGTGCTAACCACTGTGCCACCGTGCCGCCCTTAAAGATCCGTAGCCACAAAGCAACACATGGCAAGTATCAGATTCCAACTTTTTATGCTTGGTGTATAACAACAATCTGAATTGACACAGCATCTTTACATCTAGAAAAGCCTCCCAGAGGCGGAGATGAAGGATAAAATATTAGGTGAGTGTAATAAAATACATTGTTTGGAAGTTCTCAAGTGGAGAAACAGAAGGAGCTGAGAGGATTCTAGAATATGCAGCTTACTTGGCTAAAAGCACAAATGATGACAATGGACAAAGAGGAAAGATAATGCAAAAAAAAGGGACAGAATCAGAAGTCAGAGATTGGAAAGTAGGATCTCAATTGTAGGGCCACAGAGTATGAAGATAGGCGGGGCAAAAGCTATGAATGGATTTGAAGACATGAAAAGATTTTTAATCTGAGGCACAATAGAATTGTCAGCCTATGAAACTTAAGAACAGGGTGATAAGAAAGCTGGAGTTGATGCAGGCAAAGAGGAGTCAGACAAGCTGAAGCTTACAGACATAAAAACAGAGGAGGTCAGCTCAGAGAGAATTAGAAGTGTTGAAACTGGATGTGAAATATACAAGAACAGGTGTTTCAGCAACAGATTCATTGAAACAGGGATGGAGGCTGGTGATATTGCACAGAATCAGAACAAAGGGTTCCTTGTTTGTGGCAGGTGTGAACAACCTGAGTAAGTCTCTTCATTAATGGATAACAGTAAGAAATCATTGCTCAAAGAGATCCTGGAAAGGAAAAAGAGCTAGAAGACAAGAAATAAAAATAGATATTGTGGAAACCGACTCTTTATCGTCAGATATTTTGTAAAGATGCAGAGAATAGACAAACAAAGCAAGCAAAGATAACTAATGAGCGCTCTTTGGGAATCCTAATGTTGTGGGAACAAGAAACATTTGTAGAAGGTGCTCAAAACATAAATGGGTAGTAGGAAGGACCCCAGTAAGAGACAGTTTGCAAGAGCAAAGGAGCTACGGGTAGGGCTTTTGAGTAGTTGTTTGTGAAAATGAAGGGATAGGAATGGAAGTTAGGCAGTCAGCAGTTCAGTGGGAATGGAGTGGAGGGAGCAGGAGGTAGTCTGACAAACAGGATAACCTTGGCAGGAGGTTATAAAGTCAAAACGAGACAAAGTTCTTTTCCTCGGTAAGTTCAAAGCTGACATACAGACACACCACCACAAATCTTTAGTATTTGACTGGTGGAGTGGAGGGTTTGGCAGTTAGCAGGTGGGAATACAAGGAAGAGAAAGAGCGAGCAAATTAGTTCACTTCCTGACTTGGCTGCACTGCAGTTTAATTCACTAAGCAATAATTAAACAGCATATGTGGATTTAGGACAAAGGTGAAACAGAGACCTTGGCTATTTATATTGCAACAATGAAACCATTAGATTGTAATTGTTAAAACCAACAATTGAATTTCCTGGAAATTAACTACTGAAACTAATTTATTTTATTGTTGTTGCACAGTTGAACCCTAAAGAGCCAATTTTCCTTTCAGAAATAAGATTTTGCTGGGATATGACAACAGGATGGATAAGAAAGAATGTTAATTCTGTATTTAAACCTTTCGCATAAAATAAAAATCAGCTTTTTCCATATCACATGTTAGCTAAATAAAAGGTAGACTGGAACATAAAACAATAATACTCAACAAGGTCAACAGCATCCACGGAGATAGAAATAGGAGCTAACACCTAAAAAAGATTCTCAGTAGCCAATGATGCTACTTGGCCTGTTGATATGTATTACCAATATTTTGTATTTCTGATTTCCAGAATACATAGTATATTGGCACTGTAAAGATACAGTAGGGGTCCAGCTAAATTCAAGGTTGAGAAAAAAGCTTGGAACAGTTTTTGGTGACAAGATCATTTCATGTATTTGAAATTAGAGAAAGTATCAGTTTACTACAGAAGTCACTTTTCATTTATTCACAGAAATGTGGATGTCGTTGGCAAGGGTAACGTTTATTGCATATTACGACTTGCCCAGAGGGCAATTCTGAGTTAACAACATTTTAAGTGTGATGAATCGGTTCCTTTAACACATTAACATTGTCCTGGGTTTTTTTCAGAGAGATTGTAAATGACTGTGTGCGCACGCATGTGCGTGAAGAGCTGCTGGACCCGCTCTCCCTCCAATTTCATTCCTGTAAGAACCTGTGTTTCATTTTGCCTTTTGTGCCAAGGGGTGTCTATGGGGAATTGTTGCAAGTGTTTTGGAACAGCATCATTAAGTTGGGATAGTCTGTTGGGTTTTCGGATGGGTTAAGCTATTCGGTATTCTGTTTTCTGTTCTTTGCGCTTCATTTAGTACTCTTGTAAATGAATTCTGTTTTGTTAAAAACTAAGCAGTTTGACCAGCTGATTGTCTCCTGGGATGTTCACTGTACACTTGCTTAAAAACAAATAGCAAAGTTAGGGTCTGGGCTACCTTCTTGAAATGCTTTGAGAGGTGCGGTATGGTCCATACGAATATGGAGTCAAACCAGTTGTGGATGGCAAATTTTCTTTCTGACAGGATATTAATCAACAAGATATTTATGACATCAACAATGGTTTCAGTCACCACTGGGCAAGCTTCTAATTCTCGATTTTTTTCAAACTCAATTCAAAGTTCATTGGCCATGGTCGGATTTGAATCCAAGTCTCTCAACATTAAACAGACATAGCAGAGAGAAAGCAGAGTCAACGCTTCATTAGAACTTAAGATAAGTCACTGGACTCAGAACATTAACTCTTGTTTTTCTCTCCACAGATGTTGCCAGATCTGCTGAGTTTCTCCAGCACTAACTGTTTTGTTTCAATCCCCACATCTGCGATTCTTTGTTTTATTCCTTTGATTATTAGTCTAGGGTTCAGAGTTACTAGTCCAGTGAAATTACCATTATTCCATCACCTCCCCAATATATCTGATCACTGACCTGTTAAAGCAATGCTTCTGCAGGCACTCAAGATATTTACTTTTCATAGTTTCATAAGGATCTTTAATGAGGGAACTGTTGTCAACAAGCTTGTCATTCCATGATTCTGACCACGGCTCCAAATTCTCTTCAATGGCTTTTGCAATTTCTTTATCATGAGGGGAAATAATCTGAGCTCCATTAGACCAGTAAACCTAAATATTACCAAACAAGCAACAGTCGTTACAACATCTACTGATAAAAGTTAATGACTGATCACTCAAGATTATTCATCTGCATATAACCTAAAAATAAAAATTTTAAAATACTTCAAGCAAGGATGAATGAAGTCAATTGGAACAAACACAAACAAGCTTGGAAAAATGTTATCAATTCTGAAAGGCCAACTGCTTTCCTGAAGTACCTTGAATCACCAACACGTTTAGTTTAAAAGCAAATCGCCTATTTAATTCAAGTTAAATTATACAAGAAAATCAACTCAAAAAAAAAACACACATCACTCTCATTTTTGGAAGAGTTGTTCTTACATAGATAATTAATTTGTTGAACTAGCCATTAGCCTGCTATCTTGAACTGCTGCTTAAAGAGTTTAAGTGAAGATGGAATTTTCTATACATGGACAAATTAGCATGCAAATAAAGTTAAGTCAAGCTGAATGTTCTTATACTTCTGCATTACAATGAAATTGGCAAGACCATAAATACAATGCTCCTTTTTCAGGAAAATTGGCATAATCAGTTGGCAACATTATCCACAATTTAAACTTAAGAAATCATAAGCATTGTCCATTTTAACATTCCAAGGAAATGATGATTGAAGACTTTTTTTTAAACATGGTTATTTAGTGAAGCTATGTAGCACTTTTATTTAAAAAGAACCCTTTTTTTTAATATTTGACCCAGTTATGATCATTGCTTGTCAACATTTTTTAATTTTATAAATACGAAGGAGTTAAAATAGTGATGACAGGTATACTTGGTACCAAGTCAATTCAGCTTATAAACAAGGTGGGACAAATGCAAAATTATTCAAAGGCATTAACTTCTGGAATAGAATAGCCAGAGAGTACAGTGAACCAAATGCTATTCAAGCAACAAAATAATTAGTAGATGCAAGTTTAGTGTTGAGTGCACCGTCTTAAGCGATCATAAAAAACACAAGAAAAGAAAAAGGTAAAATAAGACACAATGACTTTGTGAACATGAACTGAATCGACAGTAGCCTTAAGATACTTTTACTTTGAAAAGACTCATGCATGCACAATTGGATTCCAAAACAAGCTTTCCACAATAAATTCAACAGTCTGGAAAACACAAGAGTTTAGCAATTTTTACTCCAGATTTCCCAGCATTGCAGAACACATTAGTCTGAAACAAAATGTTAAAGCAAGTCAGGAAAATAGAAGTTAAAATGAACAAACCTGCAAAATGTTCAAGAGAGAAGAATGATAGCAGAAGAGAAACAGATGGTTAGGGAGAACATCTGGAATTTGAATAAGAGGTTGCACATGATTTAATTTTAAATGGCACTCTCATACAGAACAGTCAAAACAAAAATTGAACTGATTTCACTCTTTGTGGAAAGAATAAACTAGACAATTTAGGGGCTGTGTTTCCCACATTATAACAACAATGACACATCAATCTTTTAAATGTTATGGTACATCCTGAAAAGTAACTTCTAAATCTTTCCTCGAAATGATGCATTTCAAAAATCAATCCCAGGTCTGCAAAAATGTAGAATGTAAAAGGTAGGGACTTAGAGATTAAATAGCTGATGACATCAGTTTGAAAACATTCACAGTTCAAACAATTGCTAGGTATTTTCAGGCACTGATATTAAGTGCTATATGGTTAAACGGATGATTTTGTTGTACCATATTTTGTAATTAATGTTTTGACTGTTTTGGAAATTCAGGCTATCAAGAAATCAGAACCAAATTTCAGTTCAAGCACTGAATCACTTGGAAGAACAAAATACAGTAATGTAATTCATTCATCTCTTTAAGAAGCTTTAAGAAATTGATTACTTTTGAAGTGGTCAACATATAAATGCAGTATGAATTGAAATCCATCAATTTTCCACAGTAAGCAGTGAATGGTCAGTGAAACTTTTTAACTGACGAAGTGATTCCCTGCGGTCATTGGAACAGCAAATATCTATCTGAATGAAACAGCATTCACAAGAAGATAGATGACTTAAAACCACAAATTATAGTAGTGCTACAGCACAGGAGACCATTCAGCCTACTGCAGCTGCATTGGCTCATCAAATTAGCTATACTCCCTTGTGCCAATATCCTGCTTTTCCCCATTCTCTTGCTCATTATTTTTAACAAGTGAACATCCAATGCCCTTTTGAACGTCTCAATTAAAACAGTCTCCACCACACTTCCAGATAGTTAAGTTACAGAATAAACTGAGTGAAACAAAAGTCATTTCACCCATGCTTCTTTTACATATCATTTTACGTTTATGCCTCTTGTTCCTTTTAATGAGTAACAGTAGTGGTAAATGGTTATGCTATAATTGCCATTACAGAAATATGACTGCATAATGGCCAGAACAGGGAACTGAATATTCAAGGATATTCAATATTTGAAAGCTAAGACAGGAAGGAAAGGAGGTGAAGTTGTGCCTCCTTTATTAAGGATGAGGTTTCTAAATTCTTAGAAGAGCAGAGTCTGATTAGAACAAGTCAACATGGATTTAGTAAGGGGAGGTCATGCCTGACAAACCTGTTGGAATTCTTTGAAGAGGTGACAAGTAGGTTAGACCAGGGAAACCCAGTAGATGTGGTCTATCTAGACTTCCAAAAGGCCTTTGCTAAGGTGCCACACGGGAGGCTGCTGAGCAAGGTGAGAGTCCATGGTGTTCGAGGTGAGCTACTGGGATGGATTGAGGATTGGATATCTGACAGAAGGCAGAGTTGGGATAAAAGGTTCTTTTTCGGAATGGCAGCCGGTGACGAGCAGTGTCCCGCAGGGTTCAGTGTTGGGGCCACAGCTGTTCGCATTATATACTAATGATCTGGATGAAGGGACTGAGGGCATTCTAGCGAAGTTTGCAGATGATACGAAGTTAGGTGGACAGGCAGGTAGTACTGAGGAAGTGGGGAGGCTGGTGGCACGGTGGCACAGTGGTTAGCACTGCTATCTCACAGCGCCTGAGACCCGGGTTCAATTCCCGACTCAGGCGACAGACTGTGTGGAGTTTGCACGTTCTCCCCGTGTCTACGTGGGTTTCCTCCGGGTGCTCCGGTTTCCTCCCACAGTCCAAAGATGTGCAGGTTAGGTGAATTGGCCATGCTAAATTGCCCGTAGTGTTAGGTAAGGGGTAAATGTAGGGGTATGGGTGGTTGCGCTTCGGCGGGTCGGTGCGGACTTGTTGGGCCGAAGGGCCTGTTTCCACACTGTAAGTAATCTAATCTAAAAAAAAAAGGATCTAGACAGTTTGGGAGAGTGGTCCAGCAAATGGCTGATGGAATTTAACGTGAGCAAATGCGAGCTCTTGCACTTTGGAAAAAAGAATAAAAGCATAGACTACTTTCTAAATGGTGAGAAAATTCGTAAAGCCAAAGTACAAAGTGATCTGGGCGTGCTAATCGAGGATTCTCTAAAGGTAAACATGCAGGTTGTGTCCGTGATTAAGAAAGCGAATGCAATGTTGTCACTTATCTCAAGAGGGTTGGAATATAAAAAGCACTGTTGTGCTACTGAGACTTTATAAAGCTCTGGTTAGGCCCCATTTGGAGTACTGTGTCCAGTTTTGGTCCCCACACCTCAGGAAGGACATACTGGCACTGGAATGTGTCCAGTGGAGATTCACACGGATGATCCCTGGAATGGTTGGTCTAACATACGAGGGACGGCTGAGGATCCTGGGATTGTATTCATTGGAGTTTAGAAGATTAAGGGGAGACTTAATAGAGACGTACAAGATAATACATAGCTTGGAAAGGGTGGATGCTAGGAAGTATTTTCCGTTAGGTGAAGATACTAGGACCCGTGGACACAGCCTTAGAATTAGAGGGGGTCAATTCAGAACAGAAATGCGGAGACATTTCTTCAGCCAGAGAGTGGTGGGCCTGTGGAATTCATTGCCACAGAGTGCAGTGGAGGCCGGGACGCTAAATGTCTTCAAGGCCGAGATTGATAGATTCTTGTTGTCTCGAGGAATTAAGGGCTACGGGGAGAACGCTGGTAATTGGAGTTGAAATGCCCAGCCATGATTGAATGGCAGAGTGGACTCGATGGGCCGAATGGCCTTACTTCCACTCCTATGTCTTATGGTCTTCGGATGTGGGTGTCCTTCTGAAAAAGCCACTGAAGGCTTAAATGCAAGTGCAGCAAGCTACAATAAAGACTATTTGATGCTAGCTTCTTTCACAAGCAAGTTTTGAGCATAGAATAGTGACTTCTTACTTACATTGTACAGGAGATAGGTTAAACCACATCTGAAGGACTGTGCGCAGTTTTGGTTTCCCAACTCGGAAAATATTACTGTTTTAGTGGGAATGAACAAAGGATCGCCAGTTCTGTTGCGGGGATAGTGGGACTGTTCTACGAAGAGAGATTGGGCAAACTGGGCTTGTACTATCTAAAGTTTTAAGAATAAAACATGATCTCACTGAAACTTACAAAAAAAAAAGGGGATGGCATTTTGGAACAAATGAGGAGAATGCTTGTACTTAGAGGAACTCTATCCTAGAGAGCTGTGTGTATATTTAAAATAGAGGTTGATGAATTTTTGATTATCGATGACGTTAAGGATAATGGGACAGTGTATGTTATAGGCATTAAAGTGTTAGATCAGACATAATAGCCTGTATCTCAGTATTTTCCTTGACAACATTGTCTTTTTACTGTATGAATATTGACAAAAAATATTAATTTAGCGCCTCTCCTATCTCTTCGGACTCTGCGCACCTATTCCTCCTGCTGTCATTGACGGGCCCTAATCTTCCTCTCATCATTCTTTTATTCCTGACATACCTACAGAAAGTTTTAGAGATTTCCTTGATCCTACCTGCCAACAACTTCTCATGTCCCCTCCTGGCTCTTCTTAGCTCTCTCTTGAAGTCCTTCCTGGCTAACTTGTAGCTCAAGTGCCCTTACTGAGCCTTCATGTCTCATCCTAATATAAGCCTTTCTCTTCCTCTTGACAAGAGATTCAACTTCTTTGGCAAACCACGGCTCCCTCATTTAACCACTCCCCCCTGCTTGACAGGTACGTACGTCTCAAGGACACAGGAGCTGTTCCTTGAACAAGCTCCACATTTCAATTGTGCCCATTCCCTGCAGTTTCCTCCCCCATCCTATGCATCCTCAATTTTACCTAATTGCATTATAATTGCCTTCCCCCAACTATAACTCTTGCCGTGTGGTATATACCAAGCCCTGCCCATTGCTATTGTAAATATAACCAAATTGTGGTCACTATCACCAAAGTGCTCACCTACCTCAAAATCTAACACTTGGCTAGGTTCATTACCCAGTACAAATGAAATGTGGCTTTGCCCCTTGTCGGCCTGTCTACATACTGTGTCAGGAAACCCTCCTGCACACACTGGACAAAAACTGACCACCTAAGGTACCCAAACTAGAGTACTTCCAGTCAATATTAGGAAAGTCTCTCATAACAACTATCCTATTATTTTCGCTCCTATTCAGAATCATTTTTGCAATCCTTTTCTCTACATAGGTGGCACGGTGGCACAGTGGTTAGCACTGCTGCCTCACAGCTCCAGAGACCCGGGTTCAATTCCCGACTCAGGCGACTGACTGTGTGGAGTTTGCACGTTCTCCCCGTGTCAGCGTGGGTTTCCTCCGGGTGCTCCGGTTTCCTCCCACAGTCCAAAGATGTGCGGGTCAGGTGAATTGGCCATGCTAAATTGCCCGTAGTGTTAGGTAAAGGGGTAAATGTAGGAGTATGGGTGGGTTTCGCTTTGGCGGGTCGGTGTGGACTTGTTGGGCCGAAGGGCCTGTTTCCACACTAAGTCTAATCTAATCATATTAAAATGGCAGAGCAGATTCAATGGGCTGAATGGCCTACTCTTATTCCTAAAGTGGCAATTCCATATTTGAATACTAATGTTGCCAGATTATAATGTCTTGTTAAAAACATCTCTCACATTGAGATCAGCTCAATAAGTTTATTTCACTGTCATAGTACATAAGACATGAGGAATTAAGTAAGCAATAAAACATGCAACTAGATTTAATTATTGAACAGATATCCCACAAATCTCCACCCCAATAAACAAGTACAGCAATTCCTTATTGTAATTCATGATGTCAGGACTTCCCAGATTTTTCTCCACTGTGACGTCATTTTGGGAAGTGAGAGTAGGATTGTTTGGGGTCAGGGTGGTGAGGGGAGGTGGTGGATGGTAGTTCCCTGAGTGAAGGGGTCAGGGCAAAAAAAAAAGAGGAGGAACAGGACAGAGTAATGGGAAAGTGTCTATCAACATAGTGACCGTTGCTATGTCAGCTCACAAAACCAAATTATCAGCTTACAACCCCAATTTGGGTCCTGACTATCTGTTAGGGAAATCTTGTACTATAGCTTTACAATCTACTTATCAACACTGTTGCAAGCTAATCATTGAATAATTGGTCTAATTGCTGAAAGTATACAAAAGAGGAAGAAAGAAAATTAAGTTGGTTTGTCAATTAACATTATGACAGTCATCAATGCTGCATAAAGAATCATAAGATTACCTTATAACCGTTGTCTTGTTTGGGATTGTGAGATGCTGTTACCATGATCCCTGCACACAGTTTCAGTTGGGACACAGTAAATGGCTACAAAGACAAAATAATTGAATAGAAAGAGGTACATTAAAAAAATTAAACTTGTGTACTTGATAAGTTATAAACTGCAAATTGGAAAAGTACAGGCAGTCCCCACGTTGCAAGTGGCTCCATGTGGAGTCTATTCACAAGGTGATTTGTATGCAAGTCAAAGCACAATGCTAGATGATATAAAGTGGCTGTTCATAAGTACAGGAAATGTTCATATGTCACAAATTTATGTCCAAGTTTGGGATCAGTTTTGCAAGTACAAGCATTCTTAAGTTGGATGTTTATAAATCAGGGATTCTCTGTACTTAATGCAATTAAATAACTGTAAAAATGAATCCACTGACTTGGTTCTTAAGAATCACAGCACATGGAGATTGGTATAAAAGTTCAGTGACTCAGTACAGCTCATCACAAGACAAATCTGGATATTCAAAGCATGATCACAAAAGCTAAAATAACTACGGGTATCAACACAAGAAGTCAACAGTTGACACTGAGTTTTGACAGAATATGCAAATATTGGCTGGGATATTGCAGAGAACAGTGAATCTCGTTGTCATTTGTGGAATTGTTTTGTTGCTAAATTGGCTACTGCATTACAATAGCAACTACACTTCAAAAATACCTCAGAGTAGGTAGAACTTTGAACATTTCAAGCTTGTGAAAAACACTAGTTGAATGCAAATTCCTTCCTGGCAAGACACCTCATTTTAACAAGCGAGTGATTATTTTCTAACCTACACTTTAATTATGTGTGTTCATTTGTGGGATGTTGCTATCACTGGCCAGACCAACATTTATTACTATTCCTAATTTTCCTGCAGAACTGCCTTGAATTGCTGCAGTTCTAAGGCTGTAGGGAATATCTTCAGTGCTATTAAGGAGGGAGTTCCACGATTTTGATTCAGCAACGGTGAAGAAACTTTAAGTTAGTTCTAAGTCAGGACTGTGTGGGGCTTGGAGGGTAAATTGCAGGATTTTAAGTTCCCATGCACTGGTGCCCTTATCCTGTAGGTGACAGAAGCCACATAATTGGAAGGTGATGTTTTGGGATGAATTATGTGGGGCACAGTGCTGCTTGTTGGTGTTGCTTGGGGAGAGAGTGGCGAATGTTGAAGGTGTTGGATGATGTGCTAATTGAACAAAATGCTTTGTCCTGGAGGGTGTTGAGCACCTCGAGTGCTACTGGAGCCACACTTATCTTGTGGATGATACACAACATTATGGAGACAGGAGATGAATTACATACCACAAAATACCAAGCCTATGACCTGCTTTTATAGCCACCATATTTATATGGTGAGTTCCATTCAATTTCTGGTTAATGGTAACCCCAAATACATTGAAATGGGGGATTCAGCAATGGTAATGCCATTGAACAGCAAACCACAATGGTTTAATTCTTACTTGCTGAAGATAGCAAGCCACTAAATTGTTAAATATTGGTCTTTAGCTGAGTAATAATGGACCTTGGTACATCCACTTTTCAGGCAGCTGCATCTGACTGCCAGAGGACTGAACCTTTATGAATTTTAAACAAACCGAGGCCATCGGACTCTAACTGCATTATACTTAATTTGTACATAAAGTCATCAAGTTGCCCTAGTTTTACCAAACGAGAGGGCTGCTCTCTCATTAGCAAGGTCTCAGAAAAAGAGATTTAGAAGGAGGAGAGTCCTTCCTAGTGACCTAGCCAATGTGGGAATTGAACCCAGGCTGCTGGCATCACTCTGCATCACAAACCAGCTGTCGAGCCAACTCTGATACAATTAAGGTCAGATCAAAGGCAGACAATTTAAACCAACATCCAGTGCTGCTTCAAGCTATTTCCTCGAGTGGAAAAATAAATGTTATGGTGGCCTTCACATTAAAATATAACAGAATAGGAGCAGAAATAGGCCTTTCATCCATTCTAAAACTTGCCACTGCTCAATCAGATATTGTACTATACATTGATATTCTCCAAGGAGGAGGACATGGATGATCAGAAGTTTAAGAGGGGTTTGTTGATATTCCATGGCATGTCAAAATTAAGGTGGTGGCGGTGTTGGGTGTAATGAAAAATATTAAGGTAAACAAGGTCCTAGGGCCCGATGGAATCTATCCCAGGCAACTGAAGGAGGGAAAGGAAGAGATTACTGCAGCTTTGACAGACAGCTTTTTATCATCTGTAGCCACAGGAGAGATCTCAAAAGACTGGAGAACAGCCAATGCTGTTTCTTTGTTCAAGGGCAACAGGGATAATACAGGAAATTATGAACTTGTGAGCCCTACATCAATGATAGGGAAATGAGTGGAGAAGAATGGACTTATTAGGGATTGTCAGCATGGCCTTGTGCAGGGTAGATCTTGTCTCACAAACTTGATTCAGTATTTGGAGGTAGGTGACAAAGATGACTGATGCAGGTAAGGCAATGTTATCTACATGGATTTTATTAAAACATTTGACAAGGTCCCTCATGGTAGGCTGGTCCAGAAGATCAAATCGCATTGAATCCATGGTGATTGGCAAGTTAGATACAAAATTAATTTGGCCATAGAAGACAGAGGGTAGCTGCAGAGCGGTGTTTATCTGCATACGAACTAGATGAGCAGTCGGTGAGATTGCACAATTTTCAGTACCAATTATCAGCAAACATTCACCATCTGACCCGACTAAGTGAAGATCATCGATGAAGGAGTGCAAGATATTTGGGCTTCCTGCAATAACGTCTAGAGGCCGAAAATGATTGATTGACCAGTAACAACTGCAACTATTTTCCCTTTAAGCTAGTTGTGGTTCCAGAAAGTGTGCTTCAGGTACATAATTTCTTCCATTTGCTGGACCAAGTCCATGTGCACTGTGAAATGTCTCTGTCAAAAAAGTGTTCAGAGTGCCATTTTATATCTCCTTCATTACCTCCACTCAGAGACACAAGAAGGATGGCAGAGTGAACACTTGATTAGTGCATCACAGTTTAACTCAGCATTTTTTTAAAACTTGATGACAACAATGCCGGTACAAAGTGACAGCTATTTCAATTTTTCTCATAGCTCATTAGCCCTTGCACCTAAGATTATTCTCACAATAACTTGCATCATGGTTTTTCACAGAGCAAACCTTTCCAAGATGCTGCACAGTAGTGTTATATGGAATTTGGCACCAATCTACATGCATGGATGTTGGGAGAGGTAAACAAAGCTTCAATCACATGTCTCAGTTTTACATGTATCCCTGAAAGCATCTTAAAAAGGAGACAAAGCCCGAAACACAGGTTTAGATAGTTGAAAGAATAACTAATACCGATAGGGTGATGGAAATTTAGATTGCACAATAGGCAAGAGTGGACAGATCCGAGCAACAAAAAACCAAGGGCTTCGAGGATCTTCATGAAAAGGATAAAAGAATTTTAAATGTGACGCATTTCCAGAGCAGAAGCCAATGTAAATCAGCAAGTGGAAGGATGATACGTGAACAGGACTTGTTGAAACCTAAATGTGAATAGCTTGGATGAGCTGAAGTTTAGGAAGGGTGAAAGCTAGGAAGGCAGTTGGTGTTAAATGCATATCAGGTAACTGAGATCTATATGTTTTCAGATGATATTGCTGAAGGCTATCATGTGGATATCAAGAATAGATCCGTGAGGAGGCTCCAGAAGTAACAAAAACAAAAGGGGAAGAGAGAAGCCACTGAAGGAGATTCTCTGGCCACATATGGGCAACCAAAATGGAGCTAATAACAGTCTCACTAATCTGGCCGGCAGAGGACTGACAGTGGAGGAGGAGAACCATTCCCTCTATGCAATCTAATCCAAGTACTTTTGAAGTTTGGCAACTGGCATTGAAAAAGTACTCAATTGATTTCTCTGCCTGATATGATAATGTAACTGCTAAAATGAAATCCTGTATTTGTCAAGAAATATCTAACTTCTCCAAACAAAGCACTGCAATTGAAGTTTCTGACATGAAATGCATGAAAAATTAAAATGGTGAGGACTGGTCATAGTCACAAGGCAGTTAGTCAATCAAGAGGATTCACATGAGGTGAAATATGGAGTAGCACAAGTACTCATTCTCTGAATCTAACAAAATTAAATCTATGGAATTTATGCAGAATTCAAATACTACTGTACCCTTTACATCAAGTTAGATATCTGTTCACCTTTAGACCTTTTATCCAGAAAAATATACAATTGCTGTTAGTGAGGTCATGATGCTTTTTATTTGCTTCTATTTACTACTGTGTACAAAGTCTTGATCTGAATACATCAAAATTTATATAGGAGACTTCCTTTGCTCGTGGAATGTGGACTAAGCTATTAAGTATTTACTTCCTATCTTGCTTTTGAGCATGTTTTGTGAGCCACCTACTTGAACCATCGTTTGGTGCAGTGAGACCCAGCAGTGGTTAGGTCAGGAGGTTCAGGGCTTTACTTTAAGGGCATGGAGGAATTATAATTTAAGCATTGCTGAAAAGTAACCACAGTTAGTTGAAGCCTTCATCATCAAAACAATGCATAGAAAATACTAGCCAAAGGAAAACACTTATACTATATGAGAGAAAAGTATTGATTGGTTGGTGAGTGGACTTTGATGGTCAGAAGTGCCGTGGAGTGTGCACCAGTTAGACAGAGATTGGTAGTTAACTCCCAAGCTTTGTTTAACATCCAAACCAGACAGGTTAACTCAGATTGGCCAAGACATTTGAAATGAAACAGAGAACCTTTACCATTTATTTTCCCTGTAGTGTTAATGGAAAGATGTTTACATTAGATTTAAACATACTGTACGCATTTAAGATCATTAGCTTTGCTCTCAGTTTAGAACAGTTCAGAAGTTCAGCCAGGATGGAGTTCAAAATACAGTACAAAATACATGCAAAGGGTAACACTTACCACAAGTGGGGTTGGTGTAATCCGAGAGAAGAGATATATAGGGATTCCTTGACTCGCTAGGACAGTGGCAGCTAATCGAGCAAACCTGTAACTCACAGAAACAGGTTAAGTGAAAAATGTATTTATGTAGCAGAAAACCATACATTTTTCATTAATGCTAATCTTTAAGTAGAACTAATGTTAAATGTGTTTTAAATGCAAACTTGCTACTTTGCACCAACATACAAGATCCTTTCAACAATCTATTAAAAACAATTTTATGCAGCACAGATATATGTTTTCTGGCAAACAGTTCAAAAGGGAATCAGAATGCACAATGTACAGACACCAGCATGTTATGCTGATACATTTTCTACTAATCAAGCCATTTCCAGCTGGCGTAATAAAGCTGTCTCGGGTTTCCAATCTTTCAAATGGCTTCCTGTGCAGCAACGAAGTGTTAAAACACAGCCTCGATACACTTGCTGATGTTTATTGCATCCAAACCATACTTCTTTCAGTCCCATAATGAGACCTACAAAACTGAATCAGTTTAACTGACTTAACCAGCCAGAAGACAAAGGTCATTTAAAAGATGCTTTTCTCAACAGTCAAATAAGTGAGAAAACCAAAATTTGAATGTCATAGTAATCACTAAATAATTTAAGAGAAATATTGAAGATCCATGTAAAAATATACTGGTTGAGATTCGATTTTGGACACAATTAGAAAAGCAAAATCAAATTGTGAAATGAAGTTATTGGCCAAGTGTCAGCTGAAACACATTAGCATAATCATACACAGGATTTCATCAGCAAGTGGAGAGAGGCTGTATTTTAACAATTGTTCATTCTCTCTTCCTTGCTGCACAGGAAGCCATTTGAAACATTGGAAACCCGAGACAGCTTTATTACGCCAGCTGGAAATGGCTTGATTAGTAGAAAATGTCTAGTTTATCATCCTATTTTTTTTAAAAAAAGAAAATGAAGATGGCTAAAAATCAAGGAACCATTTGTTTAGTTAATTGTAGTGTATAAATAATTTTAAAAGTGAAAGCTTTGACAAAAGCATCTACTAGTGCTAATGCCTGTTACAATTTGGCCAGTTTCAGGCAAGCCATGTGAAACGGTACCCCATAAAACGTCCAGACCAAAAAAAAATCATGTGCATGCTGAGAATTCAGTCTAACCAGATAGTGATGAGATCAACCCCTGCACTTTAATCTAGTACAACAAACGTTTCAGGCTGCTAGAAATTGAGAAGCGATTTTTTGTAAACTTGGATATAAAAACAAATGAAGTAATTATAACTGGCAGCAAGACTATATTTGCTAATTTTAATCTTGGTAACAGACTTTATACAGAACGAGTAGATTTACAATTTAGCTTCAACAGTTTTGTTAGTAAATTAAACATCTTTCACTTGTGTATAACTCAAACAGCATAAAGTGCTTTGTGATACTGTTGTCAGTGTAGTCACAGCTCCATTAAGATCTAAATATTCAGTTTCTTTTTAGTTTCCTTTTCCCCAGATCAAAACAAACTCCACCTTTTGCTGCTACTTCCGCTGGGAGGGTGAGCACGTGCATCAAACCCAATCACCACACCTCTGTCTTTTATATCTGAAAACGATTTTTCCAAGCACCTACACAAACCCTGAAGAAGCAAAGAATAATTCAAAATTAAATCCAAGTCCTTTTAACTTTTTTTTAAATTAAGTAACAAGTTTAGAGATCATTTAAATTATTGGAATGGAGTTCATATGGGTACAGGTATGGGTGATTTGTTCCAATAAGTCTTCTGTTATTGAACCTTAAAAAAAAAGTTTGCTTTCTAACGATGCAGGTTAGTGTAAACTCCCTGGTGAGAAGCTAATTAACAGTAAATGCAATTCAAAGTGATCTTTGACCATTTCAGCACATCACTATACAAAATCAATACCATGGTGGCTCAGTGGTTAGCACTGCTGCCTCACAGCACCAGGGGCCCAGGTTCGATTCCAGCCTCGGGTGACTGTCTGTGTGCAGTTTACACAATCTCCCAGTGTCTGTGTGGGTTTTCTCCAGGTGCTCCGATTTCCTCCCACGGTGCAAAGATGTGCAAGTCAGGTGAATTGACCATGCCAAATTGCCCAAAGGTTAGGTGAGTTAGTCAGAGGGAAATGGGTCTGGGTGGGTTACTCTTCGGAGGGGTGGTGTGGGCTTGTTGGGCCAAAGGGCCTGTTTCCACACTGTAGGGAATCTAGTCTAATCTAAAACTCCCAGTTCCCTCCTTAAGCTTTTAAATACTTTCAGCTGGATCTAGTGGAAGGAAGAGTGTAGGCAGGGATATGTTGCCAAATAAACCTGTTAGTGTGGGAGAGTTCAAAACTAGAGGGCATAATTTTAAGGGGAGATGGCTAACATTTAGAAGGGACCAGAGGGGCAAGGTTTTCATAGGGTGGTTTGTAAATGGAATGAAGTGCCAGAGGAAATAGTCAATGCAGTTAGTGTTACAGCATTTAAAAAGACATTTGGATAGGTATATGAATAAGAAGGGTTTAAAAGGGTTATGGGCCAAACACAGACAAGTGGGACTAACTTAGCTTTAGAAATGTGGTTCATAGATGACGAAACGGTTTGTTTCCATACTATATGACTCGAAGAGGAGGCCTTAGAATGCATAAAAGGTAGATAAGTCCCTAATATCTGATTAAGTGTATCCCAGGACATTGTCGGAAGTGAGGAAACAAATTGCAGAACCCTTAGGAAATATTTGTATCATTGACAGCCACGAGTGAGATGTCAGAGGACTGGACAGTGGCTAATGCTGTGCCATATTTAAGAAAGGCTGCAAGTAAAAGCCAAGGGTAGGTAAGTTGTTGGTGGGAATTCTGACAGAAAGGACATACATACATGTGGAAAGGCAATGACCAACTGGAGATAGTCAGCATAGCTTTGTGTGTAGGAAATAGTGCCTAACAAATCTGACTGAAGAGGTGACCCAAATGGTAGACTGGTTAGTAAGATTAATTCACATGGGGTACCGGGAGAGCTTGCCAATTGGATGCAAACTTGGCTTGACAGTAGAAGGTAGAAGATGGAGGTACAGGATTGTTGTTCAGACTGGCGGTCTGTGACCAGTAATATATCGCAATGTTGGGTCCACTTATATTTAGTCATTTATATAAATGATTTGGATGAGAATATCAGAAGCATGGTTAGCAAGTTTGCAAATGACACCAAAGTTGGTGGTATAGTGGACAGTGAAGGTTATCTTAAAGTACAAAGGGACCTTGATCACATGAGTCAATGGGCTGAGGAGTGACAGGTACAGTTTAATCAGATAATGTGAGGTGTTGCATTTTGGCAAGGCAAATCAGGGCAGGACTTATACACTTAGTGGTAGGACTCTAGGGAGTGTTGTCAAACAGAGAGACCTTCCAGTTCCTTGGAAGTGGTGTCACAGGGAGACAGCACGATGAAGGTGGTGTTTGGCATATTTGTCTTCAGAGCATTAGGCAGAGCACAGTGCAGGAGCTGGGATGTCATGTTACAGTTGCACAAGACATTGGTAAGGCCCCATTTAGAGTACTGTGTACAATTCTGGTCACCCTGCTATAGGAAGGATGTTATTAAACTGGAAAGAGTGCAAAAACAGATGTTACCAAGTCTAGAAGATTTGGGTTATAAGGAGAGGCTGGAACCTTATTCCCTGGAGCATAGGAGGCTGAGGGGTGACTATTAAGAGGTTTATAAAATCATGACAGGCATGGATAAGGTGATTAGCAAAAACCTTTTCCCAGGGTAGTTGAATCCTATACATTTTAGTTTTGGACTAAGAGGAAAGGGGAAAGATTTAAAAAGGGACCAGAGGGGCAACATTTTCACACAGAGGGTATACGGAATAAGCTGCCACAGAAAATGGTAGAGGCAGGAACAACTACAACATTTAAAGAGACTTGGACAGGTACATGGTCAGGAAGGGTCTAGGGATATAGGTCAACTGCAGGCTAATGGGACTCGTTCAGTTGAGGAAACCTGGTTGGCATGGATGAGTTAGGCTGAAGGGTATGCTTTCGTGCTGCACAACTGACTCTATAACCAGCCCTCAAGATGAGAATGTACTACTGAGAAATCTGACACTTAGCAGCCAACAACAGCAAACGCTCAAAACAAGTGTAGTGCACCCTGACTGCACAATTATTTAATTAACTCCAAGAACGTAATATTCTTTCTTAAGCATAGCTTCTAGCAATTATATCTTCCACAAAGTATCTGTGGCTAAAGCAGAATTGCTATCTTGTGGGAAATTTTGAAATTTGATTTAACTTGACCAAATTTTAGCTGTGTGGTTGAAGAAGAGGGGATGTAAAAAAGAAAAAAAGGGCACTAATATAAAATCCAATTACTTCCATAATTCGTTCTAAAGCACTGCACTTCCAAGAATTTACTTTGTGAAATGCAGCCACTGCCCACCAATAGCTAGACAATACAATCCAACAGACAACAAATGTGACAAGACAACATCAATTGTTTTTGTTGGTAGGCTGAAGGATGAATGTTGGCCAGGAGATTAATATGATTCTGCAAGAGAATCAGAGATTAATCAGGAATATATGGGAATGTGGAATTTAGAACAAAGATCAGCCAATGATTATATTGAATGGAGGGGCAGAGTGGTCTATTTGTACTAAGTTGTACTTTTGTCTGAATGTTGGGAATCCTTCACATTCACTTTTACAGGCAGAAAAGATCCAAGTTTTAATTTTTTATCCAAATGGCTAATGAAATATTAATTCCCACAAAGAACAATTAATAATCTGCATAGTTTCTCAGGAGTTAAGTTCAGACATCAGAACAGTTTAAAGCGAATGTGCAGGTCCATTAGAATGTCATCTACAGAGAAGTAGGCTGGTAAACCCCAATTCCTCAGGTACAGTGCTGTCTACCCATTACTGAAATAATCTCAGTTCTTGGCAAGATTACAGACAGCACACTTTCAAACATGAACAGTTTCATTGTATCAAAGAGGAATGTCCCAGTTGCAGTCTTTCTTGCCCTAGAAACAAAGATATACTGCTAATAAAATGGCATTCATGAAAACATACAATTCCATTTTTTGAATCATGTTCACACATCAGCTTACCTGTGTTGTCTGAATAATTGTAAGATCATTTATGCGGGAAAATCCTGGTCCCATGGTTGATCGCATCCCTGCTGTTCCAAACATCATCCTCGACCCAAAACAGTCTCGCAGCTGATCAATGTCTCCATCACAATTCAACCGCCTGACTTCTGCAAGTGTCTGAGGATTCTAGAAAAGCAAAATTCATTCAAACTTCAAAAACTTTGGGCAAAAAAACATCAAGCTACCCTTTCCCATTCATTATAAACAGACTGTCATATTCCTGCTGTGAATTGTAATTGAATATATAACATTGTTGATTCTTGATAAATTGTGAACATTCCTTACAAATCTTGTTTTCCAAGGCGAGAACTGAAGGATTGGCTTCTGCATAGTGTGCAATGTGATAGGCTGATAAGGACAGAATTATAAAGAGGTTACAGCTAGGGAGCTACCACTTGGCCCATCAAGTCCAGGCCAGCTGCAAGAGCAATTTAAATTTGTTGCACTACCCTGCTCTTTACAAAAAGAATAGAACCATCACCGTGTAAAAATATTTTTCATGTAACCTTTTGTTCTTTTGCATCACACTAAACCTTTGACCTCTAGGTTTTCAATCTTTCCAACAGCAGAAGAGGAGAAGCTGTTCCCAATCTGGTTAGGCCCCTTATGACTTTGAATCAATTTCTTTTCAATCTTCTCTTCTGCAGGGGAAACAACCTGAGCATTTCCTATCATCATTTACATAGTTTCAGTCCTTGGCTCATTCATCTGTGGTCTGAACCTTCACATCGACTCCATTTCTTTGCAGTTTTTGTAAGTGCTAGTTTGCCGTTGTCTTCTCCCTTTCAGGTATGGCAAGTAGACAACTCCCAAGTCTGCCTCAGCCACGATGGCAAGAGCACCCACGTCGTTAGCATTAACTTCAATCACGTTAGCCATCCAGCTAACTGAATTTTCGAAGCTTACCCTGTAAGTTTCTGATCCCTGGAAACATTTCACTGATAATTTTCTGTACTCATTACTGGAGTTACAGCAAGTTTTTAATCTAACTTTTCCTGAGTAACCGTTAGCTTGACTGAAGCTCAGCCCTTTTAAATTCTCTAACTTTGATGGGTTATTTCAGAGGGTTCTTCACTCAAGGAAATTACCCATGAGAATTTTCAGTTTCCAGAGAAGTTTATTTACAGTCAGTTGTATCTGAGATGCTGCATATTCTTAATGTAGAAGTTTAATCTATGCTGCTCCAACAACCATTTGGTCATCAGAATGTCTGAGCCAATATTCCAGTTGCAGTTCACCCAATATTTTATACAGGTTCAATGTAACTTTTGTTTTTGAACCCTATGCCTTATTTACAAATCCTGTATGCCTTCTTTCTCTATTTTCTCAATCTGGGGGTCCTGTCATCTTCACTGATTTGTACATTTATAATCCAAAGGTCCCTCTGTTCCTGTACACCCTTCAGACCTGTATCCTTTAGTTTATAATGCACCTTTCCCTTCACATTTCTCTACATTAAATTTCATTGAATGAGTCTGCCATTCGATGTCCATCATTCACAATACGAAGTTTTACATCATCTAAAAACTTGGAAATTATGCCTCTTGCGTACAATTTGAGAGGTGCCACTCTTCAGCTTGTTAATTAATCTTCCATCATTTATGGCAGCACTGCAAAGCTTTAATCTGATCTGTTAGTTGTGTGGTCAGTTTGCTTGTTGTACGCTACTTCTGCTGTTCAGCATGCATGTACTCCACTGCTGTAGTTTCACCAGGTTGACACTTCATTCTTAGTTATGCCTGATGCTCCTGTAGGCACACTCACCTGGAATCTTCATGGAACCATAGCTAATTCCCCGGATAGGAGGTAACAGTAGACTGGTGATACGTTGGTCAGGAGATACAGATCTGCTGCTCCTAATGATCCACAGTAGCTCATTGATGTCCACTTCTGAGCTGCTAAATCTTTTCAAAATCTATGTTAAAATGGTGATATATCATAACACAGCAATAGTGCCACCACCAAGTCAGTTGCTCCAAGGACAAGATTATCTTTAAACCAATTCCAGGGAATCCTGCCATCTGTAAGTTCCCGTCAAAGCCACTCACCATCCTGACCTGGATTATATAATCATTCCATCAGCGTTGTTGGGTCAAAATTCTGGGAATCCCTCCTTCAGCGTTTTGTGGGTGTACTTATGCCCACATCCTGTTACTGAATTTTAAACAAACAATTGACTCAACGACTGTGCCCAGAAGGAACCTGACAAAGAAGCCTAAAATTATACTCCATCGGGCTCTCGTGTTACCTCCCTGCCTCAGGACAGAATTATGTGGTTGCTTTAGGTATCACAAACCTCAGGAAGGCTTCTACCAAGGCACCTTAGTTCCATCATGAGAATTCAATGGCAGGACAAGGACCTTCATTTTGGGCTCAACAACATGGAGACTACCATCCAGAAAATTCAACATAGATCAGCAGGCCATACCTGCCATATGGATGTTTACAGAATCCCAAGCAGATACCCTTGGGGAAGGTTAGTACAAATGAAATTAAGGACAATTTTTTTTCAAAAATGTTTTACAATTCTTGCACTGCACACCACCTCTCTCTAAAACACTACAACAGACCAGTCAATGTAGAGTTTAGCACTGAAACTTAGTCCTTGAGCAATCCTGAACTATCTTTGCCAAATTTGAAATATTGGAGATGCCCAGATGTTGAGAGGTGGCACTTCTGCAGAAGATTACCCAAGTACCAAGGACAACTTGAAGTGTCAGTGCTGTGGACACACCTGCTGATGCTATTTCCCTCTTCAGTCATGAGATGCTGAAGGTAAAGACATCACTTTCAACTTTGACAAACTCAAGCAACAAGCATTTTACTCATTAGAAAATTGGTTACTTCTACATCTGGATGGGCATATGAATAAGGAGGGTTCGGAGGGATATAGGTCGGCTGTTGGCAAGTGGTTGGCATGGACGGGTTGTACCAAAGGGTCTGTTTCTGTGCTGGACATCTCTATGACTATGGTTCACTGCCTTGTAGAGAGAATGGTAATTCAACAGAAAGAACTACTTTGACATCTTTGGTGACATATTATTTGCACGTTATCTAGTCTAGCCAGTCACCACAATTATAGAAAATACTTTTTCTGTTCAGATTAGTTCCAGTCACCTGCTCTAACATAACTAAAGGTGGATAAATCCCTGAGTTCTGATCAAGTGCACCCTAGAACTCTGTGGGAAGCTAAGGAAGTGATTGCTGGTCTCCTTGCTAAGATTTTTCATCACCAGTCACAGGTGATGTGCCAGAATACTGGAGGTTGGCTAATGTGGTGCCATTATTTAGGCAAGGTGGTAAGGAAAAGCCAGGGAAAAACAGACTGGTAACTCTGACATCAGTGGTGGGCAAGTTGTCAGAGGGAATCCTGAGGGACAGGATTTACATTTATTTGGAAAGACAAGGACTGATTAGGGATAGTCAACATGGTTTTGTGCACGGGAAAAAACATGTCTCACAAGCTTAATTGATTAAGTTTTTTGAAAAAGTAACAATGAGGGTAGAGCAGTGGACATTATTTGTCTGGATTTCACTAAGTTGTTTGACAAAATTCCACATGGTAGACTGGTTAGCAAGGTCAGATTCTCATGGAATCAGGGAGAACTAGTCATTTGGATACCGAACTGGCTCAAAGGCGGAAGGTGGTGGTGGAAGGTTGCTTTTCAGTTTGGAGGCCTGTGACCAGCGGTGTGCCACAAGGATCAGTGCTGGGTCCATTGCTTTTTGCCATTTATATAAATGATTTGGATGTCAACATAGGAGATATGGTTAGTAAGTTTGCAAACGATACCAAAGTTGGAGGCGCATCGGACAATGAAGAAGGTTACCTTTCTATTTATGTCTGGGTTTCTTTGGGTTGGCGATGTCATTTCCTACTGTGATATCAATTCTTGTTCTTTTTCTCAGGGGATGGTAGATGGGGTCTAACTCAATGTGTTTATTGATAGAGTTCTGGTTGGAATGCCATGCTTCTAGGAATTCTCGTGCAAGTCTTTTGTTTGGTTTGTCCTAGGATGAATGTGGTGTCCCAGTCGAAGTAGTGTCCTTCCTTGTCTGTATGTGAGGACACTAGTGAGAGGGGACCCCGCCCCCCTCTATCTCACTAGCGTCCTCACATACAGACAAGGAAGGACACTACTTCGACTGGGACACCACATTCATCCTAGGACAAACCAAACAAAAGACTTGCACGAGAATTCCTAGAAGCATGGCATTCCAACCAGAACTCTACCAATAAACACGTCGAGTTAGACCCCATCTACTATCCCCTGAGAAAAAGAACAAGTGATATCACAGTAGGAAATGACATCACCAACCCAAAGAAACCAAAACATAAATAGAAAGCAGGAATTATCAGCAGTGCCTCACTTGGAGGCCAACTGAAGATGTTACCTAATAGGGTGAGGAAATGTCTGGAAATGAATCTTCCGATTCAGTGAGCAAACCTACATCCATTAATTTTGAATATCTGGTCAGCATGGACGAGTTGGAACGAAGGGTCTGTTACTGTGCTGTACAACTATGTGACCCTAATTCACCAGTCATGTACGCTTACAAAATGCTAAAAAAGTGGAAAAATCCAAACTGTACACAGTCCAAATACAATCTCTCAATTTTGTACTTATAATCAAAAAAATCACATTAGATCTTCCTACAACTATTTCTCACAATTTCTACACTTTTGATAAGAGATCAACTGTAATCCTCAGCTCTAGCTGATAACATGCAAACGTATTTGATGGCAATTATGCACATAGCTGACACTTTCAAACTTCAAATGGATGCTTTTCACACAGTCAATTTTATTAACCTGCCTGTAAGCATGCAACCTATCTGTAGAACCCAAATTACTAAGTTTACATTTCCTTTCTAATGAATGCAGGGATAGTTTTATGAATCTACTAACTAACTTAAATTAGCAATGATAAATGCTAAAAAGAATATTGTGAATCTTAATTTGTGACATGCTCCAATTCATAAAGACTGTATTCTTCCTATGATTTTGACCAATTATCTAATCAGCACAATAAATGTCTTGTGATTACATGACTGTTTAAACCAGTATAATGGGGGTGTTCTGGTAGTGCCCAAAACCTCCAAGGGGTGGGGTGGGGAGTTAGGTTCAAGTTCCTCCTGCTCCAGAGATGCACAATAGTATGTCTGAATATGTTGATGTTCATATGGGAAACAAATAGAAAATCCAGAAAATGTTGAGCAGGCCAGGCACCTTTGCAGTACTTGACTGCACATTTCTGGGGAAGAGAGGCACACAAACAGATTCACCATTTACCACAAATTTGAGAATTTTTTCAAAAGAACTCAGTGAAATTAAGGACATTCCTGTCAGCACAAGATCAGATGTGGGGACATTCACTGGTGCATAGTATTTAGCACCATTCATGATCTTTAAATATTGAAGCATCCATGGCCAGATACAGCAACACTGGGACAATATTCAGGCTTAGGGTCATAACTGACAAATAACATTTAAGCCACACATAAAAGTGAGCAACAAGCCACCACTAGGATGCTGCCCGAACTGCTGTGCTCTTCCAGCACCACTAATCCAGAACCAAAGAGAGAGTCTAACCATCACAATTTGACATTCAATGGCATTACCATCACAGAATATCCCAGTATCAACACCTCAGGTTACAACTGACCAGAAATGGAATTCAACCAACCAGTCATAATTCTGTGGCTACAAGAGGCTGGAAATTCTTTGAGTAACTCACTGACTGACTCCCCAAGGTCTGTCCACCATTTACCAGTGTAGTTCAGGCATGTGACACATTACTCTTCACCTGCCTAGATGACTGCAGTCCAACAAATATTCCACAAGGTGAACAACTTCCAGGACAGCTTCCATTCAATTTCCTCCACCACAAATGCACGGTGCCAGCAGTGGATACATTCTACAAGATGTCCTGCAACAACTCACTAGCATTCCTTTGACAACACGTTTTAAATCTGTAATCTCTATCAACTAGAAGGACAAGGTCAGCAAGTGCAAGGGAACATCACCACTAAGAAGTTTCATTTCAAGCAATACAACATTTTGACTTGTAACTATACCACAGTTCCCTCAGACTGGGTCACATGTCTGAAGTTGTCTTTCTACAAGCCACACTGTATCTACACAGAATGTTCTGCTGTGATTCAAATTGACAAATCACCTTCAACCCAAGGACAACTAAGAAGGATTACAAAAGCTGACCTAGCCATTAATAAAATCAACAATATGACTGATTAAGTTTTCTGAAGCAAACTTGAAAATCTCCAATCTTGATTAATTTTCTGAAAAACCTGCAAGATTGCAATGATGAAAAACTTTATTCCAGTGGCTTACAGAATCACAGAATTATTATAATACTAAAGAACTCAATCAGCCCATTTTATAAGTTGCCAGATGGCATAATGGTTAGTACTGTTGCCTCGGGTGACTGTTGATGTAGAGTATGCACATTTTTCTTATAACTATGCGGGTTTCCTTCCACAGTCTGAAAATGTGCAGATTAGTGGACTGGCAATGCTAATTTGCCAATGGTGTCCAGGGATGTGCAGGCTGAGTGGATTAGCCATGGGAAAATTCAGCGTTACAGGGATTGGATGGGATGGCCTTCAGAGGGTCAGTGTGGACTCGATGGGCTAGATTAGACTTACAGTGTGGAAACAGGCCCTTCGGCCCAACAAGTCCACACCGACCCGCCGAAGCGCAACCCACCCATACCCCCACATTTACCCCCCACCTAACACTACGGGCAATTTAGCTTGGCCAATTCACCTGACCCGCACATCTTTGGACTGTGGGAGGAAACCGGAGCACCCGGAGGAAACCCACGCAGACACGGGGAGAACGTGCAAACTCCACACAGTCAGTCAGTCGCCTGAGTCGGGAATTGAACCCGGGTCTACAGGCGCTGTGAGGCAGCAGTGCTAACCACTGTGCCACCGTGCCGCCCACAAAGGGCTGAATGGCCTTCTTCCATACAATATTGATTCTATAACCTGATGGGATCTATCGCAGAATGTTGAAGGAGGCAGATGAGGAAAAATGCCAGAGCTTTGTATGAAATCTTGGGGTGGCATGGTGGCCCAGTGGTTAGCACTGTTGTTTCAGATTTTAGGGACCCAGGCTTAATTCCAGCCTTGGGCAACTGTCTCTGTAGAGTTTGCACATTCTCCCAGTGTCTGCGTAGGTTCGTCCAGGTGCTTCGGTTTCCTCCCACAATCCAAAGATGTGCCGGTTAGGTGAATTGGCCATGTTAAATTGCCCATAATGTTCAGGGATATTTAAGTTAGGTGCATTAGTCAGGGGTAAATGGGGAAATCGGTTTGGGTGAGACACTCTTCAATGTGGACTTGTTGGGCTGAAGGGCCTGTTTCCACACAATACAGGGATTCTATTCTCTTCTATATCTGCATCAGCAGCACAACGAACATGCCACACTTTGTCAGGATTACAGAGAAATGCAGACAAATGACATTCTGTTCGTTTTTTAAAAAAAAGTTGAAATCACCATGTGAAAATGTTGCTTTTCATATTGCCTTTTCTTTTGCCAAGTTCCTGAAACGTGTACCCTCTTATTGCTCATCTTTGCAAGTGGAAACAGATGCCTGCAACCATCTAACTCACAGGCCTTCCATTCATAATACAATTACTGAGCATTGAGAAATATATGGACTCCCAAGCAAAGCCAGCAGGGTTGACTTGAACACAAGTAATCTTCAGAATGACTTTAAAGCAGATTAAGCTGTGATGCATGAGCAATTCAAGAAATATGGAGAGAAGGTTACACAACATCATGGTTAGAAACTTGGTTAACAAACAAGAATGTCAGTTCAGGGAAGGAAGTGGTTGAATTTGAAAATTATAGAGGTTTACAAACTTATGAGGGGCATGGATAGGCTAAATAGACTTTTCCCTGGGGTCAGGGAATCCAGAACTAGAGGGCATAGGTTTACGATGAGAGGGGAAAGATATAAAAAAGACCTACAAGGCAACATTTTCATATGGAAGGTGGTACATGTATGGAATGAGCTGTCAGAGGATGTGGTGGAGGCTGGTACAATTGCAACATTTAAGAGGAATTTGGATGGGTATATGAATAAGACGGGTTTGGAGGGATGTGGGCCAGGTGCTGGCAGGAGGGATTAGATTGGGTTGAGATATCTGGTCAGCATGGACGGTTGGACCAAAAGGTCTGTTTCCATGCTGTACATCTCTATGACTCTAATGGAAATGTTTTATTCAAGGAATCTATTATTTTTTGTTTTATTAATCATAAATAATGAGTTGCTCTTCAACAGAGGAATTATAACATCCAAATTTATTAATGCCTAAATATGAGCTTTGAAAAACAGGCCATAAATGATTTCAAAAATCCTAGGATAAGTTATAAGAATGAGTTATACAGAAAGCTGATGCAATTCCGTAAAAGTTAAAGTAATGAAACAGCCTATCGCTGCATATGGCACGCCCTAGGAAACATTTGGTCTTGGGTAATAGATAGAGTCACATTCACATTGCACAAGTTCCAGTGAATCCTTGAGGGATACTGGGGAAGTCACAACTGATCAGGAAATTAATGGACCAGTCACAGTATACACTGTACTTACCTCAGTCAGATCCTGCATCACGGACACAAACAGAACATTAGAAACCGGGCCCCTCACCTACCGCCCGCGGGCCCGCACTCACACCCGGAGAAGCTCACCTTGTCCCATTCCAGCCACTGCACAATCGCCCGATCCAAGTCGATAGACGCCGCCATTGCAACCCGACAGCCAAACGTGCCCTATCCTGTTATGTTGTCCTACTCCTCCACCCTACCGAAGGACACCGGCTCATACATCCATTCTGACCAATCACTGGCCAGGCTGAACAACCGACCAATCACAACGCACAGCAAACCGTTTCGGTACGGCAAGGTTATCGTAACTGGCCAATCACAGCTGTAGCATGTTAGCTGACCTATCACAACCGGGACTGTGGAGCTCACCAATCACAGCCCGCGTTATGGAACTACCCAATCACAGAATGTGCCGTGAATCTGATCAATCAGAGCCAGGACAACGTCACTGACGCATCACGGCTCGGCCTGCACCACTGACCAATCGGTGCCAAGACCTCACGACCAACCAATCAAAGCTAGGACTATACCACTGACCAATCAGATCCAGGACTGCACCATCAATTTGTGCTCCCTCTGCATTCGAAAGGGCGACTGTTCTCTGCAATTGTGGGAACAAAGGAGTTATTGAATGAGAAGAGAATAGACCACAATTAGAGTCATGGCAATCTATAACATGGAAACAGACCCTTCAGCCCAACTCGTCCATGCCAAGCAGATATCCCAAGCCAATCTAGTCCCACCTGTAAGGACCCATTCCATATCCCTCCAAACCCTTACTATTCATATACCCATCCAAATGCCTTCTAAATGTTGCAAGTGTACCAGCCTTCACGACTTCCTCCGGCAGCTCATTCCACACACATACCATGCTCTTGCATGAAAAAGTTGCCCCTTAGGTCTCTTTTATGTATTTTCTGTCTCACTCTAAACCTATGCCCTCTAGTTCAGCAGTTAGATCCAATTATAGATTACCTCCCCAAAACCAATTTTGGAGAGCACATCCCCCATGTAGGTATGCAATATTCTCTCAAAGGCCTTCTCCTGGTCCATGTGTTGCTGGTTAAAGCACAGCAGGTCAGGCAGCATCCAGCACCTGCTGTGCTTTAACCAGCAACACATTTTCAGCTCTGATCTCCAGCATCTGCAGACCTCACTTTTTACTTCTCCTGGTCCAGGCTATTGAGAGGCAGGTATCTAATTCCTTGCCCTGCACAAATGCAATAGTATCCCTGAGGAGTGCAAGGCTCTTAAAGATCGTCCTGCCCAGTATAGCAGAGTTTTAGTGCGGGTGAATCACTAATCCCCGAACAGACCTGACCCAGGTGGCGATGCCTTACACAGGATTTTGTATTTTGCATTCAGTGGTCACTAATTTCTAATTTCCTCCCTTTCCCCCTTCTGCTTGTAGATGGGGGTGATAATAGATTTACTCATGGATTTCTACTGGCTTCTGGCCAGTCACATACTGTTGTACCCCTCCAGCAGATACTGGCCAATCAAATTCCACAGAGCTGAATACAACTCAACCAGTAAGCGGGAGTTACATTCTTTTCAAAGGACTTGAGGGCCTTGGTATGTCATCAAAGGATAAGAGCTGATCCAGCCTTTCCTGTGTGATGTTGTCTAAGACATCCATGATAGAGGATATGAATGCCTGCAATACTGTACTGTCTTGGGGGTTCATGTTATACAGTCTGGCCTAAAAGGACTGGCTGATCCCAGGACATCTGATTGAGATTATTCCTTCAGGCTGCTGAGCTCTGAGCTCCTCCTACAGAGTGGGGCAGCACTGCCACTTCACCGCGCCAGGGACCTGGTTTGATTCCCAGCTTAGGTGATTGTTGGTGTGGAGTTTGCACATTCTTCTCTGGGTGCTCTGGTTTCCTCTCACAATCCAAGATGTGCAGGTCAGGTGAATTGGCTATGCTAAATTGCCCATAGTGTTAGGTGCATTAGTCAGGGGTAAATATGGGGTAGGGGAATGGGTCTAGGTGGATTAGTCTTCAGAGGGTTGGTGTGGATTTGTTGGGCTGTTCCCATACTGTAGGGAATCAAATCTATAAACCTTCAGGAAGCAGAAACATGAGCTGGCTTCATTTTGCACCATGCTGCAGATCCTGGACTCAAAGATTATTGAAGGTCTCTGAGGCAAAGAGCAAGGCTGGCCAGCTGGTCACCTCCTAGCTATCCTCTATGACATTGACCCCCATTGTCTGCAGCAGGAGCAGGTTCTGTATGCTTTTCAGGAGTTTGGACAATTGTATCCATCTCTCTTTCTCTCTCTCTCATCTTCTGAACATCTTTGAGGATAAAAAGTCCTCTTGACATTCCCCTTGACCGTTCCTGATTAGTCCAATGGAAATTCAAAGAAGAGTTTCCCGGTTCTACAACCTTTTGAGTTCCTCAATGTTCTCTAGGATCAAAAATTTCACCATCAGATTCCATGTTCCCTTGTCAGTCGGCTGATCATTCAGTAGGTGACAACTGGCCAGCAGTAGGCAGTGGTCAGAGAATAACACCAGCTTGACGTCAGTGGTTCTGATGTTCAGGATGCAAACAGGAAATCAATTCTTGAGTGGACAGACCCACCTGGCTATGACTAGGTGTTTCTATGCTGCACTCTGTTTGCAGGTCAGCTGAAGACACCGTGCAGCTTGGCAACTTTAACTGTTTCCATAGGAATCGAATGTGGTGTGCAGTCCGCTGTCCGCCCCTCTGGATCATCCAGCAACATTGGTAAGGCATTTGAATTCACTGTCCTTAGTTAATCTCAGGTGAGCATTTCTGTCCATTACACCTGCTATGATGTAACCTGTTGACCACCCTCTGAACCTCAGAGATGCTTAAGGTTGCTACATTGCAGCAAAATACACAGGCTGATGCAATCATTACCCCCCCCCACCATATCAAAAGCCCGTGGACTCACAAGTTTAACCATTTCCTGTAATTACTGAAGTGTTGTATCCCACAATTCTTCAGAAACAGCAGGTCCACTTTGACATTGGCCAGGTAAGCCAATGTAGAAGCACATCGCTAGTGGCTTTAATGCTTTGCATGCTTAGACTGGCAATTTTCAAACCCATGTTGAGGCTTTTCTCGATCACCATAGTGTCCAATAAAAAATTTAAATTGATCCTGTTGCTCGGTGAGCTCCTGCATCTCATGGTATGGGTGAACTTGCTGCGGTAGCTGCATACTTAAGGCCATAAGACATAGGAGTGGAAGTAAGGCCATTCGGCCCATCACAAACTGTTCCAAAAAGCTTGTAAGCATTCCATGAATTCCCTTTCTTTGGACCCACCAGCAACATAATTCATCCAGTTCACTTGTATATTGAAGTACCCCATGATCACTGTGATCTTACCTTTCTGATATGCCCTATCTATTTCCTGGTACATGCCCTGGTACATTCTGACATGCCCTATCTGTTTCCTTTGCATGCTTAGGCTGGCAATTTTCAACCCATATTGAAACCCAGACACAGGTTAAACAGACAGTGCAAGATAGCAGACGATGACAAATCCCTCCCAGATTGTCTCAATGCCTTCTATGCTCACTTTGAGCAGCATTTCGGCGGAGAGGTAACACCTATTCCAACAAGTCTTGGAGAACCTATCTCAACAGTCACTGCATCAGAGGTCAGATCAGTTTTCCTTCGTGTGAATCCAAGAAAAGCAATGGGACCAGATGGAGTACCAAGCTGTGTACTCAAAGCATGTGCAGATCAACTGGCAGAGAACTTCTTGGACATCTTCAACCTGCAGGAGGTCACTGCCCCTGCCTGTTTCAAGAGGGCCAACATCATCACTGTACCTAAGAGAGCTCATGCAGCATGTCTCAATGACTACTGCCCAGTGGCCCTAACTTCGGTGGTCATGAAGTGCTTTGAAAGGCTGGTCAGGGCATTAATCAACTCCAGCCTTCCCACTACTCTTGACCAATTCCAATTTGCCTATTGGACCAACAGATCCATGTCATGTACCAGATAACACTGACCTGAATGGCAGCCTCAGACGAGGCTACCACAGTCTGGTATTGTGACCTTCTCTGTTTTTCTCCAAGAAGAGGAATCCTGACTTTTGCACCACTTCCTCGATCAGAACCTCCTGGTCTCTGTTGGAGAATTATATGCCAGCTTCCCCTTTTCCAAATCTTTTGGAAATATCCTTGACCAAGCAAGGCAGCTTTAGAAAGACAGTGTATGTCTATGTGCACTTTTTAATGATCCATGTGCAAGGGATGCTTGTCTTTAATTTATAGCTGTTGAGTGACAAATTGTTCCAAAAATAGCACATGGTAAGCTAGAGCTGGAATCAGATGTGATGGTGCCAGAAAAAAGTGGGGTGGTTGTGAAAGAAACGAGTTTGATAAGAACAGCAAGAAAACTGTTGAAAAACACTTTAAAAAAACTCACTGCATCCTGGACTATGCCAAAAAAAAGATAGATTTGTCTCATGTTATAAGAATTTCAGTGCGAGTCTGATGCCAGATATATATGCCAAAGGACTGGCATATCCCTTTGGCTGTTTGCAGTTACTGACCAGACCCAACCAGACCCCATTTGCAAAATGCATTACAGTGTCTAACATTAGATGTGATTTGGCATTTGGAAAAAAAAATCTTAAGTTTGTGACAAAAATTGCTGACGAAAAGTTTAGCATAGCTACAAAAACAGAAATTGCAGGAGAAATTCAGTAGGTCTGACAACATCTGTCAGATCTACTGAGTTTCTTCAGCAATTTTGTTTTCATTTCAGATTTCTAGCATTCATAGTTCTTTACTTTATTATTGTCAGTCGGGCTTGCAGTGTGATGCATGTGTGTGTACTGCAAGATTTATACTCATACACAGGGTCCTGCTGTTTGCAGACAGGAAATGAACAAGTATACACACAGTGCAACACAACAGTCAACAGCCATTTGCTGATTCATTTCTCAGAGTAATACTTCGACCAAACAGAGTTAACCTACCTGCTTTAAAATATAAACAAGGCCTGGTAGTTAAATATAAAACAGTATTAATAGTGCATTCTTTATGGCAAAGCCATAAGCATTCAGAGTCCATCTGCTAACCAATCAGGATTCTCCTCTCATACACTATAAATGTTGTTTTCCCCTTAATTTGTTATTTTTGCAAATACTCCTAAACAATGCAGGACAAAAGGTTTTGAATAGTCTTTTTTCAGCAATTCTGAAGATTTGTGCTGTCAATGGTCGTATGTGCTGTGTGTCGAACGAATGGAAACTAAGGCATTCAGCCCTGACGTTTGTTCTTCAGTTTCATTATATCATGGTTACTCGGTACTTCTTTTAAATGCCTTTGAAAATATTTCTGACATAATTTAATGTTAAAATATTACCTCAATGATAGCTCAATAAGAGTTGATCAAGCTGACGGGCTTGAAATATCCAATTTGTTTTTCAAATCAGCCTTTTAGGGGATTGAGTTTTAGGCTGGTGAGCAGTCTTGCCAGTAGTATTTTCCAGTTGTTTATGAAGTGAGACAATTGATCAATATTGATAAATAAATGCGCACCAATAGCTTGGAATAGTCAAATGTAGTAATGAGCACTTCTCCAAAACATGTTGGGAAAAATAGTAGGTGTTACATATTTTCATTCTTATGAGAACCTAGCTAATAGTGTAAGGATGAGTAACTTCCTTAATGTGACAAAAAAGCAGATGGAGTAGAATGATAAAACTTAATTGATAATGTTTCACAGGATTAATGTGAAAAGAGCACCTCTATGACTGGTATAGCTTTGTTTGTTGATGAGGTAATGTGATATAAGGGCTCGAATATTCAATGACAAGTGATCTGTAAGATATTTTAACTATGTTTTCTTACTGACTGTGTTTCAAAACTAGACCCTGATGACTTTCACCAAGGGTGTCATCTGTGTTCCTTGAAATTAAACATATCAGATTGAGAGCAGTAAAGGAACAGTCTTTTATTGCTCTATTTCCCTTTTATTGCTCTTTAAAGTATCAAACTTACAGAAACTCTTTAAAGATTAAGTATTCAAAGCAACTATAAATCCATTGATTTTGGGTGTTCTACTTTTATTTCATTTGGTCTGAGAACAGTAACTTTCATCTTAGACTCCTGAGCACATTCAAACATGGAACATCAACCAATTGTACTGAAAATGCTCTTTGCAGTAAATGTTCTACATTTAGTTTTTAGGAGATACATATCTTAACATGTTTTCTGTTAATTATTAAGAGAGGAAAGTGCAATCATTGTTGTTCAAGATTTTTTTGGGAAAACTATACATGACGTGTACACATTAATCACAAGTGATATGACTAAAATTTTCCATGATACTTCAGAAGTGACATTAAACTGCCCAGTAGTAATTTAGATAAAAGTATATTGAACTGTCACCTTGAGAAATGAAAATGAGCTTTCTGCCATTTATTTGAATGTAAAGTATAGATAGAAATATTTAATAGAAGATTAAATAAACCTTATTTTCCAATAAAAGAAGAAAGATATTTCCTATACATATTAAAAGAAAAAAAACCTCTTTAACAGTTTCTAGCTTTTATAATTCTTGATCCATCCATGTTATCTAGAATGGTAAGTAAATGTATGTTGTTCCTGGCAATAATATGAAGTCTTAAAATAAATGTTTGTCTAACCATAAAATTGGAATAATCAAAGGTGGCCCATAATAAACATTTGACAAGACAAAATTGTAACTGTGAAATGGAAAGTTATGGTTAGCTAAATATTAAGGTAGAGACAACTTCTATTGAGGATGGCAATTCTGCTAAGTTCACTTTTTAACAATTTCTAATTTAATATAATTAATGACATATAAATTTCATATAATAAAGACCAACATAACTATAAATTACAATATTATTTTGTATTTTATATTGTAAGAGACAAATTAACTGTGTAAATTAACTTCTGTGTTTCCCTACATTATAGCAGCTACTATACTTCAAAATTAAATAATTGGTTATAAAGTGCTTTTGGACTTCCTCAGGTTCTGAAAGGGACTTGTTATGACCACAATAGAAGGAATAGAATGGATTCCTGTTTACAATCTTTGTTTGATTACAACAGATTCTTTTAAAATGTACTTGCCAATTCGAGAGTGTCTTTTACATTCATTCATAGGATGTGGCCATTGCTGGCTCCACCAGCATTTATTGCTCTTTCCTTAGTTGCCCTTGAAAAGGTAGAGATGAGCTGCTTTTTTGAACCACGCAATTCATTTGGTATAGGTATCCATGCCTGTTAAGAAGGGAATTCCAGGACTTCGACCCAATGACAGTGAAGGAATGGCTGGTGAGGGCCTTGGAGAAGAACGCGCAGGTGGTGATATTCCTATGTACTGTATTTACTACACAAGGTTTTCTTTTAGACGGTAGTGTTTATGAGTTTAGAAGATGCTGTCTAATGAGTCTTGATGAATTTCTGCAGTACGTAGGTAGTACAAACTGCTGCAATTGAGCCCCGGTACTTGAGTGGATGTGGTGCCAAAAAAGTGGAGTGCTTTGGATACTTGGATGGTATCAAGCTTCTTGAGTGTTCCTGGAGCTGCATTATATGGAATATATTCCACCATCTTTTGACTTGTGCCTTGTAGGTAGTGGAAAAGCTTTAAGGCGTCAGAGCGTAAGATACCCGCTGCAGGATTCCTAATCTTGGACTTGCAGTTATAGCCACAGTATTCATATGGCCTGTTTAGTTTCTGGTCTGTGATAGCCTCTAGGAAGCTGATAATGGGTATTCAGCATTGGCAATGCCATTGAATATCAAGAGTTGATGGTGGGGATTGCTCTCATTTGAAATGCTTATGGCCTGACATTTGTGTAGCATGAATATTATTCATAACTTGTCAGCACCATAGTCCTGATCTTGCTGTATTTGGGCATAGACTGCTTCAGTAGTTGAGGAGTCATGAATAGTGCTGAATATTATGCAATAATCAGTACAATCCCACTTCTGACTACGCTGTCAAGAAAGTCATTGCTGAAGCAACTAAAGAGATAATAAGACTATATTTATTTTCTGGATGATCTGAAACAGATAGCCCTCAAACTTGCCGGGTGAATAGATAATGAAAGAGAGAGATAACATCAACCCAGGTTCCTTCTTCTCAAGTGCTTTTCTTCTTCTTACCTTGGACTAGAGAAATGCAGTTCATTAAAACAGAAAATAGGTTTACTTACTCATCAAATGATCCCCCCTCACAAACTAAACGTTACCCAAATATGGTTTCAGCAAGCTGATTCCAGGTCCATGATTTAGACATAATTCAAATATTCCCTCTTAAACCTGACTTGCTGCATGCCCGTATGAATATATTGGTGATCATCTGGATATTTTATCAATGGAAATTGAGGCATTTGTATTCCACTAAGATAATTATCTCTGATTGGTTCTTCAAGGCAGCATGAGCTGCTTTAATAGCTTTGAAATTGCAGGGCACAGTTATGTTTCTTTGTGGCCACTTAACAGCTGCTGTTGTTTTTAAGCACGAAAATGCTGTTATTTAGTCTTTTAGAACGGAACCAAAAGTTTCAGCACAATAAATTAAATAGTAATTTTTGATCCAAAGTATGGCTTTAACAGACATCAATATAAATGCAAGTTGTTCCTACTTAAATCTACATAGACTTTTCAATATCTGAATTCTCCTAATATTATATCCTCTGTATTGATTAACTCATGCAACATGTGTCATTCCTGATAATTCCATATTGAAAATAGTAACCTCCATGGAGTAGAAACAGTCTTATGTGATCTTAATGTGATTTTTTTGGGCCAAAAATAACAAAGATAATGCAACATCTCAGATTGCACAAGTGCAAGATGGTAATTTCTATTGTTTTACATGCAATGCTGCCTTTCTTTGGTGATATGGGGGTGTGGAAGGACAAAGTATCAGTAATCATACAGCACTTACAATCTCTTGCCATTTGCATGACATGCTGCATGCATCAGAATAAAGTCGCAATGTTAAAGATCCATGTACAGGCATTCCATTGCTCTCCTTGTTGGAGTGTTCCATGTACCACTGTGTGAGTACTATGTGAGCACTATAGTATCATTTATGAGTCAAACAAATGCTGACTACTCACTCTACTGAAGATCAGTTCCATTTCTTATTTTCCATGTGTTATACAAGTTCATTGTGAGTCTGAACAATGGATTCAGCATCAGCAGGATTCATAGTCAGCGCTGCTGCAATGTAATGAAGCTGCAGAGAAATGGAAGGGAAAGAGATGCAGCAGCAAGCCCAGGATCAGCAGCAACCTCCAGAGGCATCTGAACAGCCTCCATGTCAACAGGTCACAGCTGAAGATCTCATCAGGATACACAGCAGGTACAGGAGGCAAGAGTCTATTGTCCTCACTGCCATTTCCTAAATGAGCAAAGTGCAGGATTGGTGTAGACGGTGGATGTCCTGGCACATTGTCACAGAACTATACCAACTGTTTGAGTGGAATCTGAGATCTAAGGAGGTGAGTGGCCATCTTAGAATGGTGGCTATCAAGATAACACCAACACTAAAGTCTTATACTCCTGGCCACTTCCAAGGATCCATTTGGGACCTGTATGGGATTTCACAATCCTCAACCTACAAATGTTTCAAGGCTATTACTGATGCAATTTTTGTCAGATCACACCACTTCATTTAATTTCCTGTGACAAGGTCAATATTGCAGCCTAGGAAGTAGGCTTTGCCAACATAGCTGGCTTCCTCTAAGTGCAGGCCACTATACACATTGAATGGAGAGCATCATATCATAATGCAGCAATCTTCATGAACAGAAAAGGATTCCACTCCACTCTACATATCTGTGATTATTGGTTCTACATCTTAGAATTCTATACCTGGGAGATTCCATGATGTCTATATCCTTGAGAGCTCTTACGTTCTTGATTTTTTTTTAAAAGGCCAGATGTCGGATAGAATGGTTGCTAGGAGAGCAAGAGCTACCCTCCAAAACCATGGGTGAATATTCCATAACACAACACTCTGATGGAGGCTGAGTATAATTTGAATTTCAATTAGCTTTAATATCACGTATATAATCAAATATGTACAGTGAAAAGTTTACAAGTCACCACTTAACGGCACCATCTTAGATATGTAGGTACAGTTTTCTCAGTTCAAGTATTTCAGAAAAAAATTAGAAAAATAAAGAAAGAAGTCCTGCATTGCAGGTCGTAGGAATAAATGAGAAAAGGGAAAATTAAAAAGTTCAGAACAATGGTCCATTCAACCCAGTCCATACCTAGCCTCCTGTCTGCACCAAGCCTTGACTCCATATTGCGTTCGACTTCACCTCAAAGGTTCCCGATGCCTGGAGACTGTTCGGAATCATCTTGAGGCTGAGGCCACGGTGGGCTGAGAGTTGACCACCAGGTCTGCCAAAAGACCATGCCAGGCGAAGAGACCACTACACTGGGCCGCCAAGATACTGCTGAGAGGTGGGAGACTGTCAGGCTGGGGGACCATCATATCAGGCCGACAGATCATCATGCCAGACTTCAAACATCTCATCAGCCAAATGTTGAGGCCGGGAGTTCGAGGCTGAGAAACAAGGAGAAGAGAAAAAAACACAAAAGAGAAAAATAAACAAAAAGAAAACAAAACTAACAGAGTGGATGAGCTCCGGCTGAAGCATTGTACTCTGCTGCCATCTTGGTAGAGAATAGAGAAACAATGCTGCCCATTTTTCGACCAGGCAATCATGGATCACACAATAGGTTTGCTGAAGTTGAGATTCCAAACTTCCTGGGGATTATCATAGAATGCCATGTAATTCTGGCATTCTGTGCACTGCACAACAGGAGCAGGTAAAGAGCAGATGCAAATGCAATGGGAGACCAGCAGTAGTCTTTTGAGGAAGATTTTGCTGTTGTTGAATACAAGTGAATATTTTCAACCATCTGAAGTCTTTACAAGTGATGATCCCTTGGTGAACCATGAGATGATATATGGCTACCATAGGTGTTAGGGGAAGAGTAGCACACCCGTAGAACATAGGACCTAGAACAGATGGAAGCAATTTAGCTCCTCAAACCTGCTCTGCAAATTGATCCAATCATGGTTGACCTCATTTCAATCTCAACTCCATTTTCATGCTCACTCTCCATAATCCTTTAACTCAAACTGTCTATCTTCTCCATAAATTTACTCAATATCCAGCATTCACTGCACTCCGGGGTAGTGAATTCCTTATATTCACAGACCTTTGAGAGAAGTAATTTCTCGTCACCCCTGTATGACAGGGTTAGTAAGGATGGGTAATCTGTATGACTTGATACATCAAACACAATTTATGTACTTCAAAAATGTCTCTTATAATTGGAATGAAGTGTCAGCCATGTCAGCTACATGCTGTGAGAAATGTCTGTTTTGGTCTGTAGCCCCTTGCATGCATGGCGAAGGACAGTTTGTGACTAACAGTGACCTTGCCTTTGAGATGCATTGCAGCTCTTTGGAATTGGTGCTTGTTCTACCAAAGACAAAAGCATTAATTGTCTCGTGAGTCTCTGATGGATGAGCAGACAAACTGGCGGTGCGCCTTTGTGTGACATGGGAACGATGCAGATGAGATTAAAGGGAACAGCGAAAGTGGAGAAATCCTAAAAGCAAATAGACCAATAGTGGTGCTGTGTGGACCGAGAAGCAGTGGCATAGAACATAGAACATAGAACAATACAGCGCAGAACAGGCTCTTCAGCCCTTGATGTTGCACGAACTGTGAATCAATCTAAGCCCATAACCCTATACTGTCCCATCATCATCCATGTGCTTATGCAAGAATTGTTTATATCTCACTAATGTGGCTGAGTTAACTACATTGGCAGGCAGGCATTCCACTGGTAAAAAGTGAGGTCTGCAGATGCTGGAGATCAGAGCTGAAAATGTGTTGCTGGTTAAAGCACAGCAGGTTAGGCAGCATCCAAGGAACAGGAAATTCGACGTTTCGGGCTAGAGCCCTTCATCAGGCATTCCACGCCCTTACCACACTCTTGAGTAAAGAACCTGCCTCTGACATCTGTCTTAAGTCTATCACCCTTCAATTTGTAGCTATGCCTTCTCATACAAGCATCATCATTCAAGGAAAAAGACTTTCACTGTCTACCCTATCTAATCCTCTGATCGTCTTGTATGTCTCTATCAAATCCCCTCTTAGCCTTCTTCATTCCAAAGAGAACAGAACCAAGTCTCTCATCCTTTCCTCCTAAGACCTTCCATCTAGAACAGGCAACAGCCTGGTAAATCTCCACTGCACCTTTTCCAATGCTTCCACAAGCTTCCTACAATGGGATGACTAGAACTGTACACGATATTCCAAGTGCGGTTGCATTAGTACTTTGTATAGTTACGGCTCCAGAACTCAATCCTTCTACCAATAAAACCTAACACACCATATTCCTTCTTAACAGCACTATCAATCTGGGTGGCAACTTTCAGGGATCTATGCACATGGACTCCAAGATCCCTCTGCACATCCACACGACCAAGAATCTTTCCATTGACCCAGTATTCTGCCTTCCTGTTATTCTTCCCAAAGTGAATCACCTCACATTTAGCTGCATTGAACTCCATTTGCCACCTCTTAGTGCAATTCTGCAGTTTATCTAAGTCCGCCTGAACCTGCAATGTTCTTCCACACTGTCCACTACTCCACCGACTTCAGTGTCATTTGCAAACTTACTAATCCATCCAGCTATGCCTGCGTCTAAGTCATTTATAAAAATGAAAATAGCAGTGGTCCACAGCACACCACTAATATCCAGACTCCAGGCTGAATATTTTTCATCAACCACCATCACAGAAAGCCAGTTTCTAATTCAAACTGCCACATCACCCTTAATGCCATGCCTCTGCATTTTCTCCAACAGCCTACCATGTGGAACCTTATGAAAGGCCTTACTGAAGTCCATGTACACCATGTTAACTGCCCTAATCTTATCCACATGCTTGGTCACCTTCTCAAAAAACCCAATGAGGTTTGTGAGATTGTGATCTGCCCTGGATGAATCCATGTTGAGTATCTGCAATCAAATTGTTGCTTGCAAGATGATTATTAATCCTATCTCTCATAATCCTTTCCAAAACTTTTCCTACAACAGACGTAAGGCTCACTGATCTATAATTACTTGGGTCATCTCTACTGCCCTTCTTGAACAAGGGCACAACATTTGCAATTATCCAGTCCTCTGGTACTAAACCTGTAGACAAAGACAACTCAAAGTCAAAACCAAAGAATCCAACACCTCCTCCCTAGCTTCTTAGAGAATCTTCGGATAAATCCCATCGGCCCAGAGAACTTGTCTACTTTCACTCCTTTTAGAATTGATAACACCTCTTCCTTACTAACCTCGATCCTTTCCAGTCTAATACCTCGTATCTCATTCTTCTCCTTGACAATATTCTCTTTTACCTGCGTGAAAACCTATGAGAAATATTAATTTAGAACCTCTCTGATTTCCACAGGGTCCACACACAACTTCCCACTTCTGTCTTTGAATGGCCCTATTCCTACCCTAGTCATCCTTTTATTCCTCAAATACCTATAGAAGGATTTAGGGTTGTCCTTTATTCCATCTGCTAAAGACTGTACATGTCCTCTCTTTGCTCTTCTTAACTCTCTCTTTAAATCCTTCCTAGCTAACCTGTAACTTTCCATTGCCTCATTTGAACCATCTTGTCTCATCGTCACGTAAGCCTCCTTCTTCTGCTTAACAAGAGATGCAATTTCTTTAGGAAAACACAGTTCCCCTACCTCATCACTTCTTCCCTGCCTGACAGGGACATAGCGATCAAGGACATGCAATATCTGTTTCTTAAACCAGTTCCACATTTTGATTGTCCCCAACCCCTGCATTTTACTACCCCATTCTATGCATTCTTAATGCATAATTGCATTATAATTACCATGCCTGTGAGGCAGTGAGGTTAAAAGGAGCATCAAGAGCAAAGAAGTCTGCATGATGTGGGAAATTTCAATGCTTCTATCTGTCTGATGACCGTGTGTGCAAGAGGTATCTCAGAGTGGAGCAACTCAAGCTCTGGGTTTTGGAGCTTTAATGGCAGCTACGGGCACTAATGATAGTGTGGTCTACCCAACCAACCTATCCTATATTCCCACCACTAAAAATACCAGGCAGGGGCACTTAAAATACCACCCCAATGATTTTGAAAGATTTTGTGCAGCTTTATTATTTTTGCATTCAGTGCCCAAATCAACATGTCAAATATTCAAAGCACTGTGCTTTATACAAACCTCAAACTTGTCCTGCCATCTTTGAAAGTTCCGTTGAATTTGGCAGAACATTTTTGTGACTACCCCTTTGTTGAACCTGAAGTTCTTCTGGTATTGCTGCTGGGTGAGATGGAAGTTGGTGAAATTTCATGCTTCCTGAAAAGAACTTCCTCTCTCTGCAGGCTCTGCTCTGTTTCTCTCTCATGTTGTTGATCAAGAACTGTTGCAACTACAGCCTCTGTACCTATAGCCGCTTTTCTTTCGAGAAATGACAACATTTTCAATGTGCTCCAACTTGCAGCATTATTTCTTTCTAAATCCAATGACTCACCATAGCAAATCCAAAAGCAATCCGCAGAAGTTCCACGAAGATTGGTGGAGTTGTGGATAGTGAGGAGGGCTGTTGTCAGCTGCAAAGGGACTTAGATATGATGCAGAGCTGGGCTGAGGAGTGGCAGATGGAGTTCAACCCTGTCAAGTGTGAGAGTGTCCATTTTGGAAGGACAAATAAGAATGCGGAATACAGGGTTAACGGTAGGGTTCTTAGTAAGGTGGAGGAACAGAGGGATCTTGGGGTCTATGTTCATAGATCTTTGAAAGTTGCCACTCAGGTGGATAGAGCTTGTAAGAAGGCCTATGGTGTATTAGCGTTTATTAGCAGAGGGATTGAATTCAAAAGTCGTGAGGTGATGTTGCAGCTGTACAGGACCTTGGTAAGACCACATTCGGAGTACTGTGTGCAGTTCTGGTCACCTCACTTTAGGAAAGATGTGGAAGCTTTGGAGAGGGTGCAGAGGAGTTTTACCAGGAGGTTGCCTGGAATGGAGAATAGGTCGTACGAGGATAGGTTGAGAGTGCTAGGCCTTTTCTCATTGGAACGGCGAAGGATGAGGGGTGACTTGATAGAGGTTTATAAGATGATCAGGGGAATAGATAGAGTAGACAGTCAGAGACTTTTTCCCCGGGTACAACACAGTGTTACAAGGGGACATAAATTTAAGGTGAAGGGTGGAAGGTATGGGGGGATGTCAGGGGTAGGTTCTTTACCCAGAGAGTGATGGGGACATGGAATGCGCTGCCTGTGGGAGTGGCAGAGTCAGAATCATTGGTGACCTTTAAGCGGAAATTGGATAGGTACATGGATAGGTGCTTAAGCTAGGACAAATGTTCGGCACAACATCGTGAGCCAAAGGGCCTGTTCTGTGCTGTATTGTTCCATGTTCTATGTTCTAAACATTTTACTATGGCAGAAGTACGTCAAAGGTATTTCATCTAGTTGGTTGTTGGCACTGTTATTGGCAAAGGTGTTCACTGGTTCTTACATAGAGAACATTTCCAGAATGTATAATGAATCATCCTAACATCTACTCCTGATACTTGTGGTAACTGCACATCAAGCACAGGCTCGCACTCATAGAGTTATAGAAATGTATAGCACAGAAACACACTCTTCGGTCCAATTCGTCGATGCCGAACAGATATCCTAATCTAATATAGTCCCATTTGCCAGCATTGGCCCATATCGCTCTAAACCCTACCTATTCGCATACTCATCCAGATGCCTTTTAAATGCTGTAATTGTACCAGCCTCCACCACTTCCTCCGGCAGCGCATTCCCTACATGCACCACTATCTGTATGAAAACGTTGCCCCTTAGGTCCCTTTGAAATTTTTCCCCTCTCAGCCTAAACCAATGGATTCTGGGTAATCCAAGATGGAGGACGGGAAAAATTTCTGGCTGTAAGAGCTGCTCCTTTTTTTGAGGTATTTTAGGTGTTGGAGATGATTTCCTCAAATTCCAGGAGCAGCAATTACTGTTTTAATGCTGTTGCATTGTTTTAGAACTTTGGACAAAAAGAAGTCAAAACAACAGCAGTTTTAAAAGGGAGAAGAGCAGACAAAGGAAGCACATGGTGAGGACAGTGCAGGAGAGAGAGAGAGAGAAAACCTGCACAGTTACTGCCTTTGCTGTTTGAATTCGTGTATCGCTGGACATCGGAGTACATTTGGGAAAATTAACAACCAATGAAATTCACAACTAATCTTGGAGGAACAGCTGGGTGAAGTTCACAGCACAGAATCAAATAAGTTAATTGTTGTTTTAAGTCTGTCCAAAAGAAAGGCAGCAGTAGTGAGTATAGTGGAGTCTTTCTTGATTATACGTTTTTGGTGATAAGTCTCTTAATTAAACTTAAAATATAAGCCATAGCTATTAATTTAACCTGGGGCAGTGTTTGTAGAGGAATAACACAGTGTTATTTTCTGGGTCTATAGGTTGTGAAGGAGCAAAAATGGCCTTTGCAGTGATAGGTACTTCTTGTCAGATGTGGGAGTTTAAGAGTTACTGCGGATTATATCTGCCATAAATGCTGTTGAATGTGAATCTTATCAGATCAAGTGGATCGGTTGGAGAGACAGATAGAAGCGATGAGGAATTTGCAACAGCAACAGTATGTGATAGATGGCAGTTATAGGAAGGGGGGAAAGTCTCAGATACAGTCACATAGATGGGTTAACTCCAGAAAAGGTAAGAGAGGTAGGCAGCTAGTGCAGGAGTCTTTTGTGGATATACCCATTTCAAACAGGTATGCTGTTTTGGAAAATGTAGGGGGTGATGGATTCTCAGGGGAATGTAGCATGAACAGCCAAGTTTCTGGTATTGAGACTGGATCTAATGCAATGAAGGGTACCTCGGATGCCAAGAGATCAATTGTGTTAGGGGATTCTGTAGTCCGAGGTGCAGATAGACGTTTCTGTGGCCAGCAGAGAAAAAGCAGAATGGTGTGTTGTTTCCCTGGTGCCAGGATCAAGGATGTCTCAGAGAGGGTGCAGAATGTTCTCACGGGGGAGAGGGGCCAGCAGGAGGTCATTGTCCACATTGGAACCAACGATATAGGAAGGGAACAGGTTGAGATTCTGAAGGGAGATTACAGAGAGTTAGGCAGAAATTTAAAAAGGAGGTCCTCAAGGGTAGTAATATCTGGATTAATTCCAGTGCTATGAGCTAGTGAGGGCAGGAATAGGAGGATAGAGCAGGTGAATGCATGGCTGAGGAGTTGTTGTATGGGAGAAGGATTCACATTTTTGGATCATTGGAATCTGTTTTGGGGTAGAAGTGACCTGTACAAGGAGGATGGATTGCACCTAAATTGGAAGGGAATAACATACTGGCAGGGAAAATTTGCTAGAACTGCTTTGGAGGATTTAAACTAGTAAGGTGGGGGGTGGGACCCAGGAAGATAGTGAGGAAAGAGATCGACCTGAGACTGTTGAGTACAGTTGAGAACAGAAGGCAACCAAACAGTCAGGGCATGCAGGGACAAGGTGGGACTAATAAATTAAACTGCATTTATTTCAATGCAAGGGCCTTAACAGGGAAGTCAGATGAACTCAGGACATGGTGAGGAACATGGGACTGGGATATCACAGCAATTACAGAAACGTGACTCAAGGATAGACAGGACTGGCAGCTTAATGTTCCAGGACACAAATGCTACAGGAAGGATAGAAAGGGAGGTAAGAGAGGAGGAGGGGGAGTGGCATTTTTGATAAGGGATAGCATTGCAGCTGTCCTGAGGGAGGATATTCCCGGAAATACATCCAGGGAAGTTATTTGGGTGGAACTGAGAAATAAGAAAGGGATAATCACCTTATTGGGATTGTATTATAGACCCCCCCCCCCCCCCAAATGTCAGAGGGAAATTGAGAAACAAACTTGTAAGGAGATTTCAGCTATCTGTAAGAATAATAGGGTAGTTATTAGATCACTTACAGTGTGGAAACAGGCCCTTCGGCCCAACAAGTCCACACCGATTCACCTAACCTGCACATTTTTGGACTGTGGGAGGAAACCGGGGCAAACCCACACAGACACGGGGTGAATGTGCAAACTCCACACAGAGAGTTGCCTGAGGTGGGAATTGAACCCAGGTCTCTGGCGCTGTGAGTGCTAACCACTGTGCCACCATGCCGCACACTAGGTAGGGGTTTTTATGGTAGGGGATTTTAACTTTCCAAACATTGACTGGGACTGCCAGATGGAGAGGAATGGCTTAAGTGCACACAAGACAATTTTCTGATTCAGTATGTGGATGTACCTACTAGAGAAGGTGCAAAACTTGACCTACTGTTGGGAAATAAGGCAGGGCGGGTGACTGAGGTGTCAGTGGGGGAGCACTTTGGGGCCAGAGACCATAATTCTATTCGTTTTAAAATAGTGATGAAAAAGGATAGACCAGATCTAAAAGTTGAAGTTCTAAATTGGAGAAAGGCCAATTTTGGCGGTATTAGGCAAGAACTTTTGAAAGCTGATTGGAGGCAGATGTTCGCAGTCAAGGGACGGCTGAAAAATGGGGCGCCTTCAGAAATGAGATAACAAGAATCCAGAGACAGTATATTCCTGTCAGGGTGAAAGGGAAGTCTGGTATGTATAGGAAATGCTGGATGACTAAAGAAATTGAGGATTTGGTTAAGAAAAAGAAGGAAGCATATGCCAGGTATAGACAGGATAGATCGAGTGAATCCTTAGAGTATAAAGGAAGTAGGAGTATACTTAAGAGGGAAATCATGAGGTCAAAACGGGGACATGAGATAGCTTTGGCAAATACAATTAAGGAGAATCCAAAGGGTTTTTACAAATATATTAAGGACAAGAGGTAACTAGGGAGAGAATAGGGCCCCTCAAAGATCAGCAAGGCAGCCTTTGTGTGAAGCCACAGAAAATGGGGGAGATACTAAATGAATATTTTGCATCAGTATTTACTGTGGAAAAGGATATGGAAGATATAGACTGTAGGGAAATAGATGGTGACATCTTGCAAAATGTCCAGATTACAGAGGAGGAAGTGCTGGAACTCTTGAAACGGTTAAACGTAGATAAATCCCCAGGACCTGATCAGGTGTATCTGAGAACTCTGTGCGAAGCTAGAGAAGTGATTGCTGGGCCTCTTGCTGAGATATTTGTATAATCGATAGTCACATATGAGGTGCCGGAAGACAGGAGGTTGGGAAACGTGGTGCCACTGTTTAAGAAGGGCGGTATAGACAAGCCGGTGTACTATAGACCGGTGAGCCTGACCTCGGTGGTAGGCACGTTGTTGGAGGGAATCCTGAGGGACAGGATGTACATGTATTTGGAAAGGCAAGGACTGATTCGGGATTGTCAACATGGCTTTGTGCATGGGAAATCATGTCTCATAAACTTGATTGAGTTTTTTGAAGAAGTAACAAAGAAGATTGATGAGGGCAGAGCAGTAGATGTGATCTACATAGACTTCAGTAAGGCGTTCGACAAGGTTCCCCATCGGAGACAGATTAGCAAGGTTAGATCTCATGGAATACAGGGACAACTAGCCATTTGGATACAGAACTGGCTCAAAGGTAGAAGACAGACGGTAGTGGTGGGAAGTTGTTTTTCAGACTGGAGGCCTGTGACCAGTGGAGTGCCACAAGGATCAGTGCTGGGCCCTCTACTTTTTATCATTTACATAAATGATTTGGATGCGAGCATAAGAGGTACAGTTAGTAAGTTTGCAGATGACACCAAAATTGGAGGTGTAGTGGACAGCAAAGAGGGTTACCTCAGATTACAACAGGATCTGGACCAGATGGACCAGTGGGCTGAGAAGTCGCAGATGGAGTTTAATTCAGATAAATGCGAGGTGCTGCATTTTGGGAAAGCAAATCTTAGCAGGACTTATACACTTAATGGTAAGGTCCTAGGGAGTGTTGCTTAATAAAGAGACCTTGGAGTGCAGATTCATAGCTCCTTGAAAGTGGAGTCGCAGGTAGATAGGATAGTGAAGAAGGCATTTGGTATGCTTTCCTTTATTGGTCAGAGTATTGAGTACAGGAGTTGGGAGGTCATGTTGCGGCTGTACAGGACATTGGTTCAGCCACTGTTCGAATATTACGTGCAATTCTGGTCTCCTTCCTATTGGAAAGATGTGAAACTTGAAAGGGTTCAAAAAAGATTTACAAGGATGTTGCCAGGGTTGGAGGATCTGAGCTACAGGGAGAGGCTGAACATCCTGTGGCTGTTTTCCCTGGAGCGTCAGAGGCTGAGGGGTGACCTTTTCGAGGTTTACAAAATTATGAGGGACATAGATACGATAAATAGACAAAATCTTTTCCCTGGGGTTGGGGAGTCCAGAATGAGAGGATATAGGTTTAGGGTGAGAGGGGCAACTTTTTCACGCAGAGGGTGGTGCATGTAAGGAATGAGCTGCCAGAGGATGTGGTGGAGGCTGGTACAATTGCAACATTTAAGAGGCATTTGGATGGGTTTATGAATAGGAAGGGTTTGGAGGAAAATGGGCCAGGTGTTGGTAGGTGTGACTAGATTGGGTTGGGATATCTGGTCGGCATGGATGGGTTGGACTGAAAGGTCTGTTTCCATGCTGTACATCTCTATGACTCTATGCCCTCTAGTTCTGGACTCCCATAACCAGAGAAAAGACTTATCTATTTAATTTATACACTCCAGGGAAAACAGCCCTACCCTATTCAACCTCTCCCTATAGCTCAAATCCTGCAACCCTGGCAACATCCTTGTAAATCTTTTCTGAACCCTTTCAAGTTTCACAACATCCTTCCGATAGGACGGAGACCAGAATTGCACATAATATTCCATATGTGGCCTAGCTAATGTCCTGTACAGCCGCAGCATGACCTCCCAACTCCTAATCTCAATATTCTGACCACTAAAGGAAAGCATATCAAACGCCTTCTTCACTGTCCTATTTAATTGCGACTCCATTTTGAAGAAACTGTGCACCCCAAGGTTTCTTTGTTCAACAACACTCCCCATGACCTTCCCATTAAGTGTATAAGTTCTGCTGTGATTTGCCTTTCCTCACATTTATCTAAGTTGAACTCGATGTGCCCATTGGCCCACCTGATCAAGATCCCATTGTACTCTGACGTAACTTTCTTCACTGTCCACTACACCTCCAATTTTTTGTCATCTGCATCTTACTAACTATACCTCCTTTGTTCACATCCAAATCATATAAATGACGAAAAGCAGTTGATTCAGTGTCGATCCTTGTGGCTTACCACGGGTCACAGGCCTCTCCTCAGAGAAAGGGGAACCATGCTTAAAGTGTTTGTGTGTCATTTTCTTATGTTACACTTGTCTTCTGCACTTTCCCATTGATGGTATAGAATCCAATTCTGAAACCTGAGAATTGTTCCATCCAATAGTTATCCCTCAAAGAATATCACCTAAAATGAATAAACCGTCAATTGTTTTCATTGTGAATGGAGCTAATTTTCAGTTAGCTATTGCATTTGTCAAAAAAAGTGACATTTCAAAAGTACAGAGTGACTGTGAAGTCCAATAGGAAGTCCTGAGAATGTGAGCAGTATGATATAAATACATTTATTTTTACTTATTGCCCAATGTATCTAATATTGGAGCAATGTTGAGGAACACTAGATGAAAGCCATTTTGCTTTGCTGTGACAGTCAATGTCACAGAGGAAACAGCAACAATTGCTTTTTAATGACTAGAAATGTTACATCTCAGCACAAATATTATTAATAAGTACTAAATATTTGTATTGCAGGCAATCAAACCTGTGATAACTAAATAACTTTAAAAAAACATTTGATTTAAAAGGTAATGGTGTTTCCATCTTCCTGATAATGATGCTGAAAACAGAATTGTCTGTATTACAACAAGTCACAAATCAGGTTCGGCAGCCACTGCTGACTCTTGAATTGGGAAGTAACTTTAAGATGGATCAATCTAATGGGTTAATTGTTCACTAGTTGCCCAGAATTCCCCATAGTGTTGCAAGATCTTGCCAAGGAAACGTAACACCATAAGGTACAATAAAATACTCACCACTACTGGAGAGAGAAAAGCAGAGTCAACCTTTAATCAGAACTGAACATTATTGCCTTTCTGTGTCTCCTTAACCTCCTCCAGTTGGCCCCTCTTGATAGTCAAACGACTTTGACTTAACAGGCTCCATTTATTAAATTATTTTTAATATGTTCAGAATTTGCTGCAAATTTGAAATGATAATCTTGAACCATTCCAAAATAGAACACTGGCATTAGGTTTATCACACTGGTTGACTGTATTCCTGGATGTTTCCTCACATGACCCATCTCAACATCCTGTCATTAGTTACCCTGTATGCCTGTCTCTGCAGAAAACTATCTTCCCAATGGAAAGTTCCCATTGAAAAATAATTGAAAAAGAAAAAGACCCTTCATTATCTAAATGTTTGAAAATATTTTTTCAATCTCCAATATCTTTATCATGAATAAGCAGAAACAGTTTATTTATGAACCCATAATTTATCTTCAAGATTGTCCTGAGAGTCTGTTTCTGATTCTGGGATCCATCATTAACTCAGAATCACAGAAATTGTATATTGCCATCGAAGGCTTTTCACCCCATTATGACTGCACTACCTCTTCAAATGATCATATGAGATTAATGCCAGCCATCTTCTTTCTTCCCATACTCTTGCATGTTATTTTTAGCTAAATAATTGTCCAACGGCCTCTTGAATGCCTCAATCAAATTGCCCTACCACACTTCCAGGTGGTGCATTGACTACTCTCTGTGTGAAAACGTGTTTTCCTCATATCACCCTTGTTTCTTTTGCAAATCACTTTAAATCTATGGCCTCGTGTTCTTGTTACTTTTATGAGCAGGAACAGCTTCCCATTGTCTACTCTGTCTAGCCCTGTTCATGATTTTTAAAACCGTTATCAAATTTTTTTCAGCCTTCTCTCCGAGGAGAGCAGTCCAAACCTCTTCACTCTTTTATCATAACCGAAGTTCCTCATCCGTGGAACCATTCTTGTAAACCACTTCTGCAGTCTCTTCAATGCTTTCATATCATTCCTATGTGGTGCTGACAACTATACACGGTATTATACAAAATCAACATCACTCCTTTACTTTTGTCTTCTATTTGCCTGTTAATAAAGCCTAGGACACTACATTGCTTCATTCACTGCTCTTTCCACCTGTTGTGCCATCTTCAATGATCTGTACACAATACATCTATGACCCTTGCTCCTTTTGATTTATACCAGCTATTTTGTGTCGTCTTCCAATGTTCTTTTGCCCAAAATGCATCACCTCATACCTCTCTACATTGAAATTTATCTGCCACTTATCAGCCCACTCCACAAACTTAACTATGTTCTTTTGAAGTTCTGTACATCTTCCTTACAGATATCAATTCATCAAAGTTTTGTATCATCTGCAAACTTATCCCCTACACACCAAAATCTAGATCATTAATTTTTACTAGAAAAAGCAAGGATCCTAATACCAACTCCTAGAGAAATCCACTATAAATCATCCTCCAATCTGAAAAATATCAAGTGACTGCCACTATTTCCTATCAGTCAGCCAGTTTTGTATCCGTTTTGCTACCAATCCTTTTTATATCATGACCTATAAATTTTCTCACAAGGTTGCTGTGTGTGCCACTGTACCAACTGTTTTCTTGAAATCCATGTACACCACATCAAAGTGTTACCCTCATGGAGCCTTACTGTTATCTCTTCAAAACTCTATCAAGCCAGTTAAACGCAGTTTACTCTTCAGAAATGCATGCTGACTGTTCCAAATCAACCCACCTTTTTCTTGTAACTGTGCATTCTATCCCAAATAACTGTTCCGGAATCTTCCTCACTCCTGAAGTTAAATTGAAATAAACACAGAAAATTATGTAGAAACTCAACAGATCTGGGAGCATCTGTGGTGAGAGAAACAGAGTTAACATTTTGAGTCCAGTATAACTTTTCTGATGAAGAATCATACCGGGCTTGAAACATAAGCAATGTTTCTCTACAAATGCTGTCAGTTTGAGTTTCTCCAGCATTTTCTGTGTTTGCTTCAGATTTCCAGCACCTGCAGTATTTACCTTTACTGAAGTTAAGCTAACTGGTCTATAATTGCTAGGCTTGACCTTACGACCTTTCTCAAACAGGACCACAATATTTCCAATTTTCCAGTCTTCTTGCAACATCCCCCGTCTCCAAGTCTAGGGAAAATGGAAAGATTATGGTCAGTGTCCCTGCAATTTCAATTCTCACTTTCTTCACAATCCTCAAATGCATTTTATCTAGTCCAGGTGTCTTTGTAACGCTAAGTACTAACAATCTATCCAGCATTTCTTCCATATTAAGTTTGAACCCTTCCAGAGACAGAGGTTTACTCATGTCACCAGTGTCTTCGATCACAGAGTACATCGGATTCTTAGAATCAGTTAAATGTAGTTAAGAGAAGGCTCAACAACAGCAATTTGCTTAAATATAAACATTCAAAAGATTCTGGGTAATCCAAGATGGAGGACAGGAAAAATTTCTGGCTGTAAGAGCTGCTCCTTTTTTGGGGTATTTTAGGTGCTGGAGGTAATTTCCTCGAATTCCTGGAGCAGTAATTATTGTTTTATATGCTGTTGTATTGTTTTGGAACTTTGGAGAAAAAAAAGGTAAAAAAAGCAGCAGTTTTAAAAGGGAGAGGTACAGACAAAGGAAGCACATAGTGAGGTTAGTGCAGGAGAGAGAGAAAGAAAGAAACTGACACCACAGTGAACCTGCACAGCTACTGCTTTTGCTATTTGAATTCATATATTGCTGGACATCGGAGACCGTCTGGGAAAATTAACAAACAGTGAAATTCACAACTGATCTTGGAGGAATCTGTTTGGGTGAGGTCACAGTACAGAAAGAGATAAGTGAATAGTTTTAAGTGTGGCCTTTAGAAAATCCGCAGTAGTGAGTAGAGTGGGTCCTTTTTTGATTATTATGTTTTTTGAGATATGTCTCTTGATTAACCTTAAAATATAAGCCATAAGTATTAATTTAACCTGGAGCAGTGTTTTGTAGAGGAATAAGACAGTACTATTTTCTGGGTCTGTAGATTGTGAAGGAACAAAAATGGCCTTTAGTAGAGTGATATACTCTTCGTGTCGGATGTGGGAGTTTAAGGAGAGTTTATGGCTTACTGCAGATTATATCTGCAATAAATGCCATTGGTTGCGAATCCATCAGATCAAATGCATCGGTTGAAGAGACAGTTAGAGGCAATGAGGAATTTGCAACAGCAAGGGGATGTGATGGATGGCAGTTAAAGGGAGGGGGAAAGGTTGCAAATAGAGTCATATAGATGGGTTAACTCCAGAAAAAGTAAGAGAGGTAGATAGTTTGAGCAGGAGTCTTCTGTGGCTATCCCCATTTCAAACAAGTATGCTGTTTTGGAAAATGCAGGGGGTGATAGATTCTCAGGGGAACGTAGTACGAACAGCCAAGTTTCTAGTATTGAGACTGGCTTTAATGCAATAAGGGGTATGTGGGGTTCCAAGAGATCAATTGTGTTGGGGACTCTCGAGTCGGCAGAACCGCCGGGTCAAATCCGGCTGAGCTACCTGGCCCCGAACTGTCAAAGTCGGTATGAGCAGTCACATTCACTCCCATCCCTATTTGGACCACTTCCCACTGTGGGAAATGGACGAAACATAGCCTGAACATGGAGGAAAGTCCGCCC